>NC_084731.1:4271010-4596664 GCF_033978785.1 Entelurus aequoreus
GCTCTCCCTTAAACGCCCTGAGAGTTCATTGCTAATTTAGCATTGCTTCAAACACAGTCATTGTGAAAAACGGACGTATTTATAAAACAACCGTACTATTAAACTTACAATGTAGCCAAACCTTTCCCCCAAATATATATTGTCTGAAAAACATTTGTTTTTTTTGTAGGTTTTTTTTTTACCATTTATTGTGCTTTGTTGACTTTTTTGATTATTGCCCAAGTGGCATTGTAGTTTTGAATTGGCTTAATGGTGGTAAGAAATAGTGCCACTTTTCCTTCCTTCTTGGATCTATCAAATAATCAACCTATTTGTTTTACCTTTTCATATAAACTTTGGACATTATCTGGAACACGTGATTATTGAACATATTGAATTGAACTGAATTGTAGTTGTCAATTGAGTATGTTTGTGTATTGTTCATACATGATAGTTTATAGTAAAAAAAAATATCTTTACATAACTTATCAAGTATTAATGATACATTGTTGCCTGTCCCAGCAAAATAAACTACTTTGCTGACAATTAAAAGTAGTAAGACTGCATTCTGTAAGTTGATACTGTGATGTGGCTTATTGTAAATAATATTTTTCATTCTTACAGACTAAAACCAGAGTTACCGTTGGACCAAATCAGGCTTTCAGGCGATTGTCCTTTACGGATCAAAGTTTATGTCGCAGCCTTCCAGTCGGTCTGGATAACCTTGGCAAAGGAAGTCTCCTTTCAAACTCATGTAAGTTTCTGTTCTTTTTCCACCTCTGAGGTGGTTTCATTGCCAATGGTGAATCTCAGCCCAAAACATAATTGTTAAAAAAAAAAAACATAGCTTCTCCAAATTAGTGACGGTTAGATTATATTCAATGAAATGGTGCAATGAGTGGGCAACATGCCTCCCCATGCACAATGGCTGTAACATGATGACGGTGATTTGCATCACACCCAGAATATAATCACTTGTTTATTTTCCCATTTCTGACTTTCCCTGAAAGTTTCATCAAAATTACAATCATATCATACCTTTTAAAATTAAATTGCTAACAAACAAAAAAAACCAACAGACAAACTTTAAGGTCCAACTAGGGATCTGATAGGCCCCGCAGATGTCACCCCACGCATTGGCAACTATTTGAAGCAGTGTCTTTTCAAACTGTTGTACGTGTACCACTCGGGCACCATCTAGTCAGGGGTGTCAAACTCATTTTAGCTCAGGGGTCACATGAAGGACTGGTATTAAAATCATGGCATTAAAACTAAAAAATAAAGACAACATCATATTGTTTTCTTGTCTTACTTTGACCAAAAATAGAACAAACACATTCTGAAAATATTACAAAAAAAATATGGAAAAAAATACTGCCTGCGGTAAAGTTTAGATCCATGAAGGAAATAAGAAAGTAAATTAAATGAAATGTTTATAACTGAATAAATGTACATTTGCCTAAAAATGTGTTTTCTTTTGTATTATTTTTTAAATGAATTAAGTAACGTTTATGACAAAGGTTTTCCAAAACACAATATAGAATGTGAGCTATAACAGGATAATGCATACATTTATCATTTGTTTTCAAAATGGTTACAAAAAAGTGGGACCCTAAAAATTTACTGTGGGACCCCATTTTTATGACTTGATGGGGTCCCTGGGACTACAGACCACGGATTGACCCAAGTTTATTTTTAAAACATTAAATGGTTGATATTCAATATTGGTATTCCGCTTAGTGGTTGAAGGTCACAACATTTATTGTTTACCACATACAGGTCAGGAGTACATCATGCACAGACTCAATATATAAGTACTAATTTGGACAACCTTTCCAACTCATGGCCCGATTAATCAACAAACAACACAGAACGTTAAAACGTGTGATACAAAAACACACAACTTGTCCATTGAACTATGTGGACCTTATAAAAAAAAACTAATAGTACAATACATAATTCAAAATACACCCATTTAACCCATTTACTATAGACATGATGGGTAATATGCAAACTGATCTCCACACTTGGACATGTTTGACACAATTTAGTTGCTTGAGGGACATCGACAGAAAATAGATCAACTATTTGCATAACTAGATATTTCTGATGGATTACAAAATTTTAAGAAAATCATCAGGAAAGTAAACAATGTACACTGTAAACCCGAGCAAGTTCAGAAAACTCAAAATTTTTGATGTAACTGATTACGTAAAAACTTTTAAGTTATCATAATAAATGTTTTGAGTTACAGTATACTTAAAAAATGTGTGTTCAGTTGACTTAAAGGCCTACTGAAACCCACTACTACCGACCACGCAGTCTGATAGTTTATATATCAATGATGAAATCTTAACATTATAACACATGCCAATACGGCCGGGTTAACTTATAAAGTGACATTTTAAATTTGCCGCTAAACTTCCGGTTCGAAACGCCTCTGAGGATGACGTATGCGCGTGACGTGGCCCGGCGAACACGGGTATGCCTTCCACATTGAAGCCAATACGAAAAAGCTCTGTTTTCATTTCATAATTCCACAGTATTCTGGACATCTGTGTTCGTGAATCTGTTTCAATCATGTTCATTGCATTATGAAGAAGGAAGCTGAGCAAGCAAAGAAGAAAGTTGTCGGTGCGAAATGGACGTATTTTTCGAACGTAGTCAGCCACAACAGTACACAGCCGGCGCTTCTTTGTTTACATTCCCGAAAGATGCAGTCAAGATGGAAGAACTCGGATAACAGAGACTCTGACCAGGAGGACATTTGACTTGGATACACAGACGCCTGTAGAGAACTGTGACAACACAGACTCTTACCAGGATTACTTTGATTTGGATGACAAAGACGCAGACGTGCTACTGTGAGTATGCAGCTTTGGCTTTTTTTTGCGTATGTACGTAACTTTTTTAAAATATATAAGCTTTATGAACCTTGGGTTAGGTGAACGGTCTTTTGGGCTGAGTGATTGTGTGTGTTGATCATGTGTTTGAATTGTATTGGCGTGTTCTATGGAGCTAGGAGCTAGCAGAGGAGCTAGGAGCTAGCATAACAAACACGCAGGTGTTATTATGCAGGATTAATTTGTGGCATATTAAATATAAGCCTGGTTGTGTTGTGGCTATTAGAGTATATATATGTCTTGTGTTTATTTACTGTTGTAGTCATTCCCAGCTGAATATCAGGTACCGTGAGTATGCAGCCTTGGCTGCTAAACATTCGATAACTTGACCGTATGTGCGCGTCACGTACGTAACTTTTTAAAAATATATAAGCTTTATGAACCTTGGGTTAGGTAAACGGTCTTTTGGGCTGAGTGATTGTGTGTGTTGATCAGGTGTTTGAATTGTATTGGCGTGTTCTATGGAGCTAGGAGCTAGCAGAGGAGCTAGGAGCTAGCATAACAAACACGCAGGTGTTTTTATGCAGGATTAATTTGTGGCATATTAAATATAAGCCTGGTTGTGTTGTGGCTAATAGAGTATATATATGTCTTGTGTTTATTTACTGTTGTAGTCATTCCCAGCTGAATATCAGGTCACCCCCGGCTCTCACAGCATCTTCCCTATCTGAATAGCTTCAACTCCCCACTAGTCCTTCACTTGCACTTTACTCATCCACAAATCTTTCATCCTCGCTCAAATTAATGGGGAAATTGTCGCTTTCTCGGTCCGAATCTCTCTCACTTCATGCGGCCATCATTGTAAACAATAGGGAACTTTGCGTATATGTTCAACTGACTACGTCACGCTACTTCCGGTAGGTGCAAGCCTTTTTTTTTATCAGATACCAAAAGTTGCAATCTTTATCGTCGTTGTTCTATACTAAATCCTTTCAGCAAAAATATGGCAATATCGCGAAATGATCAAGTATGACACATAGAATAGATCTGCTATCCCCGTTTAAATAAAAAAAATTCATTTCAGTAGGCCTTTAATTTATATTCTAAGTTCAATTTAACATTTTAAATGATCATTAACTTAATATTTATGTCTTCTTCATACTTAAATGATCTGATTGAATATACTTATAAAAACTAAATTACATGGACTTGAAAAAAATAACTGAATATAATGTATTAATATCAATAGTATCTACTCAAAATATTACAGCTTTATGAACTCAAAATATTTACTTCTTGCCGACTTAATGTGCAAGATGCCCTGTTTTTAGAGAGCTGTGTTTTCTGAGAGGATCTGTCCCCCAAAGACATGCCAAAAAAAAACTAAGTGTGCAAATTCAGTTGTGCAGATTGTTGTGTACATGTAACTGTAGAACTATAATCATGTATGTATGATGGTGCAAGAGAAACATCATCCATGCAATAAAAGGTTCTTGACTAAAGTGTTACTGTCAAATTTTCAAAAATTTATTAGGGTATAAAACAGTACCTTAAAACCTACCTTTTCAAAAGGCAATAACAACTGTTACATTTAAATTTTTTATTTTCTCAGAACAGGCTTAGTAAAACAGTGAAATGTCAAATAACATTAAAGTGCAACACCTGGATTCAAACTTTTTTCTTTTTTTTTTTACAAATATATTTTAGCAGCCTATTTTGAATCATTGGGGATAAACAAACTTCCCTTTCTCTGCACTGTATTTTCTCAAGGGAGAAAAAAAAACTTATGAAAGCAGCAGCACATACATCTAAATTTGTGCAAATGAGGAAAATAAAAAAACATACCAAATAAAACAAAAGAAAATACAATAAATAAAAGAAAATATGATATAAATAAATAACTGAATCATCATTACAACTGAGGGCTGACTCAGATCAGTGAGGTCAAGGAGGCAGTACAATAAAATTAACAAAATATTTACCTCTCATTCTAAACTTATAAAAAGCCCACTGGGCATACGCAAAAGTGCTTTCAACATTTGAACAGACATGTCTATCAAAATCAGACATGTTAACAGTAGAACAACATGGCTGCAATAATGATGCTGATCTGAACCACATTTATGCATGGTTAATGAGTGCAGGCATGCATTTCCCAGCTTCTTTACTCCTTTAACAACTCATTTTTCTGGTAGAGTAGGCAAGGTTTCAGTGCTTTGTTATCATCCAGACACAGCAGTACTTTCTGGATGAATGTGAATGTGTGAGTGAGTTTCTTTGGATACTCTAAGTGTAATGCATATAATAAACCAAGCAGCACCACAAATGCATCAGCCAACCTGGGAAGCTCGCTCATAACAACTTTATCCTCTATCACGATGGATATGTTCTCCGGGCTGAAGCTGCTGGAACCAGTGGAGTCAGGGGCCACAGAGAGAAACGCCAGTGGTGTGTCAGTGGTCTCCATTTCATCCTCACCCTGCAAAACACAAGAAAATCAATTATAACCAATCCAGAAGGATGTCACACAATTCTTGTATGTAGAGCCAAAACTTACAGTATGCAAAGTCCCCCTCTCCTCCTCCTCCTCCTCATCTCATTTGCTCCTTCTTCCTCCACCCCTCCTCTCCTTCTTCCTCCCCCTCAGCTCCTCAAATCTCCTCTCAAAGCACAGAGAGATCAGTCTCTGTGTGTGTGTGAGAGAGAGAGTGAAGCATAACTCTGGCTGCATAGACATACTTACATAACAGGTTTTGTAGAATTCAGTGTCATCCTCCCGGAGATACACTGGAAGTCCATGAAGAACCAGAGTGTGTCGCATGTTGATGTCATGTTCTTCCTAGATTGAGAAACAAGAAAAAATGCCTGCATGCCCAGTCCGTGTCACTGATATAACAATGTACACTACCGTTCAAAAGTTTGGGGTCACCCAAACAATTTTGTGGAATAGCCTTCATTTTTAAGAACAAGAATAGACTGTCGAGTTTCAGATGAAAGTTCTCTTTTTCTGGCCATTTTGAGCATTTAATTGACCCCACAAATGCGATGCTCCAGAAACTCAATCTGCTCAAAGGAAGGTCAGTTGTGTAGCTTCTGTAACGAGCTAAACTGTTTTCAGATGTGTGAACATGATTGCACAAGGGTTTTCTAATCATCAATTAGCCTTCTGAGCCAATGAGCAAACACATTGTACCATTAGAAGACTGGAGTGATAGTTGCTGGAAATGGGCCTCTACCCACCTATGTAGATATTGCACCAAAAACCAGACATTTGCAGCTAGAATAGTCATTTACCACATTATCAATGTATAGAGTGTGTTTCTTTAAAGTTAAGACTAGTTTAAAGTTATCTTCATTGAAAAATAAGGACATTTCAACGTGACCCCAAACTTTTGAACGGTAGTGTATATGCTTCAGTTATGTTAAAAAACAGTAATCTATCTATCTATGATTCAGCAGGATGACTGACTACTATCAAGGCATCTGTAATCTGCAATGACAACACATATGATCAGCATTGTCCCCATGAAAAAGTCAAACATAAACTTACCTCCAAGTCATAAATTCTCAGCATCTCTTGCAGTGCCTCTGCTCCCTTTCCAGTCATTGAGGACTTTAATTTTACAATAGCACGGCTGAAAAATGACCGTCGTGTGGGTTTTTTGACGCTCTTTTCCACTTTTCTTCGCTCCCCGCTAGCGTCCAGCCATCTTGAATTTTCTGGATACGTGACGTCGGACGCTAGGGGTAGTGACGTCAGACGTCACGTCCCCTCACGCACGCCCGTTAACTTAGACTTTTCAAGTTGAGAGACAGTGTTCACTTACACTTACTAACCGCTGTGAACTCAAAACGCTACTATTCGTTAGGAAAACTTAATGTTTCAGTGTCGGGTGAACTAATTAACTCACTTTGGTTTAGTTGACGGCAATAGTTATGAGTTTGTAGAACTGTTCGGGTTTACAGTGTAGGAATTGTTCACATACTCTTAATATTCAATGTTTTATCGTTTGTACTTCATATTATAGTGGCAGGCAATCTTAAGCGGTGCACACATATCCGGGTGCTGGCATTCTTTATTTATTGATGATGGCCGACGATGAGCAGCCACGTTACAGACATCCACGGTCCTTTACTTAACGTAAGTCATCTTAGTTACAATATATTTTTTACACAAGCATATTTAAAGTGTTTTCCTGCCAACACAAAACAGGCGCATTCATGTGTTTTGAACATTATTTCAGTCTCACCATCTTTTAATATTCCACCGTGATTCTAGTTCTACTCAGTCCAGATAAAAAAATGTTGTGCAAATACTCTTAAAGGCCTACTGAAACCCACTACTACCGACCACGCAGTCTGATAGTTTATATATCAATGATGAAATCTTAACATTGCAACACATGCCAATACAGCCGGGTTAACTTATAAAGTGCAATTTTAAATTTCCCGGGAAACTTCCGGCTGAAAACGTCTAGGTATGATGACGTTTGCGCGTGACGTCAAGGGTTGAAGCAGAGGTATTGGGATACATTGTATCCCAATACAAACAGCTCTGTTTTCATCGCAAAATTCCACAGTATTCTGGACATCTGTGTTGGTGAATCTTTTGCAATTTGTTCAATTAACAATGGAGACTGCAAAGAAGAAAGCTGTAGGTGGGATCGGTGTATTAGCGGCTGGCTACAGCAACACAACCAGGAGGACTTTGAGTTGGATAGCAGACGCGCTACCGTGAGTACGCTGCTTTCTTCCAAACATTTGATCGCTTGCCCGTCCGTGCATGGCGCTATGTGCATGTCACGTACGTAACTTTGGGGAAATATATGTTTCTTGCCGACTCTGATGGCGGCCGGGGTGTCGTTGAAAGCTACAACGCCCGCCGCCGCGCCACTGTCCTCATCTTGACTTCCTCCGTCTCTGGGCCGCCGACCGCATCGATGATCGGGTGAAGTCCTTCGTCGCGCCGTCGATCGCTGGAACGCAGGTGAGCACGGGTCGTGATGAGCAGATGAGAGCTGGCGTAGGTGGAGAGCTAATGTTTTTAGCATAGCTCTGTCGAGGTCCCGTAGCTAAGTTAGCTTCAATGGCGTCGTTAGCAACAGCATTGCCAGGCTTCGCCAGGCGGCACAGCATTAACCGTGTGGTTACAGGTCCAGAGTTTGGTAGTATTGTTGATCTTCTGTCTATCCTTCCAGCCAGGGGCTTATTTCGTCTGCTTCTAGATGCAGTTAAGCACGATGCTATCACGTTAGCTCCGTAGCTAAAGTGCTTCGCCGATGTATTGTCGTGGAGATAAAAGTCACTGTGAATGTCCATTTCGCGTTCTCGACTCTCATTTTCAAGAGGATATAGTATCCGAGGTGGTTTAAAATACAAATCCGTGATCCACAATAGAAAAAGGAGAGAGTGTGGAATCCAATGAGCCCTTGTACCTAAGTTACTGTCAGAGCGAAAAAAGATACGTCCTGCACTGCACTCTAATCCTTCACTCTCACGTTCCTCATCCACGAATCTTTCATCATGGCTCAAATTAATGGGGTAATCGTCGCTTTCTCGGTCCGAATCGCTCTCGCTGCTGGTGTAAACAATGTGCAAATGTGAGGAGCCATTCAAGTTGTGACGTCACGCTACTTCCGGTACAGGCAAGGCTTTTTTTATCAGCGACCAAAACTTTATCGTCAATGTTCTCTACTAAATCCTTTCAGCAAAAATATGGCAATATCGCGAAATGATCAAGTATGACACATAGAATGGATCTGCTATCCCCGTTTAAATAAGAACATTTCATTTCAGTAGGCTTTTATAGGCACACTGTGTAATATTTTTAAATTATTCTGTTGCCAGCAATGTAAATAGTGCATTTGAATGAGGACCTAATTGGTCTAAACTTAAATAAAGGTTTATAAAAGTTTATAAATGTTTTTCCCACCAGAGAAATCTCAGGAGTCTTGGTGTTCTTTGACAACATGAAATTGATGGAACATTCTCTCCATGTCACACATGATGGCAATAGGGCCTTTTCTAAATCAGCATAACACTCCGATCAATGCGTTTGTTTAGATCTGGCCTAGTTAGAAGGTGATCCTCCAGAGATGTTTCTTTGAATCAAGCTGAACAGTCAAAAACCACTCAAATCTTTCTAGGCTTGTGGGGGTTGTCAACCCCATTATGTGGGATGTACCATACTGCCTTGTTGACCAGATCCTGCTCTGGAATCTGTTCTGCATCTCCGCAGGTTATAATGTCTTCCATGAATTTGACATACTCTTTGTAATACTTCTCATCCTTCATGCCGGACTGGCTGCTTTCCAAGTCAAATGAAAATCGCTAAGGTAACTCCGCTCTTCAAAAATGACAGCAAACACGCTTTCACCAATTACAGACCAATCTCTCTTTTGCCTCAGTTCTTAAAAATCTTAGAGAAACTATTTAACTCTCGACTTAAATATTTTCTTGAGAAGCATCATATAATCATTGACGGTCAGTATGGCTTCAGGTCCAAACGAACAACCTTAATGGCAATAACTGAAGCTATTGAGGAAATTACTAATGCACTGGAGCATAAAAGATATGCAGTTGGTATATTGATCTAAAGAAAGCCTTTGATACCACTAATCATTCAATTATACTAGATGAAATGGAAAGATATGAAATTAGGGGGCTGGCTGGTGACTGGTTAAAATGTTATTTAACAGGGAGGGTACAGTTTGTAAAAATTGGTACATTTTTATCTGATACTCTTTGCATTGCTTGTGGTGTCCCCCAAGGGTCAGTGTTGGGGCCAAAACTGTTTAATGTGTATATTAATGATATGATATGATATGATACATCCAAAGTACTGAAATTTATACTATTTGCAGACGACACAAATATATTCCACAGTAGTGATGACTATAATGAGCTCATAAATACAGTAAACACAGAACTAAACATAGTAAAAAAAAATGGATGGATACAAATAAATTATTTTTGAATATAAATAAAACTAAGATAGTGATGTTTGGAAATCGCAACATAACGTCTGAACAGAAAATAAGTATTGATGGTACACAAATTGAAATCGTAAATGAGAATACATTTTTGGGAGTAATAATTGATAGTAAACTATCATGGAAACCTCATGTCAGACACATTAAAACAAAAATCTCCAAAAGCCTCTCAATTATAAACAAAGCAAAACTATACCTCAATGAAAATGCACTCCGTACTCTATACTGCACCTTGGTACTCCCATACCTTACATACTGTGTTGAAGTATGGGGGAATACTTACCACAACACAATTCATCCTCTGATCATATTACAGAAAAGAGCAGTGCGGATCATTCACAACGTTGGTTATTCAGAACATACTCATAATCTGTTTATGCAATCAAAATTGCTCAAATTTGATGACCTTGTTAAATATAATACATTAATAATCTTATATAAAGCATTTAACAAATTATTGCCGCCTAATCTACAATGTTTTTTTGTAAGACGAGTGCAGGCTCATAACGTGAGAGGCTTTGGATATTTCTTATTGCCAAGAGCTCAAACCACTCATAAACATTTTTGTGTGTCTGTATGCGGAGTAAAACTATGGAACAAACTGGATTTACAACACAAGCAATGCCAAACTATTAATCGATTTAAACTATTATACAAACATGGGGTCTGGTTCAAATATAGAGATGAGGGTCTTTAATTTGACCTGCTGTTGTACTCTGTCTCAAAGTGTTAACATGTGCTCAATGTTTCCTTACCATTATTGCTATGTTGTCTATTACCATTATTGCTATGTTGTCTATTACCATTGTTGGCATTTTGTCTATTACCATTGTTGGTATATTCATTATTCCTACATTGTTAATACAAATTATTGTTACAGTGTAATAATTATTGTTACCTGTGGTAATGCCACTATGATACAACATCTGTATCATAATCCTTAAACAAAGTAACAGTGAAACTCATGTGAATAATCACTGAATGGAGAACTTGGGGTGGGATTAAATAAATGATCTTCTTCCCACTCCCTTTCAGGCAAAACTGGACAATCATGCATTACATACTATACATTACCTTTTGCATTATATTAATTTATATTATTATGTGTTGTCAACTTTGTACTTTTTTATGTCATTGCCTGAAATAAATAAATAAATAAATGAAAAATGAAAAAAAAAAATGAAATGAAATGAGTCGACGTCCCAATAAAGACAATCTGTGTTCAGCGTATTGTTTGTTATTTGGGAGATTCGGATTGTCTGTTGCCTTTGGTCACCTTTGACATGAACAGAATTTCTTCCTAAGAGACCGAAATGTTGTCGGTTGCATGCTCAGAAAAATCTGATTCCAAGGTCTTTATTACATTGTTTGGACTGACTTTCTTTACTTGTGTTCTGCGTACAAAGCGTACTTCTTGCTTCATCTCTACATGTGGCTGTGGAGTCACTTCACGAACAAGGATTCTGTGACCAATGGGATCACCAGGATTTTTGGACTTGAAATGAGCAATCTGTTAATTGTGCGAAAAGATTGGGTTTATTTTCCTGCAAGAACTTCTCTTGGTAGAAGGGCTTGTTGACAATTGTAGTCGATAAGTAGGCCGACCTCACATTCCAGCATCGGTGTTAGCTTGTCTGCCAGCTTTTCCAGATTAGGGCACTCCAGTGCGGTTTTAAACATTGGGATGTGTGATCTATCAACTGGGATAAATTCTCTTGCAATTTTCTTTTTGTGCTTATATCCTCTGACTTGCAGGTTTAGCAACTTCTCTCAAGGTATAACAGTTGACTTGTTGGACATAATTGACAGCTGTAGTCTGTCTTTACTTTTATCGGTATCAAGACTTTGGGCTATTTAATCCAAGATAAAGGATGTCTCACTCTGAGAGTCGAGGAGCGCATAGACTAAAATGTCTTTGTCTGGGTATTTTGTTGACGAGATCCGGACAGGTAGTTTAGAGCATGTCAGCTAGGGATGATGTTTGATAAGAAATTATCGAGTTCGAGCCTATTATCGAATCCTCTTATCGAACCGATTCCTTATCGATTCTCTTATCGAGTCCAGATAGGTGGTTGTGTATGGAAAAAGACACACAATATTTGGTTTAACAAAAGCTCACTTTTATTATATAAGAAAACAATTTAATCTAATAAATAAATAAATATTGACTGTTACCCCCTAAAAAAATAAAATAAAATAAATAAATATTGACTGTTGTTACCCAAAGTATATTAAGTGGGATTTTTCAGAAAAACAAATATATACAGTAACACAAAAACAACCTGTCTCTGTGATCACTATAGGTGTATAAATAATAATATAGTGTTAAATAAAATCAGTCCCTTGGGCACAAAACTGAAAATAATACAGCTTTCCAAAAAGTGCAATTCTGCTGCTATTTGACATAACTGTTTGTTATGATGCTTTGACATTTTTTCCCTTTATTTCTTTATTGAAAGAAAATTCTATGAAGAGAAAAGTTATTTGCAAATGTGAATACAATGCTAAAAAAATGAAAAGTTAAAGCTAAAAAAAGAATTACACTTTGAGTTAACATTATTTCCTTATAATGAGCTAGGGCAGTGTTTTTCAACCTTTTTTGAGCCAAGGCACATTTTTTGCGTTGAAAAAATCCGGAGGCACACCACCAGCAGAAATCTTTAAAAAAACGAAACTCAGTTGACAGTAAAAAGTTGTTGTCGCAATTGTCGGATATTAATTCAAACCATAACCATAACCAACCATGCATCACTATAGCACTTGTCTCAAAGTAGGTCTACTGTCACGACCCGTCACATCCCGCCGTCACATCCCACCGTGACTTATTTTGAGTTTCTCTGTTTTCCTGTGTGTAGTGTTTTAGTTCTTGTTTTGCGCTCCTATTTTGGTGATTTTTCATGTCATGTACGGATGTACTCTGTGGACACCGTCTGCTCCACACGCTGTAAGTCTTTGCTGTCGTCCAGCATTCTGTTTTTGTTTACTTTGTAGCCAGTTCAGTTTTAGTTTCGTTCTGCATAGCTTTCCCTAAGCTTCAATGCCTTTTTTTAGGGGCACTCACCTTTTGTTTATTTTTGGTTTAAGCATTAGACACCTTTTTACCTGCTCGCTGCTTCCCGTTGTTTCCGACATCTACAAAGCAATTAGCTACCGGCTAACACCTACTGATATGGAAGAGTATTACATGGTTACGACGCAGAGCTCTAGGCAGCACCGACAATCAACAACAACACATAATTTGCAGACTATAATTACTGGTTTGCAAAAAATATTTTTAACCTAAATAGGTGAAATTAGATCATCTCCCACGGCACACCAGACTGTGTCTCACGGCACACTAGTGTGCCCCGGCACAGTGGTTGAAAAACACTGAGCTAGGGAATATAACAACTACACTACCCAGCATGCAACGGGAGTGACGAGCATGCGCGGTAGCCCCGAAAAGTGTTGTTGCATATCGTCACCCGGCAGCTAAGAATGAGCACGCTGTGAAAGTAAACGTCAAGAACTCAGCCAACACGTCTCGTCTGCATTATTTATAATTAGACAGACAACACATATACAGTGTGATTTTGTTTTGTTTACAAGGAAAGAAAAACGAAAGTTAAAAAAGGGAGATGTCATATATGTATGTGCTGCGGTTGCTTTAAGAACGTTGCGTCAGCTGCCGTAAAGGAGGTACGTTGCTAGCCTTGTTGCTATGTTTCCGGTTGGTCGTAAAAGTGTTGGTCATGTGTTTGTACCCTGCTCAAATCTCTCAGTAAAGTTATTCATTGGATTATACCTTTTGTTTTGAACTTTATTACACCTTGGAGCGCTTTTTCCCGTCCATTTTTTTCCTGCTTTCGTTATCTGCGCCTAATGACTGAGCTATGTGACGTCATTTCTTGTGATGTCCCACGGGGCATTTCTGGTCGGGACGGGATTCGTTCCCAGGGATTTGAATAAAGAACCAACTCTTTTTCTTTACTGTAGTGGTCTCGATAACGGGTACCGGTTCTCAAAAAGGGATTCGAGTCCGAGGACTCGGTTCTTTTCTTATCGAACAACCGGGAAAACCGGTTTCGAGTATCATCCCTAATGTCAGCATACTTGAGGTTTCTTGAGTTACTCTGTTTGATATTGCAGTTGCTGGTTTGTCTTCATCTTTAGTGTCTGCTTTGTACTTGTCTTGAGAATTATCTTCACTCCTTGCAGGCATCGTCTTTGTACTTTCTGTGAACTTGTCGTCATGCAGACATGTCGGATGTCTCTTCTGACATTTTTCACATGCTCCTTTTATTGCACTTCTTTGAATGATGTCCAGGGTTAAAACTTCCAAAACAGAAACTTTCTGTCTGTGTGAACTTGATGCGATCTTGAAGTGTTTTTTCTGCAAACTTGAAAATGTATAAAGTGTATGGCCATTCTTCTGCAGAAGAGACAGTTAACGATATTTGAGGGACCTGTGTATGTTGAGTCTCTTGAGTCTGTCGTTAATGTTTTTGCTTCTGTGACTCGACTGAGAGAGCGTCTGGGTTTATTTGTTTCCACACCTTTGAGTGCTTGCACTAATGCTATAGAGTCACAAGATAAGTCAGCTTCAGTGGGTACAAATTCCACAAATGTGTGAAACGATGGATACTCTCCACTGTTTGTCGTATTTTCATGGCTGTGCAGTTCCATCTTGTGGTCAACCAATCTAGAAGTTTTAGCAAAAGTCTTTGAATTTCCATAGTCATTGAGAACTTCTAATGTCCTTCTGTGTGGCATTGCAGCTTCACAGCTTACAAGGAAGTCGGCAAATTCTCTCAGCTAATTTCCATCATTAGAGCGTACCTTTGGCCAACTGTTAAGCTTGTCTTGAAGCATTTTTCTACGATGAATAGCTCTCCAAAACGTTGTTCCAGCACGTTCCAAGCTGAATCATATGCTTCATCTGTGCCTACTAGTACTAGGAGAAATCGTTAAACTGCTCTTTTAGCAGATCCTCCGAAGTACTTCCTGAGATAGTAGAGTTTCTAATTTTTTGGTATGTTCTTTCTGTTGTAGTGCAACCATGGGAACTTCTGTAGTTTGAGGAATAAATGGTGGACTTGATGCCTTGAGCATTTTAGTTTCGGTTTTATTTGGAACTGAAAAAGGGTATGGTGTGAGAGGGATTGCTCGAGTTTCACTTGCTGCTTTAATGCTTTGGGATGAACTGTAACTTTCAGAAAGACTTTCGGCTTCAGCATAAATCTTAACTTTAGCAGCATTACAGTTTTTAACATCTTCCAAACGTTCGATTTTTCTGTGCTGCTCTTCCAGTGCTTGCTACCTTGCCAAGTTCTCACGCAAGTTCTCACATTCCATCCTTTGTAGTTCAGCTGCTTCTTTCTCCTGCTCCTCCATCACTGCTAGTATTTCCTAAGATGCAGCTGCTTCAGCTTCTGCTTCTACTCTTCTCAGTGCATGATTGCCTTAAACCACCGCTGGACCTTTGTGATTTTGTTCTTGATTTTGAATTTACCGTTCCTAAGCTCAAAACTCAAAACTCTAACCTACTTGAATATTACTTATGAGATTACTATGACTGTTTGGTTTAGTTCTAAATAGCTTCTTTCTTACTTCAACTTATAAATCCCCTTGTAACTTCACATTCAGTTTGACTTCAATCAAAATGTGCAAACTTTTCACAATCAAACATAAAATGCATCCCTTTCATAAAAATATGCTAGACAAAACCGACATTTAAACTTGACTTAAACCACCGTTGTTATTCTTTTAGCACAGTCTCTTTACTACTTTTTAACTTTACTTCTTCCTAATAACATTAAAATATGGACTGCTTGTTGTTTGAGAGCGAGGAGCTGGGTAAATGCACCATCTTGTGTCAAACTTCGGTACCGTCACTCACTGCAGCTGCCGACGTTTTCATTGTCTTTGATGAGCTCTTGCCATAGGTAGAGTTTTCACTGTAGCTCCATCACGGCTTTTCATTTACGGCCGCTTTGTTGTCTTCTTAAACGCCCTGAAAACTAAAAACACGACAAACAAAAAATTCAGACACTTTACATGGTTACAAACAACGTGATTGATAAAAGAAAATTTCCTTGTGGCCACCTGCCACTTTGGTGGTCCTTGGCGAATAATCATTGTGCCTGTGAGTTCTAAACAAACATTATAATTACAACATCAAACAGCAAATAATACATTTAGTGTTACAAAAAAGTGACGAATACCTTTTACACAAAGTAACTTGTAAACACACATACAGTAATGGCAGCTGAACTAACTAGCGTCCACCACACTGTGAAACACTCCTAGTCACTTTTCATAGACAAAACTTAGAAATAAAAACAGCCAGATGGTTTCCTTGGGGCTAAAGCAGGACTGATTTTGGTAAAAGGGACAAAACTGAAAACATGTTTTTTCATTTGTTATATTATTTGTTATTTTTTCCTGGACAGTTTTGATTTAAATTCATTATTTTATATCGTTCTGGTCGAACGAGTTTGCACGGGACGCATTTTCTGGTGTTGTTGCACTAAGAAACTATGGATGTATAGATACTGCTGCATTGCTGAACATTGGTGACCCTGGCGTCAGTCCCGCTGAAGTTTCCAAGACTGAACAGAACATTGAACGGTGCAACATGAATTGCTCTCAAATTACCAGAGTTTTGGGAGACGTCCACGGAAACGTGGTTCGCACAGGCAAAGAGACTCAATTCGCCCTTCTTGGTATTACGGACGCCATGCGCTATTACCACATTGTTTTGGCATTTGGGAGCTCCGTTGCAGCCAGAGCAGTAACCTTAATCACATCTCCTCCTGCCATGGATAAATATGCGGGGCTCAAGGCTTACCTCTTTAAAATGTTTGAACTGTCACGGTCAGAACGAGCTCAACGTCTCCTTGCTATTCAGGGCATGGGGGACAGCAAACCCTCTAAGCAGTTGGAAATGGTGTTGAACCTGCTGGGTACAGAGGAGCTGAATTTCCTCTTCATAGAACCGTTTCTGCGACACATGCCACCACACGTCCAGACGGCACATGCTAATACAGTTATTACTGATCTACGCGCTCTGCAGAGCAAGCGGACCGATTATTCCTGGGAACTCAGCACTTCACCCCTGACATGCTGTTACCGGAGTGCAGTCAAACGCCGATGGGGGGCAACAGCGGACACATCCACCGATAGCCATGCCAGCCCTGGTTTGTACTACTTTCACGCACGTTTTGGTGCCAGGGCTAAAATGGGCTGCTTTCCTTGCAGTTACAATGCGGCGGGAAAAACCAAGGCCTGCGCTCAGTAGGGGCCGTGAGCACAGCCACAAAGAGCTAGTTGCTGTTTGTCAAAGACACATTTTTGGGGCGCTGATTCCTCTGTGGCGCCGGCTCCCAGAGGAGTGTCCCGCCAGCTGCAGAGGACGACGCCACTGGCAGGGTGCTTTGCCCACTCTTGACTTCCGCCAACAACACCACCATCCAGCCATATGGCACAAAAACTGTGGACTTATGTTTTGGGGGGGTCAACGGTTAACAGCCGAAATTCCCTTACACACTCCTCTGCGGAGATTTTTTGTGTGACCCTGGGCTGTTCGTAGATGTCAAGAGCGGCTGCCTGGTGGACACGTTAACCTCCTCTTTGTTTGTGTGTGTTCGTGACGAGGGCACATATTACGGTCTCCCAGCTTAGAAGGCGACAAATACCAACAGCTTCTTGGTGGGTTCCCCGGTCTGACACAGCCCACCTTCTCGGCCGCCACAACTAAACATGGGATCGAGCACCACATCGAGGTCAAAGGCCCCCCCTGCTCATCCATGCAAGGGCTCGACGGTTTAACATGGAGAGACTGCCGGCTGCTGTCGGTCAAGCAGTTACTACTCTCTATTCTATCATCAACCAGATTCAGAAATAAAACACAGTATTTCTTTTTATTATGAAAAAAACTAGGTTTAAAATAAAAGGTGGCTTTTAATTTGAAGTTTTACAAACAGGCTGTGACAGGGAACAACTCCAGGTAAGACACTCCCACAGAGTTTGTGTACATTGTGATTGAATTGAAGTCCTAATTCACCAACCTGGAATGCCTTGGTATCATCAGCCGTTCAGATGCTCCACATGGTCATGAAGCCAGTTGTGGCTGTCATCCGTGCGGCGACTACTGCCTTCTAAATGATGCCACCACGCCCAACTGCTACCAACACATTCAGGACTTCTCTGCGCATCTGGCAGGGAAGCTCCTGTTCTCTAAAGTGGACTTGGTAAGGGGTTACAACCAAGTCCATGTGCACCCTGCAGACATCATTAAAACTGCTATAGTGACTCATTTTGGGTTGTTTGAATTCCTCAGGATGCCTTTTGGTCTGAAGAACCAATCCTTCCACCGGTTGATGGACTCTGCGCTTAGAGACATGCCCTTTGTTTTCGTCTGCTTGGACGATGTCCTTTTTGCCAGCTCCTTGGAAGAGGAGCACCTGACACACCTGCTGGACATCTTCACGTGACTCGACCACCACAGCCTGACCAGTAACCCAGCGAAGTATGTATTTGGAAGCCCGTCCATCCAGTTCCTCGGGCACCTCATCAGCAAGGATGGGGCAACCCCCCTGCTGTTGAAGGTGGAAGCCGTTTCCGCCTTGCCCTGCCCATACTCGGCCCAAGGGCTTCGAGAATTTCCCGGAATGGTTATATTTTACCACCAATTCATCCGTCAGGCTGCCCACATAATGCGCCCGCTGTACGAGACCTTTAAGAGCAGGACCCCCAACCAGGATGTCGACTGAACAGCCTAGAGGGACAAGGCGTTCAATGACACTAAGACCGCGGTGTGACAGGCCACCATATTTGTCCTCCTATGCCAGGAAGCCCCAGTCACTCTCACTACTGATGCATCCAACTACGCCATTGGCGCTGTGCTGGAGCAGTGGGTCGACAGCACTTGGCACTTGCCTTTTTCAGCTGCCAGCTAGTTTCCATAGACCAGAAATACAGCACCTTTGACAGCGAGCATCTGGTTGGCAACCTGCCACTTCCCCGTCATTTTGGAAGGCCGTGAGTTTAGAGTTTTCGTGGACCACAAACCCCTTACATTCTCTGTGTCCAAGGTGGTCAAGCCATGGGCCGCCCGCCAAACAATACCAGCCGTCATTCATCTTGGAGTACACCACGACATCAGACACATCACGGGCAAATACAACGAGGTCTCCAGAAGGATCGTCAGCACGCTGCAGCTGGGTCTTTACTACTTACGTATGAATGTAGAACAGGCCTACGGCCACGGAATTCAGACACTCAAAGACACTGACTGCGCCTGGAGGAAGTTTCAGTCGGTGACTCGGGTCAGGCTCTGGTGCAATCTCTTAACTGGCCAGCCTAGGTCCCAAGTTCCGTTTGGCTGGCATCTGTGTTTTTTTAGGCGATCCATGGCCTCTCCAATCCAGGCAGAAAGGCCTGGGAACTGAAGAAAGATGTGCGGGCCTGGGTCAACTCATATATGGCCTGTTAACGCACAAAAGTGCTCCGCCACACCAAGGCCCCGTTGGAGCAACTTGCTCGACTTTGTGGGCCTACTTCCCTCTTCACACGATTTCACCTACCTCCTCACGATGTTGGACAGGACAACCCGCTGGCTGGAAGCCGTTCCCCTAGCATCAACATTGTCCACTGACGTGGCCCAGGCATTCATCAGCACGTGGGTCACACTCTTCGGAACCCCTTCGGACCGGGGTGCGCAGTTTACCTCGAAGATCTGGAACATAGTCGCTGGGGGCCTGGGGGTCAGGCTGCACCGCACCACTGCATACCACCACCAGGCCAACGGGTTTTGTGAGCGATACCACCGCTCCACGTAGGCTGCCCCGCGTGCCGGTTTGACTCACGGCAACTGGGTGGACAAACTCCCCTGGTTCATGCTAGGCTTTAGGACCGCCCCCAAAGAACACCTGCAGTCCTCTTCTGCCAAGCTTGTTTATTGCCAGGTGCTGCGAGTTCCGCGGGGGTTTCCTTCCAGACGCCAATACATTCTGGTTGGCGGCCGGGCAGCAGTCTTCCCTGCTGGAGGCCACCAGATCATTCACACTCTCCCCCACGTCACAGCAAGGTATCCCTTTTTCTCAGGTGCACACCAGCCTGTGCTCAGCGGAATTTGTCTTCATTCGTCATGACCATTGCGACGCTTCCGTACAACGGTATGTTTAAGGTTCTACAGAACGGGGATAAG
The DNA here is from genome assembly GCF_033978785.1 of Entelurus aequoreus. Lineage (NCBI taxonomy): Eukaryota > Metazoa > Chordata > Actinopteri > Syngnathiformes > Syngnathidae > Entelurus > Entelurus aequoreus. Next base: position 4,291,014 of record NC_084731.1, read on the forward strand.
AGCCTGGTCGTGGACGTTGGGGTCAGACCTGAGACTGTTTCCATTGATATGATTAAGCCAGCCTACGTAGATGTTTCCAGGCCACGTAATTATTGTATCCCAATGTTCAACAAACTCTTAAAACCAGAAGTCAGAGTTGAGTTACCTTAGAGTAGAAAACCTTCAATGTCGGGTTCCAAAACAGTGGACTGTTATCATGCATGGGCAGCGTGGCGAAGTTGGTAGAGTGGCCGTGCCAGCAATCGGAGGGTTGCTGGTTACTGGGGTTCAATCCCCACCTTCTACCATCCTAGTCACGTCCGTTGTGTCCTTAGGCAAGACACTTCACCCTTGCTCCTGATAGCTGCTGGTTAGCGCCTTGCATGGCAGCTCCCGCCATCAGTGTGTGAATGTGTGTGTGAATGGGTGAATGTGGAAATACTGTCAAAGCGCTTTGAGTACCTTGAAGGTAGAAAAGCGCTATACAAGTATAACCCATTTATTATTTATCTTTATCTTTAATGTGTTTTTTTGTACACACATTAAGTGGTGTTATTTTTAGTTAGTGCTACTTTTGTGGGTAATGTGACACCTTTAGTAAGAATGGCTCGTGCACCACATTCTATTAATACCACTGTGGCCTCTAAATGTCATCTGATATATATGATGGATTATGAATGGGCGATATGGCCTAAAAATCTATTTTGTGATATATATTGCAGCTTCCTGCAATAAACGATATATATATAAGCATATATTATTTGGAATGCAAATGATAATAGAAGCATTTCAAAATGGATTACACATTTTCTTATCAGGGCTGCTGATGTATGTGATAACGTCATTTTCAGTTGTATTATTTTCTCAAACCTATTATATTATTCTCCAGTATAATAATATAATATAATAATGATAATATACTGTATATCTGATAGTATATATCTGTATCATGAATCAATTTAAGTGGACCCCGACTTAAACAAGTTGAAAAACGTATTCGGGTGTTACCATTTAGTGGTCAATTGTACGGAATATGTACTTCACTGTGCAACCTACTAATAAAAGTCTCAATCAATCAATCAAAGTACTAGCTAATTTACTGTTAATAGCTTGCTATTTTCTGTTGTAACATGGTTCTATCTACACTTCTGTTAAAATGCATTAAGCACTTATTATTCTGTTGTTTGGATACTTTACATTAGTTTTAGGCAATACTACAAATGTGGGTATCTATCCAATACCAAGTCAAGTTTCAACATCATGGAATGAATCAATTTTGATCACAATTATAATCAGACAAAAACACAGGATGGTGGTCTAACAATATCAGTTAAATATTTAAAATTATTTCCCACCATTGGCTCTTATCTAAATAATTAGTTTTTTGCCCCTATTTACTGAGTTTGTAAACAATAACAACAATATTGAAATAGGTTTTGATGATAAAGTATATAAATCTAACCACTGTAGTATTGACTATATACTGATACCATTCTTGGTATCTTTACTGTCGATATTTGTATTGATCTGTCCACCTTTTTTTACATATTAGAGATACAGCTTATGGTTGCATATCCTGCTAAGGTGTGTAGTGTAGCATGTTTAGATATTCCTCATCCTTCAGTGATGATACCTGTAGGAAACATAGTTAATTTGCCACCATGGAGGCGAGGATTACTGCCTTAGAAGTGGCTCTGCACTGTGGAGGGATATCAGCCGCTAGCAACATTGCTACATTGCATTGAGGACGCGTTCGTTCGCTTGTCGCTGTCAAATTTGCGGGACACAGCTCAAATGTGTCATCGACATGCATTATCACAATATGCTGATGGTATTAAAAACTCTATCGTCCTTTATCACTTATATCATATATTGTTTACTCTATACAAGGCAACCCTATGATGTACTGTATATGCGATTGTGTTGATGGACAAGGTCTATAGAGGTTTCTTTTTTCAACAAATTTGCCATATGCTGATTTTCAAATGGTCCCGCGGGCCAGATGAAATACCGCCCTGGGCCAGATTTTGCCCGCGGGCCGGGAGTTGGGCGGATGTGCTTCAAAGGGTGCACGCATCAAGTCTGACTACCCCTATTAGCGTGAGACAGGACAGGCTCAGCCCCTCCCTCTTCTATTAGGTGGATCATTATCTGGAGGCAAACCCTCCCAAAATGGACACAATGGAGCATCAGAAACGCCCTATAAATCCCCCAGTGATGTAGAGAGAGAGAGACAAAGAGAGACAGAGAGAGAGAGACAGAAAGAGAGGGAGGAAGAGAGGGAGAGAGAGAGAGAGAGAGAGATCTCTAGAGCGAAAGAAGCAGAGAGCAAAGAGGAAATGTATGTGAGGCAGTCAAGCACAGAGAAGGGAATGGAAGCAAGGTTGGCTCCTATGATGTTGCCTTACGTGCATGGAAGGAGAAATAACCAAGTTGACAACTGAAGCTTGTCTCAGAAAATAGAGCCGCGTCGTCTTCCTTCATCTCCATGCTGGCAGAATAAACCTTTTTTGTTCAGCAGCCGTGCTTTTCTTCGTTGTTGCTTAGTACCTTTCACTGCTTTGTTTTTGTGTGCATGCGGACCCAGCGAGGTTGACAAGGGGTGGCAATCCTGCTCAGAGAGAGCTGGTATAGCAGCCGGACAGGAAAATTGTAAGACTTTGGTGGAGTGCAATGGTGGACAGCATGGTGGACACTGGTGTCAAGATTGGTGGATGCATCAGAGGGATTGAAGGTAGCCTGAGCGGCACTTTGCGTTGTGTGTTGTCTCGGTGCTGGAGCTGGGAGAGTCTCCACTCCACCACAGGTAATTGAACTTTCTCCTTCCGCTACATGTGTAAATGTGTGCATATAACATCATAACATCATGGTTGTATGACAGTAGATGTTGGTGGCTTTTTCCAGTATTGTTTGTGTGTATCAGCTGGTCATGTACAATATAATCTTCCTATAAATATAATCAACACTTATTTGTCCATAGTGACTTTCTAGCATTTTGTCCACTTTGAACAATCAGTCAAATCAAGATGTGACGTAGGTGTTGACTAAGATTTCCAATGTATTTACTGTATATTGTCATTTAAAAATATTTACATCAGAAATGCACTGCAGAACAAAATGCAGTAAATAAAATAACCAGGTTTAAAATAGATAATAAACATGTAAGAACAAGTGTATTTGAAATGCTATAAAATAAAACAATCTAACAGTGACACAGGCTAATTTCACGTTTTGAATTTCATTGTGTCCGTATTGAATATTGAACACAATATACATTGACTTACAGCTTTGATTTAAGAGCTTCCACTAAAAAAAATACATAATTTACCATTTGTTACAGACTGGAGCAGAGGTCTTCAACGTTTTCCAGAATAAAACTAGTCCTAAAGGTACCTTGTTATTATACAATATTTTTTACGTTTCGGTGTGTTTGTGTTGGTCTTCACTCCAGAATGCAGAGTCGGCAGGCAAAGTTCAGGTGAAAATATGTTTATCAATAAAAACAAATAAATAGTGCAGCCAGGAAGTACACACAAAGCATACTGTAGAGAAACAATAACAAAACAATGACACAAAGTGTTATGGCTGGCTGTGGGTCGCAACGACAAAGGGGGAGACGAGACTGAAGTAAAACATGCAAAAAGAATATTTAATATAACAAAAACGCATATCAGAATCAGAAATACTTTATTAATCCCCAGGGGGAAACTTGAGTGTTATTGTTGCTCCTTATATATACAGTAATTAGAAATAAAGAAGGGGAAATAGAATAAGCAATATAATACAATTAGCAATACAATAAACAAAAGTACCAGTAGGACTACCATGATATGTACAAAATAGACAATCTAAACAATATGTACATGATGAAATAACCAGAATGGCAGTGTGAGACAGGATTCGCACATTATTAAACATAAACGTGTAAAAATTTAATGGAATACTGCGCAGCTGTGGGGTTTATTAAATTTGTCCAGATTAATAGACAGTATCCACGACTATTGGAGTGATGCATTCTAAAGTTTGATGGCCTCAGGCAGGAATGTCGCGTTCAGTTTTGCACCGTGGTGGGATAAGTCTAAAGCTGAAAGTGCTCTTGTTTTGGACCAGCCCATAATGCAGTGGGTGAGGGACATTGTCCAAGATGCTACGCAACTTCAACAGCGTCCTTCTCTCTGAGACTGTCGTCAGAGAGTCCAGCTCCACCCCAATGATGTCGCCGGCCTTGCAGATCAGTTTATTGAGTCTGTTTAATGTCCCGTTTACACTAAGCCTGATAAGGTTATCCATGGTGAATCGCACCTAACCTTATCCGTGACCGTTTAAGACCCCCGCCCCCCTCCGTCTGCCGGCGTAACGTGACCTAGTACGCATGCACGAAGAAAGAAAAAAAAGTGTCAATCTGCTCAAGCTCTCCAGTAGATAACTTTACTTCACTGTGAAGTTATTTAAAAGAGCTATATTATAAATTGTTTGCTGTGCATTTTACATTTGTTTGCTGTTTTGCGTGCAAGTTTTTAAATTAATATTTATCTCCTTTGAACAATATCCAGTGTTGTGGTATTTCAATTAACTAGAATCCAGTGTGCTGTGGGGCCCTATTGTAGTGAATCACACCTGAGCCATCATAAATTAATCAAATCTTTAATCGACATGAGAAAGTAGACAATGCGATAAACTGTTTGGGACACGAGGAGATGGTTCCATCTTTCAGTTGCGCGCTAAATGTGGAGTTAGCAAAGTTGCGGGCATCATGCACACTGCCTGGCCATTTCACAGTCACATCCATAAAGCAATATTTGTAGTCACACACTGCCTATCACGATCACATCCACAGGAGGAAGGGACCAAGTTTTCCGGTAAGTAGAATCACAGCTGACTGTTTGAAAGTTCTCTTGCCGTCTGAGATGTGTAGTATCCGAAATAGCTGCAATCGCCCGTTGCCTTCACTTAAGGTATTGATTTGTGATTTCCAAAAGCGTCTGTACATGTACAAGAAGGAGAAACACGGGTATGTCTGCATGATCCGCATCCATCTTTGTTTTGAAGCTGGCTGTGGCGCGTTCTTTCTGATGTCACTTCCTGTGTGGGGCGCTGACCTTTTGGCGTCACTTCCTGTGTGGGCGCGGTCTTTCTGGCGTCACTTCCTCTCTGAACTCACTTTGTCAACGATCAATAAGTCCATACAAAGCTAAATGCCGGAGATTCAAGAAATACATGGCTGACATACCCGTGTAAAAATTTGTTCGAGGAGGGGGACCTTAAACGATGGTTTAGTGTGGCTGAAACGGGGCTTATGCTAAATAATTATTCGTTTAAGGGGTTAAACAACTTAGTGTAGACATGGCCTAAGTATGTGACCTTCAGCCTGCTGCCCCAGCACGCCACAGCAAACAGGATTGCTCTGGCCACCACAGACTCATAAACATCCTCAGTATCTTACTGCAGATGTTAAAAGACCTCAGGCTCCTCAGGAAGTAGAGGCGGCTCACGCCCTTTTTGTTGATGGCCTTCGTGTTCTTAGACCAGTCCAGTTTATTGTCAATGTGGACTCCTAGGTATTTATAGTCCGTAACAATGTCCACATCAACCCCACGGATATAAACAGGGGTGCCTTCTTCCCCCTCAGATATACCACCAGCTCCTTAGTCTTTGCCACGTTGAGCAGTAGATGGTTCTGCTCACACCTTACAACAAAGTTACCCACCACAGCCCTGTACTCCGCTTCATCACCCTTGCTGATGTATCCAACCACAGCCGAAACGTAACAAAACTTATGAAGGTGGCAGGACTCTGTGTTGTAGTGGAATTCTGTGTTTTAGAGGGTGAAAAGAAAGGGAAGTCCTTGTGGGACCCCTGTGTTGCTGACCACTCTGTCTGACACACAGTGTGTAAGGTGTTCATACTGCGGTCTGCCAGTCATTTAGTCAACATAAGAGGAGCATCCACCTGCATAGTCGTCATCTTCTCAGCCAGTAGAGCCAGTTTGATGGTGTCAAAACCACTGGAGAAGTAAAAAAATATGACCCTCACAGTGCTGTCCGGCTTTTCCAGGTGAGCTTGGACACGGTTGAGCAGGAACCTGATGGCATCCTCCACTCCCAGTTGGGGCTGGTAGACAAACTGGAGAGGATCTAGATGAGACCTGGCAATCGGCCGAAGCTGATCCATGATCAGCCTTTCCAGAGTCTTAATGATATGTGACGTCAAAGCCACTGGTTTTGTAGTCCTTGGCGTCGCAGGGGTGTGGTGTTTTTGGAACGGGAACGATGCATGACGTCTTCTACACCACTGGGACTCTTTGGAGACTTAGGCTCATGCTGAATATGTGATGAAGGACTCTACAGAGCTGGGGGGCACAGGCTTTGAGCACCTTAGGGCTGACACAATCAGGACCCGCAACTTTGCCTGTGTGGAGTTTAGTAAGCTGTCTTCTTACATCTTCTGCAGCAAAGGACAGTGTGGAGGCGGTAGGCCGGTTTGGGGGTAATTTGTCTGATGAGGGAGGGCTGTGGGACTGGGAGCTCGGGGTGGGGGAGCGCAGAAGGACCCTCACCTGAGGACAGGTGGCTTTGGGGTGGGAGAAGTGGCTGTGGAGTGGCTAGTGGCTGCATGCAGGCACCAGGGGCAGGGGGAATGGGAGCAGGAGCCTTGTCGAATCTGTTTAAAAAAAGGGTTTAACTGTATGGCCCTGTCCACGCTGCCATCAACACCGCTTATAGTCAGTCGTCTTAAAGCCTGTGTTGGTCTTCATGCCACTCCACACTTCCCTAGTGTTGTTTGGCTGGAGTTGTTGCTCCAGCTTCCTCCTGTAGTTGCCCTTGGCCTCCCTGATCTTCACTCTCAGAACCACTTCAGTTTTCCTCACCTACTCCTGATTTCCATCTCTGAAAGCCCTCTTTTTTGGTATTCAGGATGTCCTTGATGTCCTTTGTTATCTACGACTTGTTGTTAGAATAACAAAGCCCAGTCTTTTCTGGGACGATGCAGTCCACACAGAAGTTGATGTACTCCATGATGCACTATGTGAGCCCGTCAATTTCCTCTCCATGGGTATCAAAGAGTGCCTGTCAGTCAAAGCGAAGGCGCTAATAAAATAAGAGTCTCAGAAAGGTTACGCGCCCAAGCTAGGAAGCAACAGAGTTTGCCGTCAATGTATTTCTTGTAAAGTGTATAAAAACGAATATGTAAGCTGGACAAATAAAATGCCAAAAACCAACCAATGATTTTAACAGACAAACCTCACAGCTCACAACAAAATGTTCTCATGCATAAATATAATACAGGTTAAATTGACATGTGGGTCAAACATAGCGCCAACCTCAGTGACCGTGTGAGCAGCTTTGATTGCTCCAAAGCCATTTTTTAAGTTCAACTGTGTTTGATTTTTAAAGTTTGTTGTGAGGTCGTTCCAAACCTTTATCGCTTTATATGAAAAGGCTGATTGTGGCAAAAGAGGTTTTACATCCGGGTATGCTACACTAACCCCGTGGTAGAGGCTTGTGTGTTTCTAGTTGTCACAGCAGATGTAAACTGGACAAAGTGATTAAGTGGCGCTGGTGCAGCGTTGTTTAGGATTCGATGGGCCATTCGTATTGATGCTATCTTTGAATGTTGTCAAAATTTAACAGTATATTTTTGAAGAACTGTTGTTGTGGTTTTGGTCAAAGATTTTGAGCGATTGTTCGTGTAAGGTTTCCAATGGCCTCAGTGGGATTTTGATTGCCTGGGACCAATATGTTATACAATAATAAAAACAAGACATTATCATTGCATTAAAATAAGTTTGGGCTACCTCCAGTGTTAACGAATTCCTGATACATTTGAACATTTGTAATATCCATCCATCAATTTTCTACCGCTTGTCCCTTTTAGGGTAACGGGGGGCTGCACCCTATCCCAGCTGTAATCTGTGATATTTCTACCTGAATAAATGCTTCTGATATTCAGTACATTACATGTTGTACAAGTTAATGATTTTCATATTGCTGCATGACAATGTTTTAACCTTCTCTATTAATTAATAAAATGTAATATTGAGCCTGCTAATCATTCTGTAATTGAGGATTCTACCAGAACATTTTATAAAATAATTTACACAATATTTTAGCCAGCAACACACCGTGTCGGCGGAGAATGAACAACTGTTGTGTGTCTAGGAGTGAAGCATGGAGGCAGACGTGTGTGCACGGAGGAAATACTTGTTGGAATTGGGCCCGCTGTTATCATAAAATTGGCCATAAAAGCTAAAAAGAGCATCATCTTCCATCTTCTGGACGCTACAATACATTATATTACTTTATTTTGTTAGGTGTGACGGCTAATATGAAGCCGTACATTAAGGAGAAACCTTAAATGTAGTTAAGTCGAATGTATAGCTTAGCGCTTTTATTTTGGAGCCGGAAAAGTGTGTGATTGTTTTGAGAAAGTGTCTTGACATGTTTTGATGTCTGACATGTTGTGATGTCGGATCGACTATTTGTTATAAAAAAAAAGTCTCCTATCGACATCCTGCCGACCGTCTTTCATTCCTGTTTAGCTTTCATGTCATCTTACTTACTAAAGCGGTCACAGTAACAATCTAATTGTTATGTTATCACTGCACCATAATCGTAATCTAAACACGAAAGTGAAGCACCACTCACCTCTTTCGACGAGCGCAGCAGGTGTTTTCTGCTGCGATGTTGCCTCTTCTCACGGTGAAAAAGAGTCCTTTCTCGTCGGGAGAACAACTTGCCATGGCTTTAAACCTGATATTTCCATAAGGTAGATTTTATTTTGTTCATTTCTGCTCGCAGTAGCAAATGAACTGCAGGTTCCCCCGCTACAGCATGGCTAGAGATTAAAAAAGGAAGTGTTGGCGTTAATCGCCCGATAAAAAAGTTAGGGCCGTTATAAAAAATGTATGTATGTATATATATATATATATATATACTGTATATATATATATCCATCCATCCATTTTCTACCGCTTATTTCCTTCGGGGTCACGGGGGGCGCTGGAGCCTATCTCAGCTACAATCGGGCGGAAGGCGGAGTACACCCTGGACAAGTCGCCACCTCATTGCAGGGCCAACACAGATAGACAGACAACATTCACACTCACATTCACACACTAGGGACCATTTAGTGTTGCCAATCAACCTATCCCCAGGTGCATGTCTTTGGAGGTGGGAGGAAGCCGGAGTACCCTGAGGGAACCCACGCAGTCACAGGGAGAACATGCAAACTCCACACGTATATATATATATATATATATATATATATATATATATATATATATATATATATATATATATATATATATAGTTTCTATTCTTTATAGATTGCGATTCTATACTGGAGAAAAGTTGGTACTGCTTATAGATGTGTGCTGTTCAAAGACATCGCACACAGGTTGGAGAGTACAGTAACATGAATATGGAGGGTACATAATGCCTAGTACATGCAAAAACTCCATGTAAATAGGGCAGTCTGCACCACTTTTCAATTGTACGCACAGTCTTAGTAGATCACATGCAGCACACTCACTAATAGTACACACAATTTCATAGCCAGCAACACCAAAGTTTCCATAGCAAAAAAAAAAAGAAGACAACTTTTTTGGACTTTCGTCACCATGTTCGCAGGATGCCAGATTGCAGCAAAAAGTACCTGTGATGAGAACAAGTTTCTCACTGTATTTCTGTGCTTTTGAGCTTGCTGTGCACTTTAAAAGCCTGTCGTTAATGTCATAACAAAGGGTATATGTCATGCTGCATGCCAAAACCTAAACCACCATTTGTCCATCAAATGGATTTATTCGTGAGGCTGTGGGATGAAGCAGAAGTAAAGACTAAATATGTTGGAACTGAAATATGAGAAGACGCAGCTAAGTGTGCCTGTCTGGTGTTTTGTTTTAGTTTTAGAGAGGCACCAAGCATTTCAGATGTAGACATAGTTGTACTTAGTGTTGCTGTACGGTAATTAGAATTCAGTGGTCCCATTAAGATAAAATAATTTATTTTGGTTATAGAAATTCAGTAAAACATTTTGAAAAAGTCATGAAAAATCACTGATTAAAAAAGTGTAAGAATGCTGAAATGAACTCCTTAGTTGCTCACACTCTTCACAGAACACACAAAGGACATTTAAAATACACAAATAAAATTATCAACTTCCAATATTAGATGAAAGAATAATAAAAAGAGAACAACTCCTTTTCTGAGACAAATATTTACATCCAACTTTATGTCTCACTGGCGTGTCACACATTACATTCATCAAGCACCGGTGGGGGCGTTTGTATGTATATTCACCAAGATATTAAATACATAACTCGCACTGATCTTAACCACAATGACGTGGAATCTGTGTGGGCGGAAATCAAATTTAAAAACGCTAAGCCGGTACTAATAGGGACTGTTTATAGACCCCCTAATCAGAGTGATTTCTATGGGGTTTTGGAAGAATGCTTGGCGGGGACAGACAACATGGAGAAAATTATAACTGGGGATCCGAACACAGATATTCAACGCAAAGATGCGCCTGTCTTCAGATCCTTCAGCAAGTTTTGTAATCTGCACGGTCTTTCCCAGCTAATAGCGCTACCTACAAGGGTGTGTGATTCCACCCAATCAACCATAGATCTCATTCTCACTTCAGACCGGCCTAAAATAAAAAATAGTGGGGTCATGATCTGTGGTCTTAGTGACCACTATCTAACCTTCTGCACCCGCAAAATAGCTAAACCTAAAGCCAATGGCCACATAACAGCCCAATCCAGATCCCTCAAAAAATACTCCAATGACAATTTCAATTTAAAATTAGATGAGTGGGACTGGTCCCCTGTGCTCGCGAGCAACCTGGTCGATGTTGCTTGGGATCGCTTCAAAACGGCGTTCCTAAAGATACTAAATGACATGGCTCCCGTGAAAACAGTCAGGATCAAAGCCTGCTCGGAACCATGGATGAATCCGGACCTATTAGCTGCCATAAAAGACAGAGACAGGAAATACTCTGAATACCAAAAATGTAAAACAGAAGTAGATAAACAACCCAATAATATCAACCTCAAATTACTCCTTTCAACTCTCAAAAAGCAATGCAATAAATTAAGAAATAAGTCAACCAACCTGACTAAATCCTTAAAAAAAAAATTACATTAACGACAAAATAGAGGAAAACACAAATAAACCACGTGAGCTCTGGAAAATTCTCAACAACCAGCTTCCTGGTTGCAGCCAGAAACTTAAAACAAGACTCACCAACATCAGCATCAAGGAGGGTGACTCCCTCATTACAGACAAAATGGAGGTAGCTAGCAGACTTAACATCTTTTTCACCAGCATAGCCGCAACCCTTGTCAACAAGCTGTCCCACCACTCTGGTCACTTTGGTGTAGAACACATTAAAGCCTTCTACAGAAAGCTAGGAGTATCCAACGATCATTTCAAATTAGAAATGGTCACAGCTGATGAGGTGTTTAAAAAATTGAGCGCGCTCCACCCTAACAAGGCCACCGGCCTTGATAATATTCCCTCCAGATTCCTCAGGAACTCTGCCTCCATCATTGCCCCGATCATCACGCACATAATAAACCTATCAATTACACAAGGCCAAGTACCAAAAGATTTTAAGATTGCAAGAGTAACTCCCCTCTTTAAAAAAGGAAGCAAATTGGAACCTGGCAACTACCGACCTGTTTCTATTCTCAGTTCCATTTCGAAAGTAATGGAAAAAATTGTTTATGAACAGGTCGATAGTTACCTTGCCACTAATAAACTCATGTACAAATTCCAATCCGGCTTCAGAACTAACCACTCCACTGACACATGCCTTCTCTATCTGACCGACCACATCAAACATGAGGTGGACGCGGGCAAATACTGCGGCATGGTCATGCTGGACCTTCAGAAGGCCTTTGACACCGTTAACCACGCTATACTGTTGGATAAGCTCAGAGCAATCGGATTTAACAAAAACTCATGGAGCTGGATGCAATCTTACTTGGAGGGGAGGGAGCAGGTGGTAGAGGTGAACGGCACCGTGTCCCCCCCCCCCTCTCGGTGAGCTGTGGAGTCCCCCAAGGCAGTATATTGGGACCTTTACTGTTCCTAATATACATAAACGACATGTCATCGGCATGCGACTGTGAATTGTTTTTGTTTGCGGATGACTCTGCCTTGCTGGTATCCGGCAAGGACAAGTCACAGGTGGAGAAAATCCTCAGTGCTGAGCTCTGTAGAACTTGCACCTGGCTCGCTGACAACAAGCTATCCATACACTTGGGTAAAACAGAATCCATCCTGTTTGGGTCCCACATCAACCTCAAGAAAGTCAATGACTTCACCATAAAAGTGGGTGACATTGTTATCACCAGGAAAGATGAGGTCACCTACCTAGTTTCCATTCTAGAGGCTAACCTTTCCTGTGATAAAATGGCAACCAAGGTAATCAAAAAGGTTAACCAACGAACGAGATTTCTCTACAGAATCTCCTCTCTGGTCAACAAAAGCACCTTGAGGATTCTGGCGGGAACTCTCGTTCAACCCTTTTTCGATTACGCATGCACCTCCTGGTACCCTAGCACCTCCAAAACCCTCAAATCTAAACTCCAAACATCTCAGAACAAGCTAGTCAGGTTACTGCTAGACCTCCACCCCAGATCCCACCTCACTCCTACCCACTTCTCTAAAGTGGGCTGGCTCAAGGTGGAGGACAGAGTTAAACAACTAGCACTGAGCCTAGTCTATAAAATCCGCTACTTGACTTGGTGAATTGTAGCTGTAAATATACTCCTCCCCTCTTAACCACGCCCCCAACCACCAAGAGCTTTATCGTGGTTTATCATTAATACTGTTTGTTGTTACATCCCTAATGTGCACTATGACTGATTGCCAGTCAGCTGGGATGATGGTCTCCAGCTTCTTAACTGTGACTAGGTTAAGCAATAGAAAATGAGTGACTATATAATACTCATCTTTTTGGAGCTACAAATTGTGCGTAAATATTGTCAAACTTATTGAAATTGGTGCAAAGAGACTTTGGTTAAACATTTTAGTTCCATCTTTTTGTGTAGAAAAGTTAGAGTGGTAGGAGGAAAGCATGTCTAAAAGCATCAATCAGAAAAAAGGAAGGCACAAGGCTGACTTGGAAATAGGTCATTGTACAATAGACATTCAGCCTGCGGTGACTGCATGCTTTACCTCCAATAAAATCTCTGACGATAAGAGAAGAAAATCGCTAAGATGTTTAGTTTTTTTCTTTTTGTTATGTGCTTTTTCACAATGACCATGCATTTGACAAATTCCACTATTACACTCCAGGTAAGAGCAAGAGTTTTGTGACAACTAAATAGGACAAAAACATTTTTTTTAAACTTGACCAAAAAAATAAATTGTCTGTTATTTCTGTGTACCCAGTACACAACTGGCAACCGCAGAGAATTTTAATACTAACATAAACAATGTTAAGATGTGGACATTAGATGCCCTCAGAGCAGGAGTGTCCAAAGTGCGGCTCTCACCCCAGAAGCAGAGCGGAGGCAGGAGTGCAGTCGAGAGTCTTTAATAGATGGTCAACAGACTCAACACAATGGCACTCGCTTTTTAAAAGTTGCGTGAGCAGGGTTTTAACCCTGTATTTTTCATCGCAACTGTTGGTATTTATCAAAAAATGATATGCGTGAAAAGGTTAGGTATGCCCACATATTCTTTTGACCATGCATAGAGCTCACGCAAAGATTTTTTAGACAAGGTAATCAGCGACGCCCGAAGATGTCACCATAAATAAAGCTCATCTCAGATTTAAAAAAAAACAGAATGCATAACAAATATTTCACAATGTACAGTACAAGTATTCAATTGTGGATGTATTATATATTTATTTGTCAGAGCCTAAATATTCAAATATAAAGATGTATTAATGTAGTTGTATTGCACATGCATAACATGTTGGGTCATTAAAGTGTTGTTTCCTTTGATAATTTTTTAATTAAATGATGAAAATGTATGTATAAGTCGGCCGGTATGAGTTTGACTCTCTGAGTGGCCACAGAATGAAAAGTATCTCTTTAGGAATGAAAAACCAAAAAAAAGCATTTCAGCCATAAAGATCACAACTCTCTATTCTTTTGATCACATGTAACCATTCAACATTGCAGAACAAATTTTATTTAAAAAAACAACTAAAAATCAAATTAAGAAAGTTAATTTGCAGTTCTAATCGTTACAGTTGGGTCGCATGTTTATGCATGGGTCGTTCTCCCAGGATGCAGATGGAAACTCAGGAGGCAACATGCAGGTAGGACAATAATTTAATGTCCAATAATTCAGACTGGATACAAAAATAAACAAGACAACCGTGCCTATAGCACGGGAAACTAACGGAATAGCCAACAAGGAAGCTTAACATGTAAACCAGAAAACAAATGGTAAAGCTTAGCTCAGGAATCAAGAATACTTAGACGTAAAGTGTTGCATGGAAGCAAACAAGGAAACCAGACTGAGTGTGGTGTACAGCGGGAATAAGTAGCTCTCTGATTAGTGCCCAGGAGCAGGTTAGCATCCCGAACACTAATCAGAGGCAGGTGAAACCAGTCTGCAGTCATGGCAACTAAAACACAAACCCAGGGTTGGTCAAAACAGAAAGTGAGGGAATCGAAAACTAAACAAACATGATGTCGCTAGATGGCGTCACTGTCTCATTTGCATGATTTATTGCGATGGATGCTATAGGAAAGATACAAAAGTAAGTTTAAAAAATGATAAGTATTATTAGTGTCATGATCCGCTGCCGGGATCATGTTTGTTTAGTTTTCGATTCCCATTGATTGAGGACACCAGGGTTAATTTTGACAGCAGTCATGGTCTTTTGACGAAATGTACAGTATTCTATTCGTAGTCATATTTTAGTCATCTAGATTAATTTATTTTTAGTCTAGTTTTAGTCGACTAAAATATCAAGTATAACGGACAACGCATCTGTGAACTTGTCTTGAAAGCACTTGTATTAATTATTTATTATTGCATAGCATCTTAAAAACTAAATTCACAACAAGACCTGCACTCCATGAATATTTCAATAGGTGCATTTTACACTAACCCTATTGTTTGTTATTATTTTAGCTGAAATTAAGCATTTTTTTTCAAATGTTAAATAATTTTTGACTAAAATGGTCACATGAAGAAACACATTAGTTTTATTCTAGATTGTGTATAAATACACCGAGTGTGCACAATTAGGCCACTGTCCCATTTAAATATCAATAAATGTTTATTTATATAGCCCTAAATCACAAGTGTCTCAAAGGGCTGCACAAGCCACAACAACATCCTCGGTACAGAGCCCACATAAGGGCAAGGAAAACTCACCCCAGTGGGTCGTCGATGTGAATGACTATGAAACTATGAAAAACCTTGGAGAGGACCGCATATGTGGGTACCCCCCCCCCCCCCCCCCCCCTAGGGTAGACCGAAAGCAATGGATGTCGAGTGGGTCTGACATAGTATTGTGAAAGTCCAGTCCATAGTGGATCTAACATAATAGTGAGAGTCCCGTCCATAGTGGGGCCAGCAGGAAACCATCCCGAGCAGAGACGGGTCAGCAGCGCAGAGATGTCCCCAACCGATGCACAGGCGAGTGGTCCACCCCGGGTCCCGACTCTGGACAGCCGCACTTCATCCATGGCCACCGGAGCTGTGTGTCCCCCCCTCCTCCACAAGAGAGAGGGGGGCAGAGGAGAAAAGAAAAGAAACGGCAGATCAACTAGTCTAAAAAGGGGGTCTATTTTAAGGCTAAAGTATACAAATGAGTTTTAAGATGGGACTTAAATGCTTCTAGGTAGCATCTCTAACTGTTACCAGGAGGGCATTCCATAGTACTGGAGCCCGAATAGAAAACGCTCTATAGCCCGCAGACTTTTTTTGGGCTCTGGGAATCACTAATAAGCCAGAGTTCTTTGAACGCAGATTTCTTGCCGGGACATATGGTACAATACAATCGGCAAGATAGGTTGGAGCTAGACCGTGCAGTATTTTATACGTAAGTAGTAAAACCTTAAAGTCACATCTTATGTGCACAGGAAGCCAGTGCAGGTGAGCCAGTATAGGCGTAATATGATCAAACTTTCTTGTTCTTGTCAAAAGTCTAGCAGCCGCATTTTGTACCACCTGTAATCTTTTAATGCTAGACATAGGGAGACCCGAAAATAATATGTTACAGTAATCGAGACGAGACGTAACGAACGCATGAATAATGATCTCAGCGTCGCTGGTGGACAAAATGGAACGAATTTTAGCGATATTACGGAGATGAAAGAAGGCCGTTTTAGTAACACTCTTAAAGGCCTACTGAAACCCACTACTACCGACCACGCAGTCTGATAGTTTATACATCAATGATGAAATCTTAACATTGCAACACATGCCAATACGGCCGGGGTAACTTATTAAGTGCAATTTTAAATTTCCCGCTAAACTTCCGGTTAAAAACGCCTTTGGATGATGACGTAGCCAGTGAAACAGAAGTATCGGTACCCCATTGAATCCAATACAAAATAGCTCTGTTTTCATCTCATAATTCCACAGTATTCTGGACATCTGTGTTGGTGAATCTTTTGCAATTTGTTTAATGCACAATGGAGACTGCAAAGAAGAAAGTTGTAGGTGGGATCGGTGTATTAGCGGCACACTACAGCAACACAACCAGGAAGACAGAGATGGATAGCAGACGCGTTAGCCGCCGAACTCACCTTAACTTCCTCCGTTTCGCCGACCGCATCTGTGATTGGGTGAAGTCCTTCGTCGCACCATCGATCGCTGGAACGCAGGTGAGCACGGGTGTTGATGAGCAGATGAGGGCTGGCTGGCGTAGGTGGATAGCTAATGTTTTTAGCATAGCTCTGTGAGGCACGGTTGCTAAGTTAGCTTCAATGGCGTCGTTAGCAACAGCATTGTTAACCTTCGCCAGGCTGGAAAGCATTAACCGTGTATTTACATGTCCCTTGTTTAATAGTATTGTTGATCTTCTGTCTATCCTTCCAGTCAGGGATTTATTTATTTTGTTTCTATATGCAGTTAAGCACGATGCTATCACGTTAGCTCCGTAGCTAAAGTGTTTTGTCAATGTATTGTCATGGAGATAAAAGTCACTGTGAATGTCCATTTCGCGTTCTCGACTCTCATTTTCAAGAGGATATAGTATCTGAGGTGGTTTAAAATACAAATCCGTGATCCACAATAGAAAAAGGAGAGAGTGTGGAATCCAATGAGCCAGCTTGTATCTAAGTTACGGTCAGAGCGAAAAAAGATATGTCTTGCACTGCATTCTAGTCATTCACTCTAACGTTCCTCATCCACGAATCTTTCATCCTCGCTCAAATTAATGGGGTAATCGTCGCTTTCTTGGTCCGAATCGCTCTAGCTGCATTGTAAACAATAGGAAAATGTGAGGAGCTGTTCAATTGACTGTCACGCTACTTCCGGTAGGGGCAGGGTTTTTTTTTTTATCAGATACCAAAAGTTGTGATCTTTATCGTCGTTGTTCTCTACTAAATCCTTTCAGCAAAAATATGGCAATATCGCGAAATGATCAAGTATGACACATAGAATGGATCTGCTATCCCCGTTTAAATAAAAAAAATTCATTTCAGTAGGCCTTTAATGTGTGACTCAAACGAGAAAGTTGGGTCGAAGATAATACCCAGATTATTTACCGAGTTGCCTTGTGTAATTCTTTGGTTGTCAATTGTTAAGGTGGTATTATTAAATAGATGTCGGTGTCTAGCAGGACCGATAATCAGCATTTCCGGCTGCTTACCGTAGAAGAAGAACCTCTTCTTCTACGGTAAGCAGCCGCCCCCGTAGAAGAAGAAGAAGCGCGCGGTGCATGCTGGGATATATGACTGGGGGAAAATGAAGTTGGCGGCTGCTTACCGTAGAAGAAGAAACGCTTCTTCTTCTACGGGGGAAAAAGAAGTTGGCGGCTGTTTACCGTAGTTGCGAGACCTAAACTTTATGAAAATGAAGTTTAGGTTTGTTGTGGCTCAATATTGGTCCATATATAAGGCGCACCGGATTATAAGGCGCGCTGTCAGCTTTTGACAAAATTGGCGGTTTTTAGGTGCGCCTTATAGTGTGGAAAATACGGTATGTATCACTTCTGCAAGCGTTGTCTGCCATACTCTGTTTAGCAGTACTTGAACGCACCGTAAAACACCATGTCTCTTGTCCACTGACGAAAGACCGATTATCATAATTCCGTGCTAAGAGAGCACAGCTTGTAGGTTCAATGTGCACAACTGAACAGCTTAGAGGCTCAAAGCGCTTTACATAGTGAAATCCATTATCTATCGCAAAAGTTGACAATAAAATTTGTCACCGACAATTATATTTGTCGACAATAGACGTGATGTCATCGCTCGTGTTTTTCCGGGCGAGGCGGGTCTGCATTGCCACTCGCAAAAACATCGCCAGTGATAACATGTAAAGTGAGAGAACATTTCCTTTAGCTTTGTTAAAAACCCCTCCATTTTTCTGCATTCTTTCGTATCTCAAGTTATCATTACGTATATGTATTGTTGCATTTGAACAACTGTATTGTTGATAATAAAGGTAAAGTATGGGTATTGTTCATTATCAATAGCGCTATTTCTATTGGCATTCGTATTGCTCCATTTTTAGTGTAATAATGCTCATTGTCATTTCTGTATTATTTTTTATTTTCGCTAACTGCTTATTTGCTATTACTTTTACCATTGTCATGTCTGTGTTCATGTTTTTGTTTGGCCATGTGCTGTTTTGTTTTTTGGACACTTCCTTAGTTCCTTGTTTCACTTCCTGGTTTTGTTTGTCACCATAGCAACCATTAGTTTCACCTGTTCCACGTTTGGACTCACACACACCTGTCTCACGTTTTCACAGTCATGTCACGCACCTGTTCACAGTTAGTCACGCACCTGTTTTCACTTATCATGTCACTATATAGGCTTTTCTGTTTCTGTTGTTCGTCCTGGCGACATCACACATTCATGCCATGTTCACAGTTCCTTGTCACGTAAGTTTTTGTTTGTTTAATGTTCATAGTTCTCCGCCATTGTGCGCGCCTTTTGTTGTCATAGCCAAGTTTGTTACCTCCTCTGTGAGCGCTTTTTGTTTGTACCTTTTTTGAATTTTGATAGTGTAGAATAAAATCATGTTTTTACCTCCACGCCATGTTTGCTTCAGTTCGTTTGCATCACGGGAGAGCAAACCACGCCTCAGACCAAGTCTTGACAACCATCATATTTGTACATGTCGTATTTGCTGATGTTGCTCTATTGTTGTTGTTGTTGTTGTTGTTGTTGTGTTTGCTGTTGTTGTTTTTGTCTCTCTGTCTAATCCCCCTCTTGTCCCCACAATTCCCCCCTCTGTCTTCCTTTTTTTTCTCTTTCTATCCCCTCCTGCTTCGGCCCGGCTGCACCAAATGATAATATAAATACATTTAATAAAGTCAAATACAAATAAGGCAACAAGAGAAGTATCCTACACTTCTCTTTTGTAAAGTAAATCTGAACAGCCGATATGGGCATCTACATCTACTATATAATTTGCCTGAGAAGCTGGACAGGACAAAAAAATAAAAATAAAAGGCTTTGTTAAAAACATGAATAACTTTCTAATTTTGCAAAGCAGACTTTGTTTTTATGCATCTCAACTTCGGAAAGAGTGTTAGCTTATGACTCACTAGCTAGCTAACAAATGTGAGACAAAGTTGTGTGAAAAATAACTAACTATCATTTTAGCCAAAGTCAACCAGCTTATCTATGTCTACATCTATTCAGGTACTTTTTAAAGCAGCGTCAATTTGCAATGCCTTAAAAAAGGGCGCAACAACAAACGCAAACCGCGCGTGCATAAACACACACACACACACACACACACACACACACACACACACACACACACACACACACACACAGACAGGCACCAATGCGGAGGTATCATAAGATTAAACATACAATCTATTAAATAGCCAACATTTTAAGAATTGATCAGAGATACAATTAAATTTGGTGTTTTGACGTTGGTTTTCATTGCTGCTATTTTAACTGTTTTTTTTTAATACATAGACACGTTTTGGGTTTTTTAGCAATTTGCCTTTCCTTTCCTTTAAAGTCATTTCAATTTTTGTAACAGCTGAATGAACAGCACAGTTACAGTATAAATACACATTTATGAATGAATTTGTCATCTTTGTTGTTATTAAGCACATACCTAAAATAGCTAAAATAAAAATTACTTAAATAGAACTGCACTTTTTGGGGAATTTTACCTATCGTTCACATTAGGGCTGGGTGATATATCGATATACTCGATATATCGCGGGTTTGTCTCTGTGCGATATAGAAAATGACTATATTGTGATATTCGAGTATACGTTCTCACGCAGTTGCTTTTAGCTGCAGGCATTACACTACATGCTCTTCCCACTCTTTCTTGTCTCTCCTTCTCACAGAGACTTAAAACAAGCGCACCTTCTTACATACGTCACATGTGCAACGTCACACGCTCCCACGGATTAGACAGGTAGCGACATGGTAACGTTAGCTGTGATGCTAACGGTGCGGTGAGGGTGGTAATACGAGAGAGAGAAGGTGCGAATCTGGTAACAAACGAAGGAAGAATTAATTCCCAAGAAAAACAGCACGGGATCCATCGTCTGGCGGTGGTTTGGCTTCAAGCGGGAAGATGTTGAACATTTATGTGGCAAAAGCGTTGCTACAAAAAGTAGCACCACTGCTAATGTAGCATCATTTGAAAAGTCACCCGCTAGAGAATAAGGGGTGCTTGAATCTCTGCTTGTCAACATCTCCGTTCGGTGCCACACCAACAAAATGCCCAAGCAACTATTTCCAGATCAACACCGTATGAAAAAAATTGTCTACAACAGAAGGAGATAACGTCCACAGGAACCTACCACATAGCGAAGGAAATACACTATTTGATTTCCTATTATGCAGCTCATTTTTATTTGACAGTTATTGAAATATCTTGTGTGACATCATGCACAAAAGTGCACTTTATTTGTTTTAAACTATTGTAGTGGCGTTGTGTACAAAAAGTGCACTTTAATTTAGTGTTGGTTTATATGTCATCTTGAGGACATCATGCACAAAAGTGCACTCAGCTTGTTTTAAAATGTCTCTGACAATCTTGCACTTTCTGTTTTGAAATGACATGAATGTTTGTGCCACTGCTTAATAACTGTTTAATAAATACAGTTTTGGTAAATTGACTTAGTTGTGATTTCCCTCTCTGCATGAAATTTTCTAATAAGCATATATTAATGAAGTATGAACAAGAATGTTTTAATGGAGACACATAGAATCATCATACTGCTGTGATTATATGCATCGAGTGTTCATTCAAGGCTAAGGCAAAATATCGAGATATATATTGTGTATCGTGACATGGCCTAAAAATATTGAGCTATTAATAAAAGGCCATATCGCCCAGCCCTAGTTCACATTCATTATGAGAGACAACAAGACAAAAGGTTTTTGTGTTTTTCTTTCGCTTTCTAACATATAAAAATTAGCCCGTTCTTGGTAGCTAGCAATGCAGCTAATGGGAGCAATCAATTCTACCTCTAAATCACTTTAAAAATGTATTCAAAAACCGTCAGCAATACTTATTTTACGTTCTGTAGCCTGCATAATAAACAGCTGTTGCAACATTGTTATTGTAAGAGCGAACACTGAGTAACTCTCTTTCTAGCGTAGTAACACATCGACGTGCTTTGGTATTATCCGTGTCTGCACGAAACACCTTTGAGTTTGTAATTCACAACACTGCGATAAGACACCAATCTGTACTGACTGAAAAACATGAACAATGATATTACAGTATCTGTAAAGTATTAGCCCACATTTCATGTTTTGTTTGTACACAGTCACATAGGCTCCGATCCCGTGGGGTATGGCGTGGCAAAGTTGGGAGAGTGGCCGTGCCAGCAACCTGAGGGTTCCTGGTTCGATCCCCAGCTTCTACCAACCAAGTCCCGTCCGTTGTGTCCTTGAGCAAGACACTTCACCCTTGCTCGTGGTTAGGGCCTTGCATGGTGAATGTGTGTGTGAATGGGTGAATGTGGAAATAGTGTCAAAGCGCTTGGAGTACTTTGAAGGTAGAAAAGCGCTATACAAGTATAACCCATTTACCAGTCCCGTGCACCCACGTGGGATTGATGGCAAATTCTTTCTCACCACCAAGCACACACACCGAGCACCCACTGGCAGAAATGTAGATAGGCGCCTATGCACAGTTAGGTCGACAGTGTATGCTGTCTGGCATGATACACTCATGACGTGCTGCGTGCTGTATCATGATCGATATAAAGTGTGACTCACTCGATGGATAGTTGTCTGTTTGGTCCAGCTGGCCAGGGACGTTTTTTTACCAATTTCTTTGGGGTAAGCACCCCATTTATGTGGAAATAGCTTGTCTCCAAATTCCACATTTTGCAGCTTCGATTCGCTTTCACCTCACTCTCCCAGCTTCTGTCTGCTCCAACATCTCTTCTTCCTTCGTGACCGCTTCTAGAAGCACCCTCCATATGCTTAGTTTCAAAAAGAGAAGGTTGTGAATCCTCATTTGTCCAAAAATAGTCGGCTTCGTTGTCTGGTACCAAGTCTGCCATGATTAGAACACACACACGACTTTGTATCCGGAAATAGGAACACATTTGATGCCACAATTCAGACGTGCGCTGCTATGGAAACGGAAATTAATCAATGCGCTGAGGAATTAATTTTGGCTGTGCATAAAATAACCAAAATACAGTAAATATTGAACACATTACTTATTGTTATGAACATGTCTGTTACTACAATATATATAGACTTGCAATGTGTATATAAAACGTTGCTGTAGGGTTTTGAAGTTGTTTTAAAGGACTCTGAAGGCTACAACGGTGACTCCCATTAGCTGCATTTTCCCAGCGTTTTTTTAATCATCTTTAAATTCCCCCCCCAAAAAACATTTGTGATCTTGTTTCTCATGATTGTGAACGATAGACAATATTCCAAAAAAAGGGCAGTTCCCATTTAAGCTGCATTTTGAAGGCAATGGAAAATTATAGCCATTATATATGTGTACGCTTTATTATCCGACTAATCATTAAGATAATCGTTGACTAATCGGAATAATCGTTAATTGCAGCCCTCCTTGGAACAGGAAGCAGGTCGGTGTGGTCAGTGTGTGGCAGAGGACACGAGGGAAGCAGAATAAGATGAACCAACAACCAGCAGGTGCAGGCAATCAGCTTAAGAAGCCTGCTGTGGTTAGAGTCAGGTGTGCTAAATACTTCCACCGGTGCTATGGCAACTGAGGAGGAAAAGAGAGATGAGAGAAAATACAGAGCCAGGAAAAACAAAAGGTCTAGGAGAGTTGTATTGTGACAGTACATGTAAATGTATAGCAACATTTACAAGTGTGTCACATCAAATCACATTCATTATAAATTGTTAAAATCCTTTACCTTTGGTGAATACTAAAGCTTAAAAAATACATGTACGTGTGTGGGAAAAAAATAGTCTTTGGAATATGTTGTCCCCCTGCCCAGAATGTCCTAAAGGCCTGTTTTTTGTATTCTTATTGTATTCTTGTTTCCAATGTTTGCCATGACAACAACTGGAAAGGTAGTGGGAGACGATGCCTCTGATGAGGTGTGACAGCAGAGTATTTTTAGCTTCTTAGATACAAAGTGTATCCATGAAGTGCAGGATCAGATGTTTCACAAGATAATAAGATAAATCACAATAATACCCCTGCAGAAATGTTGTATTGCGCAGAGCCCGCAATTAAGGGGAATGTTTGCAAGTTGCTTCAGGTCACATTTTATTAAACCAGAAAATGTAACAAGAGCACCACCGTCTAACTCAAGGGTCCCCAAACTACGGCCCGCCAGCGTCCATAATCCGGCCCACGGGAAGTCCCAAGTAAAAAAAAATAAAAACTTTTTTAACATCGTTTTTTTAAATTTTATTATTATTATTATTTTTAGTCTGTCCTTTATAATCCATATCTACCGCTTGTTACTCACGGTGTCTCCTAGCCGTTCAGGCAAATCATATTGTCTAAAAATGCATTTACCCATTGATAACGTGACATCATTGCGCTCGGAATATATATATATATATATATATATATATATATATATATATATATATATATATATATATATATATATATATATATATACATATATATATATATATATATATATATATATATATATATATATATATATATATATATATATATATATATATATATATATATATACATATATATATATATATATATATATATACATACATATATATATATATATATATATGGTCGAGGTTTCTGTGGTTTATCCATTCCACAGTGCTCAATACCGGGGTAGGGCTTAATATACGTTAGGTCAGGAAAAAACACAGAGGCTATTTCATCCCTACAAGCCTGTTTTGCAGGTTTCACTGCTCTTCAGGGGATTGTATTATATTATATATATATATATATATATATATATATATATATATATATATATATATATACATATATATATATATATATATATATATATATATATATATATATATATATATATATATATATATATATATATATATATATTATAAAATCCCCTGAAAAGCAGGGATACCTGTAGGGATGAAATGGTCTCTGTGTTTTTTCCTGACCTAACGTGTGTGTATATATATATATATATATATATATATATATATATATATATATATATATATATATATATATATATATATATATTATAAAATCCCCTGAAAAGCAGGGAAACCTGTAGGGATGAAATAGTCTCTGTGTTTTTTCCTGACCTAACGTGTGTATGTATGTATATATATATATATATATATATATATATATATATATATATATATATATATATATATATATATATATATATATATATATATATATATATATATATATATATATATATATATATATATATATATACAGCCCGGCCCCCGGACAGATTTTTTTAACCCAATGCGGCCCCCGAGTCAAAAAGTTTGGGGACCCCTTGTCTAACTAATGTTACCATGAGTGGTTTAACAGAACATTCAGTCGTCCCTCGCCACACGAGCTTTAAATATTACAGCTTCACGACATTGCATATTTTTAAAGCATTTTCCACATATTTCTGTCAAAAACTAAGCATTAAATTATGTCCTGTTTTTTCTTATCTACATTACAGTGCAGTATTTGTCTTATTTTCTATCATTATATTATAGCTATCGATAAAGATATTCACCAAGCGAGACTTCCGTTTCAGAGTAGGGGTTGCTAAACTTGGCGCTATCTTCACTGCGACGATCTAGTTAACCGATATTTGTCAGAAGTACTTTTTGATGCACTTCATCTTAAACTCCATCTTATCAAAACACATCCCCATATTCTTGTGACTTTGACGTGAGCAAATTCAAACGACGAGAGGCAAGACATTCCAATATTATTACTACTTAATGCTAACAAGACTGCTGTCAGCTATCAGCAGCTGTCCTCGCGATGCTAAGTGGAGAGTGACACTGTTGATGCACTTCTTCTTCGACATCATCAGCTCAGCATGACTATGGTGAGTGTTTGGTCTGTGCAATGTGGAATGACAACGCGAGACACGAAATGCGAACAACATGAAATGTTAACAACACAACTATCAGTCGAGGCTCTAACTGTCAGGTTGACCAAATTTGGCAGAACAACTTACGCCCATGGTTTCAGCACATGGAAGACTAATTCTTACTTCGAATAATTACCCAGGATGTGATAAAGTATTTTTATGTAGTGGTCATGTTGTAGTGGCCAGGTGACTGCCATTACTTACAATCAATGTTCCCTGTAATTTTTCATGTGTGTGAGCAAACGCAAAAACTCCCTGAGCATTCTGTGGAGCCCATGTGAGCAACATCAGACGTGCACACTGTGACTACACCAGCAGCACATCTGTCCCAAACCTGACTAAATAACAAGTTCAATCTCCATCCATCCATCCATTTTCTACCGCTTGTCCCTTTCGGGGTCGCGGGGGGTGCTGGAGCCTATCTCAGCTGCATTTGGGCGGAAGGCAGGGTACACCCTGGACAAGTCCCCACCTCATCGTAGGGCCAACACAGATAGACAGACAACATTCTCTTATTATTATAATCAAATGACAGCAGTCATTTCCATGAGATTATTTTCTAATATAAGTGTTTAGGCCCACTTACAATGACAATAACAAAAAATATTGTTTTTCATGAACTGTGTACTTGTATTGTTTGTCTGGGTGGAGGTCCTGCTTTGGAAATAATTTGTACCCCTTTCAGACATTGCATTTAGTTACCATTAAAACATTCACATGTTGCACAATGAGATGTAAGCAGGGGATCATGTGTACATTCCTGCAACTTCCTGTTTGTAAAAAATATATTTTTATTAGTATTTATTTAATATACTAACAGCATTTCATGATTAATATTTATCAATTAAGATTCCTAATAAATGACACTAGAATAAGCACACATTTGATTGGTAAATCATAGTGTAACGACCTGGAATTACACTTTATGTGTAGTGTTGGAGTTGTCCGACTTTTTGTGTGGCTGTAAACGCATCACTGGCTAAGTGCCATATGTGCATGTGTTGGCGCAAGTGAGAAAGAGCGAGCGGCTGCTGTTGATATAACAAAGTTGCTTTTGGTCTGGTTTGTACTCCAGAAAATGACCAGTTTTGATAGATATCATTTTTTTTACTAATGTTTTGGTGATGTTTTTATGGCCGACAATAAAGAGTTTAGCTCAGTAAAGTGATGGATGGAATTCATGTCCTCAAAGCGTCTCAACAGACGTTACAATATTTGAACAATGATGACGAAAACTGTTTTCTCTGTCATGTCCGTGTCGTGTCGAAAATTGTTATGCGCTTGAGCAGTGCGCAATTGCACAGGCGCGCACCTTAGAGGGAACATTGCTTACAATGATGCTTGTAGGATCTTCTGGGCTACCAGTGAGTACTGTAATCTACAGTAGAACACACTCAACGCTACTAGATTGGGTGATACAAGTGTAGAGGTGACTATATGGCTGTTATTTCATTTTCAGGCTTCTATAATTATGTAAAAAAAACTTGATATGGTTGCATTATATTTATTCATATTAATTCTACTTTGCTGAAATTTGTTTACCACGGTGAGGCTCAGGCCTGTAAACCCGTTGAGGGACGACTCTATAAGGATTTGAAATTACATACACAGATTGGTGAAACAATTTATAGTTTAGTATTGTTTAGTGTTACATTAAGTAGATTTTCACCGAGTTCAAAACCAATGCCCTGGTTAAACATTAAATACAAGACTGTGTTAGAACAAACAGCAGTATGTTGTACTGCTGTTTTCCGTAAGCATATCTTTGTGCGGCTTTGCAACTAGTCCACACGCGAACAAAGAAACTAAGGAAAATGTATTAATTATTATATTTTAGAACTCTGCTGACTGACAAAGAATCCAAACCTGCATTGTGTTCAAATACATTCTCAGACTGGAAATACAAAAAAAGCTGATATGTCGCATGAACCTAAACGTTTTTCTTTTTTCTCTAATTTTGACTCAGCAGTGATTCTTCCGGATGGGCTCTCAAAGAAACTGGGCTCTGGACAAGATCTGGGCAGTGAGGAAGATTTGTTGTATGAAGAATTCTGCAGTTCTGTTCACTGTTTTGGACATCCAGGAGGAGGTGGAGGAGAACAGCTGGCTATCAATGAGGTATATTACAATAGATATTTTTCATTTTATTATTTGTTATTATTTGTACCTTTCTGTACGGACTGGGTTTAGCAGTATAGGGAGTTTTTAAGAGGGAGGACAGGTCGGACGGTCGATTTTTCCCACTCCCTCAATGCCCCCTGGCCGAGCCAGTCAGCAGGCGGATGAACAGCTGGACACGGTGCCACTAGGGGAAAGACAGCACGCACGGAAGGGGCAGTTTGGCACATTTATATGTGGGAAAACACATAACAGTGAAGCATGGCCGAAGGCTGTTGGGCTTCAGGACGGCAGCTTTTCAGGCGGTGATCCTGGGCTATCACTGTGTCTATGATTTTCCTCCCGGCAATTGCGTGGTGGACCACGGCCTTTGGACTCAAAGAAGGAGTTCCACTGTGCCCACTGTGGCCAATCCCAGTCAGGCTGGACATGCTGTCGCAAGGTCAAGGGCAGCTCCGACACCAGAACCTGAGGATTTACAGGCTGCATGTCTGGCCCCTAGACAGGGCTCGCACTGCAGCTTGAATCCTGCTGTTATGGCTAACCAGCCGGCAGCCAGAGCTCCCTCTACCAGGGCGATTTTTGCTTGTAGATAGAAACGGTTTTGCCAGTAGTGTGCAGGAAAGGGCTGGGACACGGAGGGTCCTCTTTTTTCTTACAGACACTGCTGGAGTAAGGGTGGAGAGAATCCACCTTAAGGGCTGCATGACGGTCAAGCCTAACCATCACAACCCTACTGAGGGATGGATCATGGGCTCACAGCCTCTTGTTAGACAGTTTTTGAAAATATACGGCCACCAAGGTCTCACATGGTCCCATCATGGGATTTGCAATTGATGCTGTGAGCTCTGTCGGAGCCTCCTTTTTAGCCTTTGGCTAAATTGGGGCTAGAACCTTTCCTCAAAACAGCCTTTCTACTTGCCATGGCTTCAGCGAAGCGGGTCTCTGAACTGCATGCCCTGTCTGTGCATCTGTTTTGTCTAAGATTAGGGGGAGAATGATCTACCATTTTTTACAAAAGGTGTTCACTTTTGTGTTGGTGCACTTGGTTCTGGAGCCATTTCATCCTCCTCCTCATTAATCTGCTGAAGCAGTCCAGTTGCACTTAAGTCTGTCCAGTCAGGTCCCTGATGGTGTACATTTGACCGCGCACAGACCGATCAGC
Source organism: Entelurus aequoreus (assembly GCF_033978785.1). Lineage (NCBI taxonomy): Eukaryota > Metazoa > Chordata > Actinopteri > Syngnathiformes > Syngnathidae > Entelurus > Entelurus aequoreus. The sequence continues at coordinate 4,319,935 of NC_084731.1, forward strand.
TCTTTGTGTGTTTTTGGGAAGCTAAGCTGGGCCAAGCCCTGTCAAAGTAGCTTTTGGCCCGCTTGGTGGTTGAGGCCATAGCGCTGGCCTATGATGGTGCTGGGGTCCTCTTGGGCGGTCTTCAAGAATGTTCCTTTGGGGGTCATTTGTCCAGCGGCCGGTTGGGCCTCTCCTAAAACCTTCGCAAGGTTTTACAGGAAATGTTTCTTCATCAAAAGGTCATTGCCATTCTTGAATCAGGCAAAGTGAATAGTGCTGTCCCTGCCATGCTGGATCATGGCTTCAGGCCAGAGAAGAATTTAGGTTGGTATTAACCCAGTGGTTGTATTTCATTGATTAAGGAGGTTCTGTTTACGGGGACATTTCTTTCGGTATTTTCACATACTTTGCAGATTGTAAATACAATTGGATATGGTTTAATAGATACAGTGAAACACAATTAAGCAGATAATGTCAACTTGTTTTTTCACTAGGCTGGTCCTTTATTGCCACAACATAATATTAGAAAATAAGACAAATACTGCACTTTAATACATACAGTTTAAGTGATGAACAATTTTGGCCTTTACAATCCCAATCAGATTTCGAGTCCAGATTTGATACTTTGACAATATGTTATATAAGTGAAAATGTTTTATAACAAGTATAGTATAATAACACATTTGTATAAAGATTATCTTATTACATTTAGATTTTGTAAGTATAGCAGTTTAGCAACATAAAGTGACTAGTGAGTGAAGTGTGAAGTGAATTATATAGCGCTTTTTCTCTAGTGACTCAAAGCGCTTTACATAGAGAAACCCAATTTCTAAGTTACATTTAAACCAGTGTGGGTGGCACTTGGAGCAGGTGGGTAAAGTGTCTTGCCCAAGGACACAACGGCAGTGACTAGGATGGCGGAAGCGGGGATCGAACCTGGAACCCTCAAGTTGCTGGCACGGCTGCTCTACCAACCGAGCTATACCGCCCCACATAGTGCACATTAACAAAACAACATCTACTATTGGCTCCCATTTAAATCATTTGGGTTTTGACGTCAAAGTCTTCCTGTATCCAGAGACTTACTGACTTTGTAAACAATAACAAAAATCACCCAAAAAAAGGATTTTGTATAAATAAGAACACAGAAAATATTGATCGAATCAGTGTGATATTGTTAATATACACATACTGTATAGGGACGGCGTGGCGAAGTTGGTAGAGTGGCTCTGCCAGCAATCGGAGTGTTGCTGGTTACTGGGGTTCAATTCCCACCTTCTACCTTCCTAGTCACGTCCGTTGTGTCCTTGGGCAAGACACTTCACCCTTGCTCCTGATGGCTGCTGGTTAGCGCCTTGCATGGCAGCTCCCGCCATCAGTGTGTGAATGTGTGTGTGAATGGGTAAATGTGGAAATACTGTCAAAGCGCTTTGAGTATCTTGAAGGTAGAAAAGCGCTATACAAGTATAACCCATTTATCATTTATTTATCATTTACTGTACTTGGCATTGATAGTAGCAACATCTGAATCGATCACACCTACTTTACTTTACTTTGCTGTGTGTGTGTGTGTGTGTGTGTACCATGCTTAGCCATTCATTTTCCTCTAGTCCTCCAGTGATAATAATACTTGGGAAAAAATGTGATTTATTTTCCACCATGGTAGTGAGGATTAGTATCTTAGAAGTGCTTTCGCTTTGTGGATTCATTGCAACATAGTCTCAAATTCGAGACTCACACCCACCTGGAATTCATACACACACCTTCTGCATGTTTGTCACAAGGAATACAGAAGTGCAATTGTGTTTCCCTGAGCATGCATCCCTTTGAAAGGATTCTTTCCCTTACAATATTTAGCTTGTAAACACTAGGACACAGCTGTATTGAAGATTGGCTGGGCTCTGCAGCTGATCAGCTGATCGCCGATCAGTTAAAAAAGGCAACAATCGCCCCCGATCCGATCACAGGATTGGGATCAGGACATGTCTAGACTAAGCTTACAAAAATACCTGCAATGTCGTCAAAGCGCATTATTTGAAGCGGAGTCCAGCGGTAATTTTACAACCAATAACAACGTGCGCATGCACACAAACGTACATTTCATTTTCCAGCTTCCTTTTCCTCTCCTCATATTTCTACGGCTCTCCGCCTAACAACCCACCCCCACTACTTCCTCGCCTGCTCAGGGTTGCTATGGCTCAGCCTCCATTGCTCTGGTATCCAGCGCACGCTGACATGCTCTGTAACCTGATTGGCTGCTGCATCTGCAAGGCAGGGCGCAGAACAAGAAAAGGACAGGAAGACATTAAAAAAAGGGGGGAACAGGCGATGGTGGAGCGCTGAGGCAGAGCATCTCCAGTAAGAGCAGGGGAACAGTGACTCAAGGATTGGCAGGACAGCAGGAAAACAAGTCTCAGATTGGTTTTTAGTTCTTTATTTTTTTGGAATATGATTGTGAAAAATGATGGGAGGAGAAACACCACACGAGAAGGCAAGATGACATAATGATGGAAAATAGGAAGAGGTATCTAAATGCTGATATTTGGAGCCATCGAGTGAAAAGGAGCACACGGCAGAAAGAAGAAAGAAGAGCGAAGGAAGAGGAACACTTTGGTATGTAACGCCACAAAAATCCATAAATAACTCCACCGCGAGATTTTTCTCACAAAGCCTCCACGAGCAGGCCGGGGCTCCAGTCGACGTTGGCAAAGTGGCAGGAGAAGACGACCAGGCGTTGGCCACGACAGAGGGGCGGGAGAGATCCACAAGGAGAAGGACGAGGGAACACGACGCCGTGTGGAGGCTTGGCGCTGAAAGAAAGGAAAGCGGGGAGGTGGGCTGGACCGCGACGGGAGCGATGGCTCGGGGCAGCGGCTCCGGGAGGTGGAGCAGGCAGAAGATGGGTTTGGTCAACACCATGCTCCGCTGCAACCTCCCACCAGAGACACAGAAGGTGGTGGTGTTCATCATCATGATGCTGCTCATTGTCATTAACGTGGTGCTCATGTTCCTGCTGGCATTCCAGTAGGACGTCGACACGCTTTCACACACATGAAAAGCAGGAAAAAGAAAAAGAAAAGGACAGCCGCCTTGTTAAGAAGCTGAGCTCTTTTGGACAAAACAGGTACTTGTCAAAAGAGAGGACAGACTCTTAGGTTTGTTATCATGTGTGAATGTCAGCACATGAACGGCAACCTGACCTACTTTCTGCTTCTGCATGTTTCATCCACATGGCTGCTAAATGCTAACAGCTAACACCTTCGAATGATGGACTTTAAAATACTTGCACAGTTGATATAGTATTTGCAATTGTACCAACTTCCTGTCCCAAATTTGAAAATGATTTCCACTCTCCCAAACACCTTTTGAATGTTTTGTCATTGATGTCCTTCTACTCTGCTTATGTGACCAATGTGACCAATCATACTCGACGTATCTAACCTGGAATATATCACACTGAACTCAAGCCTCCAAGTTTTATGTTTTGCTAGATCTTGCATTACATTTTTTCATTGCAGAAAAAGAAAACCTGTATTTTTATGGTAAAAAAAAAATGTCACTCAGTCACCAGAAATGTATCATCAAATTGACATTGTTTTTTACTGTAAATTTAAAAAAGATACCATTTAAAGTTCTGCGACTGAGCTGCCAGTTTTTTGACAGGAAAAATCGACAGTCGTTCTTACAGTGCACTACTGTAATTGGAAAAATAGTACTATTGTTATTTCTACTGTAAAAATCTGACGATTGAGCTGACAGTTTTTACTGTAAAATCTATGATGATTTTTAAAGTGCATTATTATAAATGGAAAATTTGTACTGTTGTTATTTTTATAGTTAAATTATGGCAACTGAGCTGCCAGTTTTTTAACCATAAAATCTACAGTTATTGCTTTTACAATGCATTCTTTACTGTAAATGGAAAAAAAGGTACTATAGTTATTTTTACTGTAAAAATCTGGCGACTGAGCTGCCTGTTTTCTTTACCATATAACCTACTGCCTTTACAGTGCATTTCTGTAAATGGAAAAATGGTACCTCTTTTATCTTTACGTAAAATTCTGGCAATTGAGCCGACAAATTTAGGTTAATTTTTAGAGTGCATTACTATGACTGGAAAATGGTACCACTTTTTTGTGATTTTTTTTTTTGTCATTTTGACGACAGAGCTGAGTTTTTTAACTGTAAAATCTACAGTTGTTGTTTTTACAGTAAATGGAAAAACGGTACCAATGTTTTTTTTACAATAAAATTCTGGCAACTGAGCTGCCAGTTTTTTACTGTAAAATCTATTGACTTTTTTTTACAGTGAACGCAGTAAACACAGAACAATTACGGCAAAGTAAACACAGCGTGCATTCACAGTTCTCGTTTTTGTCCGGTTCAAAGCAACTATTTTCTGTTTTGCTCTGATGGCACGGTTCATTTGGTCAAGTGGGAACGCAGTCCGCCAAGGATTGAACTTGAGGGTTGCAGGTTCGATCCCCGCTTCCGCCATCCTAGTCACTGCTGTTGTGTCTTTGGGCAAGACACTTTACCCACCTGCTCCCAGTGCCACCCACACTGGTTTAAATGTAGCTTAGATATTAGGTTTCACAATGTAAAGAGCTTTGAGTCACTTGAGAAAAAGCGCTATATAAATATAATTCACTTCACTTCACTGCATTGAGAGACGAGTCTCAGTCCTGAATCCTGATGGAGGCAAGTGTGATTGACCAAAGTAACCGGATATGATGTCAGCCAATGCATCAACGTTTTCCAGGCCAAGGACCCCCAAATTGATGGAAAGATGGACCTCTACTCATATATCCAGTAAAAATAGAGTTTTAAGTTCGACTGGTTCTAAAGGTACCTTGTTATTGTGCAATACTAAGATATTCAAAGAATACAGTATAGCGCCGCTAATTGCTAGCTGGTGTTGGCGGAGGACTACCAAAGACCTCGGCTCTGTCCCACTTCGCTGCATGTTTGTTATTTAATCAGAGGAAAATTAAAGTTACCAGACACGTATTTCAATGCTCTATCGTTACATTTATTTGCATCAACAATATAAATACACTTACAGAGGCACTCTGGACTGTTGGCAATACGATCACCAAGCTCGTTGGATTACGTTAAGGCAAGAGTCCCGTTACTCAAAATCATTCTCTTTTCAAGCTCAAACGAGAGGAAGTCCCTTGGGGAGCAGAGCAGCCGTGTTCTTTCCTCTTGCACTTTGATAGAATAGAACAGGACTTGTTGTTCACACTTCTGCAAAAAACAGCAAGTCATGAGGTTCAGTGATGCACAGTACATTTCACTCTGATCTATGTGAAGCATTAGTGTTCAAATAAGCATCATCATACAAAAGGTGTTCTCACGATCTAATGTTAAGCATGAATATTAATAAGCATTATAAGCTCATCTTTATGTGTAAATAGTTTATGAGCTGCTCAAGAGGCACAAGCTATTTTAAGAGTATAGTGAATCAATAATGGGGTAAATTGTAACATCTAAAATGGCCCAAATTACAACACTGTTGTAATTTAAAATTATTATAATTACTGTCAACTTATCACTACCTTTCTTAAAGGGTCTGTTTTCAGGCTTTATGTGGATACCTCAAGGGTGCTAACTTTCACATTATATCCAGCCCTCTTACGGCATTTAGTACGTAATGACGTAAACTACGCCTTTATGTAACGCGTGCTTTAGCTTTTTGAGTTTGCCAATGATTGTGATGACAACAACAACATGACTGCAGATGTTAGTTGCTTCTCTTTGACTGCTTTTGTATGTGCACGCGCTCCCTGCGTGTATGTGTGGAGGAGACAGCGGTGAGTGACATGCATGAATGCCAGACCACTGTGATTCTTCGGACCGATGAAAAATGTTTTTTAATTTAATTAGAAATTGGAAAAAAATATAGATGCTTAAAAAAAATACATGTTCTGTTAAACCACTAATGGTAACATAAGCTGGTCAGTGGTGTTATTGTTGTATTTGTGGTTAAAAAAAATGTATTCTGCGTATGTTGCAAACAGCCCCGTAAATGTGAACATTAATATAATAATATCAACATGTATGCATGTTCTACTTTTAAAGCGGCAAGGTACAATGAGTATGTTGGCCATGCCCTTGCTAGTTCTAAACTACACTACTGTGATTTGGTTCAATGTGCATTTCAAGATATTTAAATTTGTGGCACAATTATGGCGGGAATATGCAAAAAAATATATACAGTCTAATCAACCAAAATTGACCATGACTGCGGTACCACTGTGGACCCTCTGTTGAAGACCTGTGACCTAATGCGGGTAAAATCATTCAATGGTTAGCAAAACTCAACATAAATCTGGGTGAAAAGGCTAAAACAAAATAGGATTCAAATGTAAATCCTAGAGGTCAAACCGACTTAAATCTTTTCAACACAGATGTCATTCTGATTATGATCAAAAAATTCCACAATAGACAAAAGTGATACAATCGAAGGAAATGACCTGTTTGGTACATGCCTAAATGCATGTTATTGGTCCCTTTACAAAAATACATGAACTTATATGAATACAATATATGAACGCTAACTTAACCGCACTAAAGTGACCCCAAAGTATCTTTCTACAATGTTTGTTGTGGACCACAGTACCAAGTGTGGAGAAAGACTACAGAGATGTGCTGCTTACTGACTGGACTTGGGCTGTATGTGTTCATACACTGAACAAAAATATAAACACAACACTTTTGTTTTTGCTCCCATTTTTCATGAGTTGATCTAAAAGATCTAGAACTTTTATTGTATACACAAAATACCTATTCCTCTCAAATATTGTTCACAAATCGGTCTAAATCTGTGTTCGTGAGCATTTCTTCTTTGCCAAGATAATCCATCTCACCTCACAGCTGTAGCATATCAAGATGCTGATTAAACAGCATGATTATTGTACAGGTGTGCTGTGCAATAAAAGGCTGCCCTCAATAAAAGGCCTCTCTAAAATGTGCAGTTTTGCTTTATTGGGAGTCTGAGGGGGTCAGAAAAGCAGTCAGTATCTGGTGTGACCACCATTTGCTTCACGCAGTGCAAAATATCTTCGCATAGAGTTAATCAGGTTGTTGATTGTGTCCTGTGGAATGTTGGTCCACTCCTCTTCAATAGCTGTGCCAAGTTGCTGGATATTGGCAAGAACTGCAACACGCTGTCTTATACGCCGATCCATAGCATCCCAAACATGCTCAATGGGTGACATGTCCGATGAGTATGCTGGCCATGCAAGAACTGGGATGTTTTCAGCCTCTAGGAATTGTGTATAGATCATTGCAACATGGGGCCGTGCATTGTCATGCTACAACATGAGATGATGGTCTCGGGTGAATGATACAACAATGGACTCACGATCTCGTCACAGTATCTCTGTGCATTCAAAATTTGCTTTAATAAAATGCACTTGCGTTTGTTGTCCATAACATATACGCCTGCCCATACCATAACCCCACCCCCACCATGGGCCACTCGATTCACAACATTGACATCAGTAAACCGCTCTCCCACACAACGTCACACACGCTGTCTGCCATCTGCCCTGAACAGTGAAAATTGGGATTCATCCGTGAAGAGAACACCTCTACAACGTGCCAGATGCCATTAAATGTGAGCATTTGCCCACTCCGTAGCTTTAAAATTACTAGCACTAGCTGATTAGCCTGTAGCATTCTCTTCTTCTACTGTATTTACATCTAGCATAGCTAAACAAACTGATATGACCACAATCGCACCCTAGTGTACGAGAGGTGCATTGCGTATGGCCAGCAGTCACATTAGAGATAAGATCATAAACACAAGAACTTCACATGTAGGTGTGAAAATAGAAGCAACTGAACTATTTGACAAATCAGAACAAGTAATACATAGAAACACACTGACTGTAAAACGTGACATAACGTCAGACAAGGCAGCACAAATCTTCAATGATTACTTTCAAACTAGTAAAAAGAACATTCATATCATGTGCTGTCATCTGTGTCAGTAGAAATGTTCACATTTCAGCCTACTGGAATTTCACTTACAACTAGAGAAATCATTGTGCAATAAATTGGATATGATTTTTATATTTTACACACACACACATGCACGCACCTACACACCAACTCCAATTGTTGTCAAATTACCATTAAAAAATAGCTCCTAAATAATTATAGCCATCTCTGACCACTCACAAGTCATCATGGAGGTTTGGCTCCAGAACAATGTAGCCAAAATGCGCAAGTCAGTGTTGGTCAGCTTACCTTAAAAAAGTAATTAGTTATAGTTACAAATTACTTCTCCCAAAAAGTAATCAAGTTAGTAACTCTGTTACCTCATTGTAAGAGTAATTAGTTACTCAACAAAGTAACGGAGACGTTATTTTTAATTTCGTTATTTTATACGCTATTACGTTTGATAACATCTTAAACGTCAAAGCTGTTAATATTAACTGATTGAAGAATAAAAATATTTCATACAGTATTTTGGAACATTTGGCATTTATCTGAACTCAATAAATTGCAGTGTGCCATATGATACGCATAGCAATACAAATTTATAAAAAATATTCCGAAAAGTAACACTATTAAATATTTAATGTAAACTTAAGTAAAAAGACACAAAAGAGCTTTTGACCTTTAAGTAGTGCAATAATCAATCAATCAATCAATCAATGTTTACTTATATAGCCCTAAATCACGGGTGTCTCAAAGGGCTGCACAAGCCACAACGACATCCTCGGCTCAAATCCCACATCAGGGCAAGAAAAAACTCAACCCAATGGGATAACAATGAGAAACCTTGGAGGGGACCGCAGATGTGGACACCCGCTGCTCTGGGCGACCGGTGCAATAGACGTCGAGTGGATCTAGTATAATATTGTGAGAGTCCAGTCCATAGTGGATCTAGCATAATATTTTGAGAGTCCAGTCCATAGTGGATCTAACATAATAGTGAGAGTCCAGTCCATAGTGGGACCAGCAGGAGATCATCTTGAGCGGAGACAGGTCAGCAGCGCAGAGATGTCCCCAACTGATGCACAGATGAGTGGTCCACCCTGGGTCCGGACTTTGGATAGCTAGCGCTTCATCTGTGTTCACCGATTCTGTGCCCCCCCTCCACGAAGGAGAGGGGGGCAGAGCAGAAAAGAAACGGCAGATCAAGTGGTCTTAAAAGGGTGTCTATTTAAAGGCTAGAGTATACAAATTAGTTTTAAGATGGGAATTAAATGCTTCTACTGAGGTAGCATCTCTAACTGTTACCGGGAGGGCATTCCAGAGTACTGGAGCCCGTATAGAAAACGCTCTATAGCCCGCAGACTTTTTTTGGGCTCTGTGAATCACTAATAAGCCGGAGTTCTTTGAACGCAGATTTCTTGTCGGGACATATGGTACAATACAATCAGCAAGATAGGGTGGAGTTAGACCGTGTAGTATTTTATACATAAGTAGTAAAACCTTAAAGTCACATCTTAAATGCACAGGAAGCCAGTGCAGGTGAGCCAGTATAGGCGTAATATGATCAAACTTTCTTGTTCTTGTCAAAAGTCTAGCAGCCGCATTTTGTATATAAAAAATACAAGTAAAATAAATAAGATAAATTATTCTTCATCCACATTTTATCAACCATCACAACATTTATCTTAATTTGATGGCCTAAATCTTAAATTGAATTTAACCTTAAGTAGGACTTCACACACAATAGCCAGTTTTTACAAAACTGAAAAGTAGTAGTCTTATGAATAATACAAAAAAATAAATTCTCAAACTAGTTTATCAAGGATTATCATCAGGTCAGCTGCATCGTGTCTCAAAGTTTCTGTATCCTCCACTTATTCACACAAAGAAACTTAAAAACTATTTTTATGCTACGCTTTTTGCTAAGCAGGCATGCGGAGTTACGATGCATGCCTTCATCATTTGTTTATGAGTGCGGTAGAAGCAGCAAATAGCTCACATACAGTCTGTAGATGTCACCATGACTCGCCGGCTGATGGCTTCAAAATATAAAAGGTGCCCTCTTTACTCTTCACATTTTACGGAGTGGAAAAAATCCACACATTTTTGTGTGCGCTGCTGGAGAGAATTTCAACTTCCTAATCAAGGAAGGAAAAGTATCTGATTGGGTCTACATCGTTGCTAACCCCCAGTCCCCCAGTCCTCATATTTGACGCTATTAAGGAGCTCTGATTGGATATATTCTATATTTGTCCCACCCATCAACAAGATTAAATTAAATATGATTGGATTTCATGTATGTCAACATTTTCGTCGACACTGCTTTACTAAGGGCTTAGATTTTTACAACAATGTTCTGCAAGAAAAGTGATATTATATCAGATTGTAGGTGGGGTATTTTTACCCTTCGCATTCATATCGCTGTGTTTATTGCATTTTTGTTGCGTTTCGCTTGATTCGTAAGGGGCGTGACGTTCAGAAGTTGTCAATATTCAGTGTTTTATCGTTCATAGTTAATATTTTAAATCCCACATTCTTTATTTTCATGTACAGTACATTCAGTAAAAAAAATAAAAATTCCATTCCGTTTTTTTAAGGCAGTCTGTCATAACGTTTTTAGCTTTCAATCAGACATTATTGTGAGGTTTTGTATTAGTGTTCCTAAAAATAGATATACCCCAGACACATTTTTTTTCTCTAAATTTGGCTCCTGAGTCAAAATAATTGCCCAGGCCTGGCTTAGGGGGAGGGTGGGGTCTCGTGTCACAGAGCCTGACACTGACAGCGGAGGGACAGAGATGAGGGAAGATGATACGAGTGTGTTTTTTTCAGCGGATTTCTCCGCCACTGCAGATCATTTTATCATCCCCGCCCTTGCTCTGTGTAAGTAGAGAATGTGTGCCGAAACCAGACACTTTGTACTTCATTCAACCAAACTGTTGTAAGGCGCCACTTCACATTCTCAGTAACTACTGTTGGCTACGATGCCAACAGTATTTAATTAGATTACTCGTTAGTGAAAGAAATAACACCGTTATACTCTAACGGCGTTATTACCAACACTGGGCGCAATTGGTGTTTCATCCTTTTAGAGCAGTGGTTCTTAACCTTGTTGGAGGTACCGAACCCCACCAGTTTCATATGCGCATTCACCGAACCCTTCTTTAGTGAAAAAAAAACTTCTTTTTTTTTTCAATTTCAAGACAAAGTTACTGGTGCACAAAATGAACCATGCATGAACATCACCTTGTTCAAAGAACAAAACCAACACAGAGCATGAACTCACAACAAATTACACACCTGCAAATCAGTGTGACTTCTGCGGTTGCCGTATACATAATACGCCGATAGGGAGAAGTTTTTATTTACACGATGAGTCGGATGTGTCTTGATCTCCGCGGCGGAGGCTCCGCCGAACCCCTGAGGCCAACTCAGTGAACCCCTAGGGTTCGATCGAACCCAGGTTAAGAACCACTGTTTTAGAGGGAAAGGACTTTGTGGACTTGACTTCGGCTCACACTGACTTTTTCCTAAAAACTAACCAGCTGCCAGATACCAATAAATTTACCACACGGGAAATACTAAAAGTATACTTAAGGGGTCTGATGATCGAATACACATCTCGACGGAACAAAAGCAGGTCGAAACGCTTTACAGAAATAACCACGCTTATTCATGACGTTGATCAGCAACTCTCTGACTCTCCATCGACAGACCTCTGCAAGAGTTTGATCTTCTTATTGCTTCTAAACAGGCTGAAGAGATTTTTTAAAAAAAATCAAGACAGAGCCACTACGAACATGAAGAACGTTTAAGTAGGCTGCTTTCTCATCAGTTATGTACATTTTCGGCTTCCAACTATATCACAGAAATACAAGCCACTGATGTCACCATCAAATCAGACCCAAAAGAAGTTTAACTTGTTTTACTCCTCCCTGTGTAGTTCAGATAGTTGTCCTGCTTAACATTTTGTAGAAAGTCTGGCGCTGCCTACATTAAGTGACAAGGGTACATAGGTACAGCCTATAAAAGCCAATGTCTGATGCTGAAATTGGCTAAGAAATTAAATGAATGAAAAATAGAAAAGCACCAGGCCTAGATGGTTACCCCGTTGAATTTTTTAAGACTTTTACTAGTAAATTGACACCATTCCTACACTGTGTCTACACAGAATCGCTTAAACAAAAAAAGCGTCCTGTATCTATGACCAAGGCTTCGATCTCTGTTCTACTAAAAAAGATAAAGACTCAATCAAATGAGGATCATACCAACCAATTAGCCTACTTACATGTGACTACAAAATAGTTACAAAAATCTTTGCCCTACAATTAGAATCGGTTTTACCAACTATTGTTCACCCTGACCAAACAGGTTTTATAAAGGGCAGGCAGTTATATCACATACCCTGCGCCGCCTCTTTAATATAGTATATTCTAAACACTCGAACCAATTTCCTGAAATTGTATTTTCATTGGACGCACACAAAGCTTTTGACCGAGTCGAATATGGACACCCTTTTAAATAATTAAGCAAATTTGGATTTGGCCCAACTTTTACTTCTTGGATTCAAACTCTGTACTCAAAGCCACAGGCATCTCTTACGACAAATAATATTGATTCTGAGGTATTTCACCCTCCATAGGGGAGCAAAAAAAAAGCTGTCCGCTGTCCCCTCTCCTATTTAATCTTGCAATCAAGTTATTAGCTATAGCCCTGCGACAAAACAACGAAATATTGGGAATTTACAGGGGTGGGGGAAAGTCCATAAAGTATGCAAATTAACTTTTACTATTCATATCAGACATAACAAAACTATGGCCTCAGGCTATAAAATCAATATAACAAATAATGTATTATTCCCCATTAATAGAAAAGCATTGATTCATGCAAAGTCACAACTGGCCCCCTAACATACTTTTCAAGATCCAAGATTCAAGATGCTTTATTATTGTCCATTCTTTAACATGTACAAGACACTGAAATTTCATTTTCGGCACAGTCCCACTAAGAGCAGACATACGTTACAAGGGAACAAGACGGGACCGCCAACAGATCAGCCACTTACAGCGCTCCTTTAAAAAGGTGGGAAAAAGGTGACATTGGGAAAGGGGGAAGAGTAAAAAAAGTATCAGTCTAAGGCTGGACCCTCGGGAGGGGCCCAGACTGAGTCCAAGGAAAAAACCTCATATAGCATAGCACACATAAACATGATACATGTAATCACAACAACTCGCAACAGGGGGGGGGATTTGGGGTCCTGGAGGCCGGCTGCCGCTATAAAGCGCTACTCAGCCGTCCACAACCCCGAAGAGGAATTAAGCAGTGGTGAAGGCGTTGATTGGGGGAGGGGCGGGTGCGTGTATGTATGCCCAATTAACTTGGGTGAGATGTTGAAATGTTTTTGTGGACTGGGGCCGATCTCAAAGTTCGACACCAGGTGTTATTCTTCTGAGTCAAGGTACTACGCCGCTATAAAGACTTTCTCAAACTGAACTTTAGACGACCTATAGATCAAGCTCGGAAGGATAGCAATCGCTGGTCAACCCTTCCATTATCTCTGGCCGGTCGCTTTAACTCAGTTAAGATGGTTATTCTATCAAACTGTCTATACTTATTCCAGGCGGTTCCCATTTTCCGGCCAAAATCATATTTTAAAGAACGAGATAAATGTATGAACACATTCATTTGAAATAAGATATGCCATGCGTACGCAAATCTGTCCTGGAGAAATGCTAAACAAATAGTGGCATAGCGCTGCCAAACTTTTTATGTTATTATTGGGCAGCCAGTATTTATAAAGTGACTATCTGGTACAATACTTTTGTAAGGGGGAAAGTCCAAACTGATCTATCATGGAACAACAGGTATGTTCACCAGTCTCCTTAGCATCTATGCTGTGTGGCCCATTACCATTAGCGGTGGGGGCGTGGCGAAGTTAGTAGAGTGGCTGTGCCAGCAATCGGAGTGTTGCTGGTTACTGGGGTTCAATTCCCACCTTCTACCTTCCTAGTCACGTCCGTTGTGTCCTTGGGCAAGGCACTTCACCCTTTGCCTCTGATGGCTGCTGGTTAGCGCCTTGCATGGCAGCTCCCGCCATCAGTGTGTGAATGGGTAAATGTGGAAATACTGTCAAAGCGCTTTGAGTACCTTGAAGGTAGAAAAGCGCTATACAAGTACAACCCATTTATCATTTATACGGATAATCCAATTGTGTGAGGCACTTTACGTATATGGACCCAATTCCGTAAACACTTTGGCTTTACGTAAGCTTTGGTGTCAATACTCTTTATCGCCAATCCCCTTTTTAGACCCTCTTTGTTAGGTGAAGCTTTTCAGACTGGTTTGGGAAGGGGCTTTATTGTGTAGGGGACCTATTCATTAATAGACTGTTTGGCTCTTTTGACCACTTTGTAAAGGAATACAACCTACCAAAGTCCCACTTCTTCAGGTACCTTGAAATACGCAATTTCACGTGTACGTATTTTCCATCATTCCCGCACAAACCCCCAGCCTGCCCACTTGATGAATGTCTGGAGCTTAAGCCACACATACCAGGTTGTTTCAGTTATATAGTATTTTACAGGACTTGGAAGGTAATTCTCTCCACCGTCTGAAGGAGTGTTGAGGTGAAGACTTGAGCATGGAGCTTTCTGAGAAAACCTGACAAGGAGCTTTCAAAAGAGTATATTCATCCTCAATTTGTGTTAGGCAAGGATTGGTTCAGTTTAAGAAACTGCCTGCAACTTTGCGGAGTCAGACTAGCTCAGATATATTGGCTTAGATCCAAACTGCAGCAGATGGCATCAGGCCCCTGCCACTCTGGGAGACATGTTTTCGGCATACATTGTCAGAAATGTTCAATACATTCTCTTATATTTATAAAAAAAAGAAAAATAATTGAGCCAGATCCAGTTATTTCAATATTTAGGTTTACCCCTAGTAACTAGACCTGCTCAGTGGCCTTGTGGTTAGAGTGTTCGCCCTGAGACTGGAAGGTTGTGAGTTCAAACCCCGGCCGAGTCATACCAAAGACTATAAAATCTGGACCCATTGCCTCCCTGCTTGGCACTCAGCATCAAGGGTTGGAATTGGGGGTTAAATCACCAAAATGATTCCCGAGCACTGCTCCCCTCACCTCCCAGGGGGTGAACATGGGGCTGGGTCAAATGCAGAGGATAATTTCACCACACCTACTGTGTGTGTGTGACTATCGTTTGAACTTTAACTTTTATCCAAACACCACTCAGACTTCATAGCGTTCTCAGTATTACTAGCTTGCCGACTTATCCTTTTTGGCTGGATATAGACCACACCACCATCCTATTCACGCTGAGTTTGTGATGTGATGGTGTTTCTTAAGCTAGAAAAAAACTCAGACGCACAATTAAGGGCTCTGTAAATAGATTTAAAAAATGGTGTGCCTTTTTGGAATATTTTACAAGTGAGTTTGAATCAACCACTTAGATCTTCTACCCATCCCCTCCCCACTCTTTCTTTTCCTTATTTCTCTTCTTGTTTTTTTTCTTGTTCTCTATTTTATAATATTTGTGTATGTATCTGTACATGGGTTGACTATTGAAAATGTAACAATTGGAAGCAAAAAAAAACTGTCTATGAAGTATGAATGTATGTGAATTATATAAGGCGCACACTGGAGTTGGGATCCATGTATGGCATCCATGCAACTGTGCATACTTGCTCCTTGTCAGTTTCAACTGTCTTATTTTGTTTTCTCTCACTATAGTTTTCTGAAAACTCCATAAAAACAATTTAAAATAAATAACCCTGCAGTGAATGGAGGTAGCTATTATGAACACAATTTGTATTAGTTGTTTCTCTGCATTGGAAATCTGAAACTAGAATGTTGGGTGAAATATGTGTTTCCAGTACCCTTCATAAAATGTTGTATTTCTTTCCTGCAGCTTATCAGCGACGGAAATGTTGTGTATGCTGAGGCGCTCTGGGATCACGTCACCATGGACGACCAAGAGCTCGCTTTCAAGGCTGCTGACGTCATCCAAGTGGTCGATGCCACCAACAAGGAGTGGTGGTGGGGTCGCAACGTGGACAGAGAAGGATGGTTTCCTTCCAGCTTTGTTCGGGTGAGGAACATGGCTGGAAAAAAATGTTTTATTATTGAACTTTTAAATATTGCACGAAAGTCAGTGCAACCTATCGAAGACGAGATTCTCAAATTTCTTACTTGTGTCCACAATACTGCTTTGTCAACAAAAATAATTTTCATTCAACAGGTCTTGTATTTTTATCGAGAAAGTGCTTTGTGTACTCAAGAAACAAATTCTTAATAGTCCCTCCAGGAATTACCGATTCACACAAATTCAACCATTTCTATTTGTCTCTAAGCGGCGCTCAAACACACACATCAACTGTCTAATCAAACGTGTAGACGAAGCAGTGACAACAACATGTAACAATGTATCAACTCTTTTTTGCTCAAACAGCACAATTGTCGTCCTCCGCATAGCTAAGCCTTCTGGGTAATGTAGTACATTAACATTTACTTCCTAGTTTACATGTATTTTTATATTTAAAATGTATTTATCCAGAGTAAGACAATAAAGGACATATTTTAATTTGCAATGCCGACCTAGCAAAGAGGCAGCATTTACATGTTAGAGATGTTGATGTGTAATGATAATCTCTCATCTGCTCTCATTTGTCAACAACAATTAGCGCTATAGCTTGATTTCAACAGTTCACAAATGCTCTTAACATATGGGGGTAAATGTGTTGGAACATAACCGAATGTTTAAGATGGATAAACACTTTGCAGGCGTAAAATATACCCTCAGAATGTCTGCAACTTGTGGACAACAGCAGACAATAAGGAAACCTTTGGTTGAGTTTCTTTTGGTAAATATAATCAGTTATTACTATTATTAGCAGTGTTGGGACTAACGCGTTACAAGTAGCGCGTTACTGTAACGCCGTTACTTTCGGCGGTAAATAGTAATCTAACGCGTTATTTTTTATATTTAGTAACTCAGTTACCGTTACTACATGATGCGTTACTGCGTTATTTTACGTTATTTTTTTATGTAGTATCGGCTAGAAACTGAGAAGCTCTGAGTGTATTTTATTGGAGCGCTGCAGAGGAGGCGCGCTCTGTGTATGTGTGTGTGTGTGTGTATGTGTGTGTGTGTGTGTGTGGGAGGGGGCGTGTCTGTGTTTACTAACAAGAGGTCATGGCGAAGCCCGAAGCCGAGTTTCTTAACATGGAGATATTCTTACTACTTTTCTTTTGTCGACCACAAATAAAAAAACATTTTAGTTAAATGTAAGTTGTGTCTTGGATCAAAGATCCTATCCTAGCAATTCAAATCTGCTGAAACAGCTATAAACGCAACATGCTTCGACGAAGCCAGAGACACACACTTCACCTCACCTCCTAAGCAACAGCGGCTGGATTTTAACGAGGCACTGCTAGCCAGGACAACATTGATAGAGCCATTGCAGCGTATGTGCTAGAAGACATGCAGGGTATTTCTACAGTGGAGTCACCCGCTTTCAGGCAGCTAATTAGCAGAGGTGTGGACTCGAGTCACATGACTTGGACTCGAGTCAGACTCGAGTCATGAATTTGATGACTTTGGACTCGACTTGACAAAATGTAAAGAGACTTGCAACTCGACTTAGACTTTAACATCAATGACTTGTGACTTCACTTGGACTTGAGCCTTTTGACTTGACATGACTTGCTACTTTCCCCAAAACCCAAAGATTAAAAAGTTATTTGGGAGCGCGCCGCTCCGTATTTTTCATTTTCTTCGTCTGTGTCTATAAGCGTGTGTGCTGCTTGTCAGCTGGTGTGCTCTCAGTACAACAGCCAATCAAATTAGATCTACGTTGTTTTCATCACACAGCTCTCATCCAATCAAATTGCAGGACAACCACCAAACAAGAATTGTCAAACAATGCGGCAGTGAGAAACAATTATGCCAAAGTTAATTTCGTTCGGGTATTAAAACTACGACTTGGTCAACAAAAAACGAATTGCCGTATGCAAATCACGCAGTTCGAATATTACAGACGGAGACGCAACAACTTCCAACTTTGTTCGACATTTGAAGTTGCACAAAGGGTAAGTTTTGAATGTAAGATAACGTTTATTGGCTAAGTAACGTAACTTTTATTTGCTGTGTAGTTAAATCAGTGAGGCTATAAACTCACTGCTAATGTTATAACCTTAGACATCTTATAAGGGTACGCAGCATCGAGCGCTACTGCCTACAGGCGCAGACGAGACGTGGGGCCGCCATCTTGGAGTGGTGATCCGCTCCACTCAGCGCAATTCATTTGGCAGGAGCAATGAACTGTCAGCGCATTTAATTCATTTTACCTCACTGAATACCACTGATTTTCACGCGCTTTTTTGTCATACGTGTAGCTATGATAAAGGAAACATGTTTTGGCGTGTTTTATTATTCATAGTTTGCTTAACAGTAATATAATATTCTTATACGCTATAAGTGACCAGACGTCCGAGATCAAAACTGGGAATATAATCCCAGAGAAAGGGGAAAAAAACGGTCAGCTATTTTTAAATTGAAGAAACCATATGATTAGGTTATGTATACATGCGTATATCCTACATAAACAATGTATGAATACATTATATATATATATATATATATATATATATATATCTTATAGACTGTATCTCTGTTGCTGCAGCAGCAGAGAGTTTATTCTGTCTTGGCACTTTGTATTGATATTTTGTATTACATTCTTCCCTTAAATGATCATGTTTACAGTCATTGTTTTATATGTATTTTTTATGTATGTCGCTTTGGATAAAAGCGTCTGCCAAATACTTCAACATAAACATATATAAACACCTGAAAGTCTTAATATCAGCTAAAACCACCAATCTGTTTCACTGGATTCAGAATAAAACCAAATTCTGTCTTACTCAACAATGTTAGTATTTGAATATTGTTACTTGAAGACTTATTCCTGGTTACAATTATACTGTTAAGAAAGTATTGTCTTATATTTTGCCTAAAATGAGAATGCATCATAATCAGTGGCGGCTGGTGAATTTTGTTTTAGGTGGGGCTGAAAGTTTGTAAAGCAAACCCCTGTAGGGCAGTCATCCTCCCCCAGAAGATTTATTTGTGATTTTCACATACAAATATTGAAGATCTTTGCTCCTTCTCAACTCTGTGGTAATATTATTTTCATAAAATACAACCAATAGTACATTAATGTTAATTCTTACTTGTGAAAAGTAATCCCCCGATTCCTATTTTCAACAGTCCGCTCATTTGAGCAGGAAAACGCTGAACACCATCTTTATTTTCTACCTGTCAACTGTCAGTACTTCAAGATGGCGGCCAAATTGCTCGCGTCACAGCAACCAATGCTGCTTCTACTTATAAGATGTCTATGGTTATAACGTCATTGCAAACACGGCAATCTGTTGCGTCCACTGCAGTTCGCTACCTTATTCATACTTTTTGCCAAGTGATTTTTTTGAGGCAGGGTTGCATGAGGTACCTATACAAAACGTGACGTTAGTCAATGTATCACACAGTAACGTAACGTTAGACGGCGGTCAGCAGCACTGCGTATTTTAGCCACCTACAAAAACACAAACATAGTCAAATAAAGGTCAGTTAAAATGTATACTATATTAACAATATGTGTACATATTGCATAGGGCCCTGACATCTAAAAAGTACAACTCTGTTCATTGTTTTGTTCATGTATTTGTTATGTTTTTCATGTGTACGCACACATAAACACACAGACAGTACGAGATGAGATCAATGAGATAAGATAAGAACAGGATAGAAACTGCTGTGGAACTAGTTACAATGCAATATGCCATGGAAATACAATGTTAACACTTTTGTGCAAATAAGTACAGTTGCACTTGTTTTTTCGAATGTGTTTATTCTGTAAAAGAATGAGTTAAATGTTTAAAATTACTGGATAATAGTGCTATTATGAAGTGCAATGTCAGCACTTTTTTTCCCCTGCAATTTCAAATGCACTTGTTTTAATAAATAAATACAGCGTTTTAAAAGCATACACAATCTGTGTAAATATATTAGTCTGTGGTTAAAAGGACTTGAAAGGACTCGAAATTCAAAATGCAGGACTTGGGACTTGACTTGAGACTTTCCAGTCTTGACTTTGGACTTGACTCGGGACTTGCCTGTCTTGACTCGGGACTTGACTCGAGACTTGAGGGCAAAGACTTGAGACTTACTTGTGACTTGCAAAGCAATGACTTGGTCCCACCTCTGCTAATTAGCATGATACCGGGCGTCAAATGGCACCTGGACAGTGAGTACATAAAAATGGAAAGCGAGCTAAAGAAGACACTCCAAACTCTGCCTCTGCTCATCATTCAGCACTGAAGGTACACACACTCTGTCAATTCTTTTATACAGTATACTTGTTTTTTGGGGGTTTCTTTTTTTTTTTTTCATAAAGAAATACAATCATGTGTGCTTACGGACTGTATCCCTGCAGACTGTATTGATCTATATTGATATATAATGTATATATTGTGTTTTTTATGTTGATTTAATTTTTTTTTTTTAATAATAATAATTTCTTGTGCGGCCCGGTACCAATCGGTCTGCGAACCGGTACCGGGCCACGAACCGGTACCGGGCCACGGCCCGGTGGTTGGGGATCACTGGTCTACATAACATGTAATGGTGGTTATTTGGTCAAAATGTTGCATAGATTAATTATGTTTTACAGACCATTTTTAAAACCTATCAGTAGGAAAGGTTTGTTTTTAAAACATTGATAACAACTTAATCAAACCACAAAATTATTAAAAGTCCTTTAAAACAATTAAGCCTCAGACATTGCAACTATTGCCGCAACTTTTAGAAATTTCAATGAAATCACAAAAAAAGCCTATCAAATACTTAAGGAGATAGTAAAGTAAAATAAAAACACTGGAATACGTGTAATAAGCTTTAGCTTCTGCCTATTCCATTTCAGACAACATGTGGGTCATTTTTTTTATATGGTGCCTTTTGCGTCCCCAGTATAAATCATGTCATATTTTCTCAAAATATTTACAATTGCTCATTCCATTAGTTTCTTTGTGTATGGTAAATTGTTGTCTATCATAAATACAGTGATATGGGCTTCAAACATTAGAATATATATTTTTTAAAGCTTTTGTTAAAGTTCTATTATGCGATTTTGCCATGTCCCTGGTGCTGTTTATTCAACTTTAATCTAGAAAATAACAAATAAAAACATATATTTTTAATTTTTTTTTGTTATGATATAATTATCATAGACAAGCTCTCTTTAGTCATATGGTGTATATTATCAAAATCGTAAAAAGAATTACAAAAAAATAAGGTTCTATGTCTGTCCCTGTGGTCGCTGTCCACTCTGTTAAGTTGCGTTACTGTCCCTTTAAGAAAACAACCACATTTGTCAGTGACATCATTCTCATCAGGTAACATCACACCAGTGGCGGGAAACTCAACTCTGGTAAGCTGTGTGGTTTTTTAGCTCTCTTACTATCTGATGTTGATGTTTTTATGAAGTGAATTTAATGTGGTTGAACATAACGTGTCCACTCTGTTAGGCCTAAATAATAAGGAGATCAATCAAATTGAAATTTTTCAAAACATGTTTGTGTGAAATTATAGATTTCTTATCAATTATTCAAGTCCATGCTAGCTGTTATGTTAACACAGGCAGGCTGAAGGCTAACTTTAGCTCAAAATATCCACCGTGTTAGTGTCCACCGTGTTAGCCTCATTCAACTAACACGGTGGACATCAACCTAACAGAGTGGACATGTATATAGTAATGTTGACTTATCACAATGTATATGTAGTGCTATTATGCATTCAACAGCAGTTTCTTTCATAATTCTTGGTTAATCATCACTGCTGTTGCAAAATATCATATACAGCAAATACATTGGTGTTAAAAGTACAGTGTCATATCCCGTGTGTCACCTCTCATTAATATAGCTAAATATACTATGATTTAGGTGCCTGAGTTCGACCAATATGTTTTTCAGCAAGTTACATATGTCATGTATACAATAGAACATAAAAATATTGGTAAATCAACTATTTATTTTTTACAAGTTATGAAGTCCAAATGGCACCCTATAAAAAAAACGACCCATGTATTAAACATGTCCTCTCTTTATCTGTCAAATGTTTAAATGTCTGAATAAATTAAACCTGGAACCTGTAAAGTACACTGTTGTCCTAACAGAAAGCAACATAAACAATACAATTTTGTTGTAGTGTCTTTTTCACAATAACAATAAACCTATACAATCTCTAATCTACTCCAATTACAATACATAATTGCTTCAATTAACTTCACCTCTATCTAATATCTATTTAACTTTCCTGAGGGAACTCTCTTGAAGGAATCAATAAATTACTATCTATTTACTATTCTACTGCTTTGATTTTATTATCAAGTAAACCCGTTATTTTTCTTCCACACAACCCTCTCATGTAAAGCAATCATTTAATTATACCTTGTCAAGGGACTATATTACACCAATTAAACTTTGATATTCAGCTCGTTTTGCATTATAGATAGTAGTATCCACTGAAAACGGGTCATCACGCTGCCTTTGTTGTTGACACAAGGGAATACACTTCATAGTAAACATGTTTAAATTGTGTTTGCTGTGAATATTTAGTGCGATCTTGACTGTCTTGATACTTGCATTGCCAGCTATTAGATCACAATATTGGCAGTGGAGAGTAAATCTGTACTGCTATACAAGCTGTGCACTGCCTACTTTAAAGTATATCCAAGTTTACTTTCTGTAGTGTTGTCCATTAAAAATGGTTGCTTAAATATGAGGGTTGTACTCACAGCAGCATGGAAGACTTGATCAAATATGTTAATTTGCACATAAACCTAAAACTGAGAAACTCCGACAATTACAATTTTTGTTAAATAAACATTGATGATTTGAAACAATGGACTTCTTTCCTTCTATGTCAGTTGCGTGTGAACCAAGATGAACCCTCAGAGGACTTTCCAACCCACCTGGAAGGTGACCAGTCTGCAGGACAACAACAACAACCGGGTTTTGGATTGATTTTGGGACCTGGATTACCCAGCAAGGAGCAGATGAGAGCTAACGTCATCAATGAGATTATGTGCACAGAGAGGGACTACATCAAGCACTTGGAAGACATCTGTGAGGTCTGTTTCAGCTCTTGGGAAACTAAACAAAAAAAAACTGTTTACTATTTTTGAGAATGTATTTTGTTTCAACTTCTTAATACTTACAGCAGTGATCAGGGAAAATAGAAACCATCAGGGGATGGTTGTATCTTTCAGCACGAGCCTTATGCATTCCGCTTAAAATTCAACATAATCCTCAGGTAAAGAATCTTTCCGCGTCAACCTAGCGATTCGGTCGGGTCTAAGTTACGAGCCACTGCTTTATAGTTGGTATCGTGTGGAATTCCTCATCTTATTTCCACAGCCTTCCTCTATGCACGTGCAAGGCATGTTTGATAATCTAACATTAACTTTTCCTAACTCAAAGGTGATACAGCAGTAGCTCCAACAGCTAGCATTAGCCTACCTCTCTTAATAGTGATATGAGACACAGTAAGTGTTAGTATGCCAGAAAAGTAGTTCCTCTGTGTTAGCTCCTACAATAGCAATGTCGCTATAGCTTGGTTAATATTCAAGTCACTGCATGTACACTACCGTTCAAAAGTTTGGGGTCACATTGAAATGTCCTTATTTTTGAAGGCAAAGCACTGTACTTTTCAATGAAGATAACTTTAAACTAGTCTTAACTTTAAAGAAATACACTCTATACATTGCTAATGTGGTAAATGACTATTCTAGCTGCAAATGTCTGGTTTTTGGTGCAATATCTACATAGGTGTATAGAGGCCCATTTCCAGCAACTATCGCTCCAGTGTTCTAATGGTACAATGTGTTTTCTCATTGGCTCAGAAGGCTAATTGATGATTAGAAAACCCTTGTGCAATCATGTTCACACATCTGAAAACTGTTTAGCTCGTTACAGAAGCTACAAAACTGACCTTCCTTTGAGCAGATTGAGTTTCTGGAGCATCACATTTGTGGGGTCAATTAAACGCTCAAAATGGCCAGAAAAAGAGAACTTTCATCTGAAACTCGACAGTCTATTCTTGTTCTTAGAAATGAAGGCTATTCCACAAAATTGTTTGGGTGACCCCAAACTTTTGAACGGTAGTGTAAATGTAGCGTTGTTGTCGGTTTTTGGATTGTTTTTATGTTTTTACAGTGGAACCATAATTTACAAACTTAATTGGTTGTTGAACAGGGTTGTTAAATATAAATGTTTGTATATTGAAGCAAATTTCTCCATAAGAACCAATGTAAACATGAATAATGGTTACCAGCCTTGCCAAAAGTCCAGATTTTTGTAAAAAGTTGTACACTTTATAAAGCACTACATACTATATGTCAAAACAAAGGAGGTGATGTATCAACAATAACAGTTTAACCGTTCCTCTTGCAGCCGCCCGACACACACACACACACATACACACACACATATTCCCACTCTATGTCACTAGCCCTGTAGTGCACTTACAGTTTGAAATCACAAAACTCCTCAACTTTAACAGCCAGGTCGCTACAATGATGAGGAATAAAAAATAAAATCCATGTCGGTTAACTTTTTTAATGTTCAGCCGAAGAAAGTGGGCGGTAGGAGGCAGTGCCGACTACACTGTGAATATTTCCTTATTGGTTCAAACCCCACATGGCTTGCCTATTGCTTTCTTTGGACTCATATTGAGCCACCAAAACTAGAAAAATGCTTAAAAAGAAAAACCTTAAAAAAGTAACGACAGCACTGCTCTGTTGGCAGAAATGGATAAGCCCGCCCACAATGGAAGTGATGCAGGCAAAAAATGGCTTCCCTGTTGGTATACATTGGGCGGATGAAACTGAGATAAGGTTCGTACAACAAAGCATATGTCTAGTCAGTCTGTGGTTCGAAAATCCAAAAGTTTATATAATGAGGAGTTTATAAATGGAGGTTCCACTATATAGGAAAAATAGTAGATCCCCAATATATGCATTGTTAGCCGCCTTCTGCTAGCAGTTTTTTACGATCTTGAATGAACAGAAAGGGAAAAACCAAAGTTGTCTCAAATAAGGATTGTGAATGATGGGCAAAATTCCTAACCTTATTTACTTTGACTAATTTACTTGTACAGTTGGGCTCTATAGCTTTATTCTTTACATAGTCTAATTTTAAAATGTGTCTTGAAAACTAAGCAAAATATGTAAGAGTTGGCACATTTCATCCCAGAGGTGGATAATTTAGTTATAAATCATCCCTGAATTGTTGCTTTTCCTTAGGGTTACATCAGA
Source organism: Entelurus aequoreus (assembly GCF_033978785.1). Lineage (NCBI taxonomy): Eukaryota > Metazoa > Chordata > Actinopteri > Syngnathiformes > Syngnathidae > Entelurus > Entelurus aequoreus. The sequence continues at coordinate 4,345,249 of NC_084731.1, forward strand.
CAATGCCGCAAGAGGACCGACATGTTCACAGAAGAGCAGCTTCAAACCATCTTTGGGAATGTTGAAGAGGTCTACAAGTTCCAGAAAACATTTCTAACTATCCTCGAGAAGAAGTTGAACAAGGAACAGCCACATTTGAGTGAACTTGGCTGCTGCTTCCTTGAACATGTAAGCGCACTATAGCAGTGTTTTTCAACCGAGTAGTGTGCCGTGAGATAGTCTAGTGTGCCTTGGGAAAGTATTTAATTTCACCTAATTGGGTTAAAAACATTTTTTGCAAACCAGTAATTATAATCCACAAATAATGTGCCGTTATTGAATGTCTGTGCTGTCTAGAGCTCGGCAGAGTAACTGTGTAATACTCTTCCATATCAGTAGGTGGCAGCAGGCAGCTAATTGGTTTGTCGTGATCACAATATGCAGACAACAGCGGGAGGCAGCGTGCAAGTAAAAAGGTATCTAACGCTTAAACCAAAAATAAACAAAAGGCGAGTGCCGCTAAGTAAAGGCATTGAAGCTTAGGGACGGCTATGCAAAACAAAACTAAAACTGAACTTGCTGCAAAATAAACAAAAACAGAATGCTGGATGACTGCAAAGACTTACAGTGTGTGGAGCAGCAGATGGCGTCCACAAAGTACATCCGTACATGACATGACAATCAACAATGTCCCCACAAAGAAAGATAGCGTCCGCACAACTTAAATATTCTTGATTGCAAAAACAAAGCAGGTGCAGGGAATAGCGTTCAAGGAAGACATGAAACTGCTACAGGAAAATACCAACAAAACAGGAAAAGCCACCGAAATAGGAGCGCAAGACAAGAAGTAAAACACTACACACAGGAAAACACCAAAAACCTCAAAATAAGTCACAGCGTGATGTGGCAGGCCGTGACAGTACACCTACTATAAGACAAGAGCTATAGTGGTCCATGGTTGGTTATGGTTTGAATTCATATCCAACAATTGCGAGAACGACTTTTTATTGTCAATATCGGCTGCTGAGTTAAAATGTTTTATGTTTTCTGCTGGTGGTGCGCCTCTGCATTTTTTCATTGAAAAAAATGTGCCTTGGCTCAGAAAAGGTTGAAAAACACTGCCCTATAGGGATGGAACGGTTTGTGTACAGAATCTGAATCGATTGTTTGACCTGACAAAGTTCAGAGTGCGAGTGTTGTTCGGATCATGTAAATTCTTTGTTATTTGGGTTACTTCTCAGTTTAGATGGTAGGGCCCTATTATTTCCGCATCAACAGAATCACGGCATTGGCCAATAAAAATGGAATCTACTATTAAACGCGGAAAGTTGTAGAAAACTTGTCCTAGGCCGATTATCAATAAGTCAAATAATCGAACGATAAAGTGAAAATTATCTAGATAACATTGCTGGGATCGATAAATTGCTATGTTCATTTGTTTGTTTTCTTCGTCCTGCTTTCAAACAGGGTGAAAAAGGGTTCACTCTGTGCAACGCTCACCCCTAAACGCACTCTTTCAATAGAAGAATCAAATGAACGGCGTGAACCTTCTTGTCACCTCATCCAGGGGCGCCGCTAGGGATTTTGGGCCCCATGAAAAGAATCTTTACAGGGCCCCCTGTATTATAATTTCATCATCATTAGGGGCCTCTCTGGGCCCCCTTCCATCATGGGCCCCTAGAATCCGTCTCCTTTACCCCCCCTTTTCGGCGCCCCTGACCTCATCCACAATCTGTGTCTCTAAAGGTGGAGGCGGAACTGCTAGCTTCCGAAAGCGACTTATCCTCGCGAGTTGCTACTGGGAAGCAGGATGAGGCAGTAGTGTCCAGAATTTTTTTTCAGAGGGGGCAACTAGCTTGTTACTCCTTATCCAGATTCCAAACAGACCGCAACTCTCTAAAGTCCACATTTCCAATAGAATTTCGGCGGTTTATTTGTTGTCGAATCTCCTCGCAAAAACCAAACCGCTCCTGAAGTGGTCATGTTATACAGTCGGGCAGCGAGGCTTCTGACGTCATAATTTTCAGCTCCTCCCCTCCATGAAGCAAGCCTCGACACACGCGTCGCGGAAGCGCCCCCTCCATTACTGGACACACAACTAGAAGGCTCGACACATGTTGTGACATCACATCACCAGATTATGCACACAGGATATGTGTGCAGCTGTCCTACGACGTCGGTATATGCTTCAAATCGTTCCCCCTCTGAGTGGAGTGGCATCTATTGGATTCTTGAGATGGCACGTGCCAACCCAGGCCACCCAAAACGTTGAAAGAGCTGTATTGGACCAAAAATACAAAAAACAAATCTGTCTGGAGCCGCAAAAAATGAAAAGCTGTATATAAGTGTTATAATGAAGGCAACACATGATGTAAGTGTCTATATTAGTTACAATAGCCTACTATCAAAATGACTTTAAAAGTCTTATACAAGTGTTAAAATGAAGGCAACACATGACTTAAGTGTCTATATTAGCTATGATAGCCTACTATCTAAATGTGTCGCAGGCTGAAGCAAAATCTTTGTTGACAGAAATGTTGAAATTTAATATTTATTATTACACATTACACATTTTTACAACATTGGAAAACATTAGTAAATCAGAGGCTACTCAGAAGGTGAGATAACTCCTGGAAATTAGTGGCTTTTAATGGCCAAAGGTATAAATGCATGTGTCCAAGTTAAGGCTGTCTTCTTTAAATAGATTTATTACAATCTTTGGCAAGCTGGGTAATGTTTGCTGTGGTCTGGAACAACATGGCACACAAACAGCAGCCAATATTACATACAGATAATGTGTCATGAGACATGCGAAACTAAATTATATACAAAGAGAATAAAACTAAAGGATATTAAATTAGCTCAAATATACCTACAAATTAGGCATAATGATGCAATATGTACATACAACTAGCCTAAATAGCATGTTAGCATTGATCAGCTTGCAGTCATGCACTGACCAAATATGCCTGATTAGCACTCCAACAAGTCAATAACATCAACAAAGCTCACCTTTGTGCATTCACGCACAGCATAAAACATTTGGTGGACAAAATGAGACAAAGAAGGAGTGGAGGATTCTACATGTAAACAAACCGTTACGTCACAGTCCACTTTATGGTGAGTTCAAAACCGCCGAAATTAGTAGGACAAAACGATGTTCACCAAATACTCTCATCAGTGAAGCATACACACAAACATATTAAACAGTGGGCTTTCTAACAATTGGGAAGGTTTGTGTCATGTTTGTCCTTAAACAAAAAACATACTAAAACAAAAAAAATATTTTCCCCCCCATCTTTTTCCATTTTCAATCCTTTTTTAAAAATGTTCCAGGGAGCCACTAGGCGGCACTAAAGAGCCGCATATGGCTCAAGAGCCGCGGGTTGCTGACCCCCACTCTAGACATACCTCTACTGTGAGGTAACATCATTTAGGATGAAAGAAGGTGATTGCAAATGGTGGAAATATTTGGGCTTTAAACCGAATGAGCAAGATTAACCTATCCATTTACGGTGGCCAACAGGGGCAAAAAAGAAAATCACTCTACCCAGTTTTCCCAAATGGGTAAAAATCTGCACTGTAAAATGTTTATTTATTGAAATTAAATTTCTGCTAAAACAGATTGAGAGTCAATTTTATTTGTATTTATTTATTTTGGATAATCAAAAGTTATTTCAATTAAAATGGTAAAAAAATACTAATGAGAAGTCAAAGTTTATTGCATCAGAATAGAATACTTGCATTATTGTTATTATTATATATTATGATTAAATTAGTGTTTATTGGTCTAAAAAATTATGCTGACAATAATATCATTTATCAGCAATAATTTGTGGGACAATAACATGTGTTATCGGCCCAGGCATACTTGACGTAATGTGAGTGAAATGCTGTCATCGTGAGAAGGAACAATTGTCTGCAGAAATCCTGTTTTTGGGGACATGTGCACTTCCTCACAAACACTCAGGCCCCGTTCACACTAAGCCGGATTAGGTCATCCAGGGTAAATCACACCTAACCTTATCCGTATCCACACACAACAATGTCACCGTTTAAGACCCCGCCCCCTCCGTCCGCCAGCTAACTATTGGATTATTTAGCTGGAAGCTAACTAATCCGGGCTGTTAATAGAAATATTTATATTTCTAGCTATAAATAACATCCACGAGAAATTCCAATCTTGTTTCAAAACATCTCACAGCACTGAAACGGCACTCCTGAGAGTGCAAAACGATCTGCTTCTGGCCGCTGACTCTGGTAGTCCTGTGATCCTGATGCTCCTGGACCTCACAGCTGCCTTCGACACGGTGGATCACAGGATCCTACTGTCACGACTGAAGCAGTACGTGGGCATCTCAGGTGTGGCCCTAAGCTGGTTTCAGTCCTACCTAACTGACCGGAGTTTCTCTGTGCAGCTAGGAGACTTTCTCTCCTCGGTGTCGGTGGCCACCCTTACCTGTGGTGTTCCTCAAGGGTCAATCCTAGGTCCCATACTCTTCCTACTGTATATACTACCTTTAGGTGAAATCCTGGTCAAGCACAATGTCTCATTCCATTGTTATGCCGATGATGTTCAGATCTACTTACCTCTTAAGGCCACAGGACAGGTCGCACTTCAGCCACTGCTTGACTGTCTGACTGACATTAAAGCATGGATGAGTGCTAACTTCCTCAACCTTAATGAGAGCAAGACCGAGATCATCATCTTCGGCGAAACATCTCCAGTCTCGTTTGTCAGTGCTCTAGGTCCCCTGGGTGAAAACATCCGGTCCTCCGTGAGAAATCTCGGAGTGATCTTCGATAGTGCCTTCAAATTCACCAAACAGGTCAGCTCAGTGGTTAGTACCAGCTTTTACCATCTCAGAACCCTAGCAAAGACCAAGGCCTATCTCTCCCAGAGCGACCTGGAGACTGCTATCCACGCCTTCATCACACACCGGCTAGACAACAACAACAACTCACTGTACGCTGGCATTGATCAGGCATCACTCCGCCGTTTGCAGCTTGTGCAAAACGCGGCTGTCCGTCTCCTCACCAGCACCAAAAAACGCGAGCACATCACCCCAGTCCTGGCCTCACTCCACTGGCTCCCTGTCCATCACCGCATTGATTTTAAATTACTTTTAATTGTTTTTAAATCCCTAAATGGTCTGGCCCCAAATACCTGACCGAGCTTCTGCATCATCATACCTCGTCTAGAGCCCTAAGGTCAGCTGACCAAATGCTGTTGGCGGTCCCCAGATCCAGGCTAAAGACCAGAGGGGACAGAGCCTTTTCCGTTGCCGCCCCTAAGCTCTGGAACAGCCTTCCCCTCCACATTAGGTCAGCCCAGAGCCTGGGGGTCTTCAAAACCCTTCTTAAGACCTACCTCTTCTCGCTGGCCTTTGACCTGAGCTGAGTCCGCCCTTTAGGCCACCATTTGTAGTCCCCCCCCCACCCCTTCGCTTTAGTTTTATTTTTCAATTTGTCGCACTTTTATTATTATTTTTATTTAGCAAATGTTTACTTTTTATTCGACCCCTTTTACCGTATCTTATTCAGCTCATTCATTGTTTATGTTCTGTTTGTTTTTTGTTTTTGTTTGGGTTTTTTTGCTCTATGCTTTTTTAACCTGTAAAGCACTTTGGTTCAATTTAAAAGTTGTCGTAAACGTGCTATATAAATAAAGTTGACTTGACTTGACTTGACTAGTACGCATGCGCGGAAAATGCGCACGTCATAGTCACCTCCAGTGTTGCTTTGTGTGCAAGTTCTTAAATGTAACTTATCTGAACAACATCCAGTGTTGTGGTATTTCAATTAACTGGAATCCAGTGTGCTGTGGGGCCCTATTGTAGTGAATCACACCTGAGATATCATAAATTAATAACATTTTATTAGACACGTAAACAATGTGACAAAGAACATTTTACGTCAATCAAACTAGGGATCTAGATATCTGGTCAGGACACTCCTCACTCTCTTGCCTCCACCTTCATTGTCCATTCGTTTTTGGTGACTTTATATACTCTGGACCTAGACGTTGAGTCCGCGACATACATGGCAGACAGTAACTGATACAGTCTGCTTTGCCAGTCCAAATGCATTCGCCGTTTTCCGTAGTTAGTCTTCCCTCGACGGCCAGGTAATACAAAGCACACTTTTTGTATCACATCCACGGGAGCTTGCATTCTCGTTGACTCTCCTTTGACAAATGGACAAAGTTTTTCGCTAAGTAGAAACACAGCTGACTTGGCCGGACATTGGAAAGTTCTCTTGTCGTCTGAGAAGTGTTGTATCCCAAATAGCTACAATAACTTTCTCTTAAGGTATTCATGTGTGATTTCCACAAGCGTCTGCACATGTAGAAGAAGGAGAAACACGGGCATGTCTGGATGACTCGCCTCCATATTTCCAGTGGTTATCTCCGAGCTTTATTACGAAGCTGGCTATGGCACGTTCTTTCTGATGTCACTTTCTGTGTGGGGCGCGGTCTTTCTGGCGTCACTTCCTCTCCGAACTCACTTTGTAAACGATCAATGAGTCCATACAAAGCTTAGTGCCGGAGAATCAAGAATTACACGGCTGACTTACCCGTGTAAAAATTTGTCCGAGGAGGGGGACCTTAAACGCTGGTTTAGTGTGGCTGAAACGGGGCTTAGGCTAAATAATTATCCGTTTAAGGGGTTAAACTACTTAGTGTAGACATGGCGTAATGAAGATTTGTGAGGGATGTGAATCTTACAACAACTCACAATTCAATTAAATTCAAATTCTCGGGGTGACAATTCGGTTCAGAATCGATTCTTGAATCAACGAGATTTTCTATTCAAACCGATTGTTGCAATATATTATTTGGTGTATAAATGATAATAAAACATTTTCAAAACAGGTTACAAAAGCTCTTCATGGCTGCTGACGTATATGCGCGGATAAAAATAGATTCTTAAAATTCAGAATCGAGATTCAGATGTGAATCTATATTTTCCAGCACCTCTACTAGTTGTCGTCCAAAAGCCACGTAAAAAGCACATAAAAAAACTGTGCTAATGCCAATGTTAGCTAGCTGTTGATGTTGACGCTACCACCAAAGCCGGAGATTGTAGGGACCCCATGAGTTCATAAAAATGGGGTCCCACTTTTTTGTAACCGTTTTTAAAACAAATGATAAAAGTATGCATTATCCTGTTATATCTCACATTCTATATTGTGTTTTGAAAAAAGGTGGTCATAAACGTTACTTAATTCATTAAAAAAAAAACAAAAAAAAACACATTTTTATGCATATGTAAATATATTCAATTATAAACATTCATTCACTTTCTTCTTTCCTTCATGGATCTAAACTTTACCACTGCCGGTATTTTTTTCTATATTTTTATTGTAATGTTTTCAGAATGTGTTTGTTCTGTTTTTGGCCAAAGTAAGACAAAGAAAACAACCTGAAGTTGTCTTTATTTTTTACTTTTAATGCCATGGTTTTAATAGTCCGGCCCGCGTCCTCCATGCGGCCTCTGAGCTAAAATTAGTTTGACACCCCTGGTATAGTTGGACGCCAGTGTTGGAATAATAACTGAAGCATCCTTGTTTGTGCTTTCAAGTATGTAAACTTAAAGCACATATTCTTACATTATTATTTTACTTTATTATTATAATTGGGCAAAATTGACCAATGATGCATCAACAGATGTAAGGATTTTTGCATTTCATTCAAGGGTCAGTACTTCCGGACCCATTTTTCAGTTCTGTTTTATTTTATAAGATACTTTCTTAAGAACCACAACAAAAATGGTATTGGTGGATTATTAAAATGTTTGGTATGCCGGGCTTTTAAAAACAACAATGTACACTGAACCGAACTGAAAATCTTAATAGAATCCGAACTGTGGATTCTGTGAACCGTTCCACCCCAAAGCACACACAATTCAGAGTAGTTGAAGTCTCCAAACACAGCATTGTGTTACTTCTAACTCCTCCTGCTTCTGTTTTGCATGCAGAAAACCCACTTCCAGATTTACTCGGAGTACTGCAACAATCATCCCAACGCCTGCATTCAGCTCTCTCTGCTCTTGAAGGCCAACAAGTATGTGTTCTTCTTTGAGGCCTGTCGACTTCTCCAGAAGATGATTGACATTTCTTTGGATGGATTTTTGCTGACACCTGTTCAGAAAATCTGCAAGTATCCTCTGCAGCTGGCTGAGCTGCTCAAATATACCAACCCGCAGCACAGGTACAGTAACTGTCCAAGTCTCCACATTCAGAACACCACATCATAGTTTGGATGGGACAGAAATTGCTTTAAACTCATAAAACTGGTTATACTTGTATAGCGCTTTTCTACCTTGAAGGTACTCAAAGCACTTTGACACTATTTCTACATTCACACACACATTCACACACACATTCACACACTGATGGCGGGAGCTGCCATGCAAGGCCCTAACCACGACCCATCAGGAGCAAGGGTGAAGTGTCTTGCTCAAGGACACAACGGACGTGACTAGGTTGGCAGAAGATGGGGATCGAACCAGGAACCCTAAGGTTGCTGGCACGGCCACTCTACCGTTAAACTCATGCATGCACACTTGAACTACTCGATGATCTTCATTGTTTATTAAATTGAACAAAAATGTATATGATGTAATTCTCTTCTGGTAAATGCATGGAAGCACAGATTTAAGGAACACAGAGATTTTGTCGGTGCAGAGTGGAAAAATATTTTTGACCTTTCACGACTTCGGAAAATTTCATATCACTGTTTTTGTGATTAAAATTATTCTAGTTGATGCATTTTTAATATTTAGATCGTTTTATTTACATTTGATGTCGACAATAAATGGTCAATCTAAATGTTAAATCAACATATTGAATCTAAATGTTCAATCTCAAAAAGTAAATGTTGAATCTGAATATAGATATTAAATGTGAATATAAATATTACATCTGAATATAAATGTTAAATCTAAATAACAAATCTAAATGTTAAATCTAAATCAAAATTTTAAATATTATTGTAAAATATAAATGTTGAATTAAATATAAATTGTTGAATCTAAATATTACATCTAAATGTTAATTGTAAATGTAAATGTTGCATCTATTGTTGAATCTAAATATTAAATCCAGCTGTTAAATATATATATAATTGTTAAATCTAAATGTTAAATATAAATGTTAAACCTACATATAAAGTTAAAGTCACACACACTAGGTGTGGTGAAATTACCCTCTGCATTTGACCCATCCCCATGTTCACCCCCTGGGAGGTGAGGGGAGCAGTGAGCAGCAACGGTGGCCACGCTCGGGAATCATTTGGTGATTTAATTTCCAATTCCAACCCTTGATGCTGAGTGCCAAGCAGGGAGGTAATGTGTCCCATTTTTATAGTCTTTGGTATGACTCAGCCACGGTTTGAACTCACAACCTTCCAGTCTCGGGGCGGACACTCTAACCCCAAGGCCACTGAGCAGGTTGAGGCCATATATAAATGTTAAATCTAAATATTGAATCTATGGGATACATGTAAATGTTATTTATAAATGTTAAATCTAATTGTGAAATCTAAATGTTACATTTAGATTCAACATTCAGATTCACAAATTAAATTATATACGTGAGCTAAATAATAAAAATGTATCAGCTAGAAAATATGTTTTTGTCATCTACACTTATTTATACTTATGTGTATTTAAGCATCCCATTGCTTTGGATATGCTACCAAATATCCTTTTGCTCAGTTTCTTACTTTCCAAGTCACAATGAACATTACCTGATTTGTTTGATTACAATAATACGCACTGATTGTTTCATGAAATATTTCAGCTTCCAGTTAGATGTACGACAATCTACAGACACTAACTGTGTGCTGCTGTTTGATCATCAGGGAGTATAAAGATGTGGAGGCCGCCCTAAATGCCATGAAGAATGTGGCGAGTCTCATCAATGAGAGGAAACGGCGCCTTGAGAACATTGAGAAGATTGCCCAATGGCAGAGCTCCATAGAGGGTTGGCAGGTATGGACTTGAGGATGGCTTTCTTCAAATAGTATTAAATAGTATTATTATTTACAGTAATGAAGAGTAGCCCTTGTTTTATGTATTTGTGTGCATCTGTGCAGGGTGCAGATGTTCTAAGCAGGAGCTCTGATCTCATCTTCTCTGGAGAGTTGACTAAACTGTCTCATCCTCATGGCAGGAGCCAACAAAGGATTTTTTTCCTCTTTGACCATCAGATGGTGTATTGCAAAAAGGTTAGAGAAATTAACATTTAACACAAGTGTGTTTCGTACGCTTGGACGGCGGGATGGCGTAATGTACCGTATTTTTCGGACTATAAGTCGCACCGGCCAAAAATGCACAATAATGAAGGAAAAAACATAATCGCACTGGAGTATAAGTCACATTTTTGGGGGAAATTTATTTGATAAAACCCAACACCAAGAATAGACATTTGAAAGGCAATTTAAAATAAATAAAGAATAGTGAACAACAGGCTGAATAAGTGTACGTTATATGACGCATATATAACCAACTGAGAATGTGCCTGGTATGTTAAAGGCCTACTGAAATGAATTTTTTTTATTTAAACGGGGATAGCAGATCCATTCTATGTGTCATACTTGATCATTTCGCGATATTGCCATATTTTTGCTGAAAGGATTTAGTAGAGAACATCGACGATAAAGTTCGCAACTTTTGGTCGCTGATAAAAAAAGCCTTGCCTGTACCGGAAGTAGCGTGACGTCACAAGTTGAAAGGCTCCTCACATTTCCCCATTGTTTACACCAGCAGCTAGAGCGATTCGGACCGAGAAAGCGACGATTACCCCATTAATTTGAGCTAGGATGAAAGATTTGTGGATGAGGAACGTGAGAGTGAAGGACTAGAGTGCAGTGCAGGACGCATCTTTTTTCACTCTGACCGTAACTTAGGTACAAGCTGGCTCATTGGATTCCACACTCTCTCCTTTTTCTATTGTGGATCACGGATTTGTATTTTAAACCACCTCGGATACTATATCCTCTTGAAAATGAGTCGAGAACGCGAAATGGACATTCACAGTGACTTTTATCTCCACGACAATACATTGGCAAAGCTCTTTAGCTACGGCGCTAACGTGATAGCATCATGCTTAAATGCAGATAGAAACAGAAGATATAAACCCCTGACTGAAAGGATAGACAGAAAATCAACAATACTATTAAACCATGGACATGTAAATACACGGTTAATGCTTTCCAGCTTGGCGAAGCTTAACAATGCTGTTGCTAACGACGCCATTGAAGCTAACTTAGCAACGGGACCTCACTGAGCTATGATAAAAACATTAGCTCTCCACCTATGCCAGCCAGCCAGCCCTCATCTGCTCATCAACACCCGTGCTCACCTGCGTTCCAGCGATCGATGGAAGGACGAAGGACTTCACCCGATCATCCGTGCGGTCGGCGGCTAGCTTCGTATAGCGCGTCTGCTATCCAAGTCAAAGTCCTCCTGGTTGGGTTGCTACAGCCAGCCGCTAATACACCCATCCCACCTACAACTTTCTTCTTTGCAGTCTTCATTGTTCATTAAACAAATTGCAAAAGATTCACCAACACAGATGTCCAGAATACTGTGGAATTTTGAGATGAAAACAGAGCTTTTTTGTATTGGATTCAATGGTGTCCAAATACTTCCGTTTAACTATTGACGTCACGCGCATACGTCATCATACATAGACGTTTTCAACCGGAAGTTTAGCAGGAAATTTAAAATTGCACTTTATAAGTTAACCCGGCCGTATTGGCATGTGTTGCAATGTTAAGATTTCATCATTGATATATAAACTATCAGACTGCGTGGTCGGTAGTAGTGGGTTTCAGTAGGCCTTTAACGTAACATATTATGGTAAGAGTCATTCAAATAACTATAACATATAGAACATGCTATACGTTTACCAAACAATCTGTTACGTACGTGAGGGTTGGAAGGAGACAACACCACGAAGAGCTTAAGGTTACCAGGTTTATTGTAACCTTTGATGATTGTGTGGGATGTGTATGCTACTCTAAGTGTTGGTTGCAGGATTAAGTGTAGAATTAACCATGTAAATAATGCAAGAGGATGTTGTACATGCGTGATGGATGAAAAGTTCGTCTGACCAAGAGGGTAGGCACAAGGGAGATGCAGGGACAGGCAGGTGGTCGAAGGCAGGCGGCAAGCAACAATGTCCAAGTCCAAAACGAGTGATCGAGGATTGAGGGAGGCAACTGCAAGGAGAACAAGGGACATCAGTCAACAAGACAAAAAGGGGCAAAAGACAAAAGCAAGGCGAGGCGAGGACAACGAGAGGGAAGCCAGAGACGTAATGCTTACTGCAAGAGTTAACGACGTTCCGGCGTAGGATCAGAGGAGTGACTGGATCTTATGCTGTCCTCTTGATTGCTACCAGGTGCGCAGATGAAAGACAGCCTGCAGCTGCGGCGAAGTGTGGGCGCGGTGCATGCTGCCAGATAGAGTGTGGGAACCTGCTGCGGAAGAATCTTGGGTTCGCATCCGCGCCGTGACACAATCTGTCAATCCTAATCGCTAAATCCGATGAAATCTTATACGTCTAGTCTCTTACGTGAATGAGCTAAATAATATTATTTGATATTTTACGGTAATGTGTTAATAATTTCACACATAAGTCGCTTCTGAGTATAAATCATACCCCCGGCCAAACTATGAAAAAAACTGTGGTTTATAGTCTAAAAAATACGGTAGTTTGTTTTGACACCATTGAGCCATTATATTTCTCAGTCCCGTCAATTATCAATTCACAGATAAATTACTTTTTATAAGGAAATGTATGACATTGAAATTATATAATAACGTGGCAATAATGATTATTGGACCCCCAGCTGATGTTATGAGGTCACCCCTTACAAACAGTCCATATTTTTTGGTAGTTAAGGGTTTGTTTTAGTGAAAGAGACATTATGTCAGTTTAAGAATACAGTAAAAAATTTTAAAAAGTCATAAATTAATGAGTATTTCATTCAGTGAAATAGTATCCATCCATCCATCCATTTCTACCGCTTATCCCTTTTCGGGATTTCAGGGGGTTCTGGAGCCTATCTCAGCTGCATTCGGGCGGACGGCGGGGTAAATAGTATGTCCACTGAAAAAGAAAGTTTATCCTGTAAAAACTAACAGTGCAACCATTTTCCTAATTTACAGTAAAGCCCTGTAAAAACAGCGACCGTAGATTTAACGGGATAAAACAGCTCATTTTGGCCTATCAGTGTCATTTTCGCCAATGGTATTTGTCTCTAAGGAAGCTCAAACACAACAATAATGCAACTCTTTATTGCTTAAATGGCACGATCCTCCCACGCACCTTAGCGTCAGCCTTCTGGGTAATATATATAAACATTTAATTTCTATGAGGTGGTTCGGGCATCTGGTCAGGATGCCACCCGAACTTCTCCCTAGGGAGGTGTTTCGGGCACGTCCGACCGGTAGGAGGCCACGGGGAAGACCCACGACACGTTGGGAAGACTATGTCTCCCGGCTGGCCTGGGAACGCCTCGGGATCCCCTGGGAGGAGCTGGACAAAGTGGCTGGGGAGAGGGAAGTCTGGGCTTCACTGCTTAGGCTGCTGCCCCCGCGACCCGACCTCGGATAACCGGAAGAAGATGGATGGATGTATTTATTTATATATTTATTCAACATTTATTTATACAGACTAAGACAATTTAGAACAGATTTACATTTGCAATGTGCTGACCGAGCAAAAAGGCAGCATTTACATGTTAGAGATGTTGAAGTGTAATGATAATCTCTTCTCGGTCCTCATTTACCAACATAAATTAGCACTATAGATTGCTCTAAATCAGGGGTGTCGAACTCATTTTAGCTCAGGGGCCGCATGGAAGAAAATCTGTGCACACTCGGGCCAGACTATTAAAATCATGACACTTGTGATTTAGGACTATATAAGTAAACATTGATTGATTGATTGATTGATTGATTGATTGATTGATTGATTGATGGCATTAAAACAAAAAAATAAAGACAACTTCAGATTTTTTTATTTGTCTTATTTTGGCCAAAAAGAGAACAAACACATTCTGAAAATATTACAATAAAAATATAGAAAAAAATACCGGCAGCGATGAAGTTTAGATCCATGAAGGAAGGAAGAAAGTGAATGAATGTTTATAACTGAATACATTTACATATGCATAACAATTAGTTTTCTTTTGTATTATTTTTTTAATGAAGTATAACAACCTTTTTCCAAAACACAATATAGGATACAGGATAATGCATACATTTATCATTTGTTTTCAAAACGCTCACAAAAAAGTGGGACTCCAAAAATTTACTGTGGGACCCCATTTTAATGACTTGATGGGGTCCCTGAGACTCCATTTTGAAAATTCCTAGCGCCAACACTGATGGAGTATTGGTGCGTGCAAAACAGCAGCAGGCGGCTGTGGCCCGCGGGCCCGTTCTAATACTGATCAAATATCCTCCCGTGGGCCTTGACTTTGACACATAGGCTCTAAACCAGGGGTCACCAACGCGGTGCCCGCGGGCACCAGGTCGCCCGTAAGGACCAGATGAGTCGCCCGCGGGCCTGTTCTAAAAAAAAAAAAAAATTTAATCTACATAGAAAAAACACAAGATACACTTTCAATCAGTGCATCAACCCAAACAACCTCCCCCATGCACACTCATCCACACCCACTCACACAAAAGGGGTTATTTCTTTCTGCTACCAATATTCTGGTTCCCACAACATAGACAACACATCTGCAAGGGACACAGTCCCTGAAGCACACATGATTGTATAGGCTGCTGGTCCACTAACATTTTCATTAATTACTATTTTTTATGTAATTATTTTTATATTGTTTTACTTTCTTTTTTATCAAAGAAAATGTTTTTAATTTATTTATCTTATTTTATTTTATTTTTTACAAAAAGGGCCTTATCTTCAACAGACCAGGTTGTCAATGAAATTAGATTTGTTTAAAGGGTTTTTTAAACCAGGCCCAGTCCAGATAATGTCCAAGTCGGACTCAGCAACACACACCTTCATTCATGTACACAGAAAAAAATTAGGGAACACAACAGATTGCATATAATTTATGAACAAAATTACATTTTCAAAATAAGCATTTATGTACAGTCCAGATTATGTCCAGGTCACTCAAATTAGAGAACACAACAACAGATATCATATAATCTATAAACATAATTATACTTTCAAAACAAGCCTTTGAGGACTTCTCATCTTTTTTTTAATGTTTTTTGGCATCATTATCGTTTTCAACCATGTAACTTTCTAAAGTTAGAAAATACTGAATAAATGTTTTAAAGAAAGTAATACTAAGTGAATATCTGTTTTTGGCCTTAAAAATAAACATTTTACCGAGTACTATAATTAAATTGACTAAATCATGATTGTCAATGAACTCTCCTAAAATAACAGAAACCACATTAAGCTTCATAAACAAACCAATCCTTAAACACATTTTTTTCAACTTCCACCCAAAACAAAGACACAATATGACAATACCAAAACAAATGCAGGGTGGATTCAGGCTCCTGACAACAAAATCGGCAATCATCTGACTCTGTCATATTCCATAATTTTAACATTTTCCCTGTGGGTAAGAAGTTATAAATAATTTTAATTTGAAAATAACGATTTTGCACATCGATAGTGGTTTTATAGATTAGTTTGAATATGGCATCCCATGGCAACGGGCAGTCAAAAAAGTCCTCCCATTTTCCATTTGTTGTATGAGGCAGCCTTCAAAGATTTCTTTATTAAATAAAAATTATATATTTTTCTATTTATTTTAGTTCCTTTTTGCCAACTAGAATTTCTTATTAGAGGTTTACAAACTAATAATTTAGTAGTTCCATAATTAATTATTTGTTTCTATCTTTTCCCAATTACTCCAGTTAGTTGATAAAATGAAAAGCTTGAGCAAGCATCACCATACATAGCTCTAAATTCATCATACTTCATAATTTTACCATTCTCATTGATAATATCATTGACAAAAATGATTCCTCTTTCAAACATATTTTTCCAAAAGAAAGGCTTTCCATCTATTACAATATTAGAGTTCATCCATATTAACTGCTGCAAAATATCGTCTCTTTTTTCTGGCACATAAAATTGAAAACACCACCATGAGTGGATTGTTTCCTTTATGAACCCCGCCATGTTTCCCAGCAGACTCTCTGGGAGGGGATCACTTGTAAAAAAGGATACAATTTCTTTTGATACAGTACATGTTTTTTGTCCAACAGGACATTTGTGTACCACTCAATGTTTAAATACATCTTTGGAACAATTGATGCTTTTAAAGACAGACACATAGCTTCAAGGTTGAGAAGTTTCAGGCCCCCATATTCATACTCTTTGTACAAAACCTTTCTTTTAATCTTTTCTGGTTTGCCGTTCCAGACAAAATCGAAGACCCTCCGCTCATAAATCTTAAAAAAGTTTTGTGATGGAGCTGGTAATGACAAAAACAAATAAATAAATTGAGGAATAATTAACGAGTTGGCAATAGACATTTTACCATACAATGTTAGGGATTTCCCTTTCCATAATTGCATAATTTTGTCCAGCTTTCTTAGTCGATTATCATAATTTACTGAGCCTAGATCTTCCAGATTTTCTGGGACAACAACACCAAGTATGTTAACTGGTCCATCTGTCCACAAAACAGGCACTTTGCATTCCATTCGAAAGGACGTTCCCTTTAGATTTCCGATCCTTAACATTTTACATTTATCATAATTAAGCTTAAGGCCAGATTGCTGTGAAAATATGTCCAAAAGATTAAGAAGGTTCCGCAAACAATGAGGAAAAATCTTATCTTTGTGAATCAGCCTTTTCTGACATGAACTTCATCAAGAACAAACACAGAACACGCCTCACTGATGCACATCTGCAAGACTCACTCAGAGTTGCAGTGTCAAGTTACACACCAGAGTACAACACACTAGTTAACAGCATGCAATGCCAGGCTTCCCACTAACTGACAAAGAAACAGATAACAGATTTGATGTCCAGTTCAAAGTGTGACATGATTTAAAAATTTGAGAGTTTACTTTTGTATTTTACATGAGTTATTATTTGTACAAACATGGTGCAAAGTAATTCATGATTTGTTAAAAAATGTTAGTGGCTAGCTTCTTAAAATGGGATATTGTGATTTCACAAGACTGTCTTAGAAGTGATAATTTGAAAATGTTCAATTTGAAAAATGTGCACTTAGAGAAAATATAAAAATAAAGTGTTGCATATTGATATTTATCTGTTTCTATATATATTTATTGTGAGAAATCATTAAGATTATCAGTGTTTCCACAAAGATAAATATCATTAATTATTAATAATAACAGAGTTAAAGGTAAATTGAGCAAATTGGCTACTTCTGGCAATTTATTTAAGTGTGTATCTAACTGGTAGCCCTTCGCATTAATCAGTACCCAAGAAGTAGCCCTTGGTTTCAAAAAGGTTGGTGACCCCTGTTTTAAACAGTTCACAAATGCTCTTAATGACTGGGGGTAAATGTGTTGGAACATGGATGAATGTTTAAGATGGACAAACACTTTTCAAGTGTAAAACATACAAAGAGAATGTCAGTAACTGTGGAAGACAGAGCAGACAGAGTAAGCACTTTTACTGCCATTTAGTGTTTACTTTTAAGTCTGTGCGGTATAAAATGAGTAAAACGTCAATACAGCATTTTCCTTTTTTTAAAATAAAATCTTGTACTTTTGAGGTTAAGGCTCCAAGGAACACAAATGTATAAAATCACAAGCTGATTCAATGTATTTTATAGAAAGCTGCGGAAAATTCAGGTGAGCAGTCAAACGTGAAACAGGCAGCTTGAGTGGTTGTTGTCCACTTAATGCGAGTGCTTGACTCGTCTCCATTAAAAGTAGCAAGGAAAATGTCCTCCTCCTGCCTCAAGTTATGTCCCTGCATACATCCTCTGATCCCTACTACTAGTGCATGAGCTACATATTATTTTCATAATCTTCAATGCTTTACTGAAGTGTGTTCTCCATTCGCAATTTAAACGGAATGTTATCACTAGAGATGTCCGATAATGGCTTTTTTGCCGATATCCGATATTCCGATATTGTCCAACTCTTAATTACCGATTCCGATATCAACCGATACCGATATATACAGTCGTGGAATTAACACATTATTATGCCTAATTTTGTTGTGATGCCCCGCTGGATGCATTAAACAATGTAACAAGGTTTTCCAAAATAAATCAACTTAAGTTATGGAAAAAAAATGCCAACATGGCACTGCCATATTTATTACTGAAGTCACAAAGTGCATTCTTTTTTTTAACATGCCTCAAAACAGCAGCTTGGAATTTGGGACATGCTCTCCCTGAGAGAGCATGAGGAGGAGGTTGAGGTGGGCGGGGTTGGAGGGGGGGGGGGTTGAGGTGGGGGGGTAGCGGGGGGTGTATATTGTAACGTCCCGGAAGAGTTAGTGCTGCAAGGGATTCTGGGTATTTGTTCTGTTGTGTTTATGTTGTGTTACGGTGCGGATGTTCTCCCGAAATGTGTTTGTCATTCTTGTTTGGTGTGGGTTCACAGTGTGGCGCATATTTGTAACAGTGTTAAAGTTGTTTATACGGCCACCCTCAGTGTGACCTGTATGGCTGTTGACCAAGTATGCCTTGCATTCACTTGTGTGTGTGAAAAGCCGTAGATATTATGTGATTGGGCCGGCACGCAAAGGCAGTGCCTCTAAGGTTTATTGGCGCTCTGTACTTCTCCCTACATCCGTGTACACAGCGGCGTTTTAAAAAGTCATACATTTTACTTTTTGAAACCGATACCGATAATTTTGAAATTTTAATTTCCGATATTACATTTTAAAGCACTTATCGGCCGATAATTTCGGCAGTCCGATATTATCGGACATCTCTAGTTATTACAATCAGTGGAAACTCCATCAGTCTTTTACTTTTCCAGGATCTCCTGCGCAGGGACATGTTATATTACAAAGGTCGGATGGACATGGACCACATGGAGGTCATAGATGTGGCGGATGGAAAAGAGAAGAACTTCAGCATCAACGTCAGGAACACCTTGAAGTTGCGCTCACTGGCCGGCGATGAGGTTCATCTCCTGACGGCCAAGAAAGCCGAACAGAAACAACGCTGGCTCCGAGCTTTTGCAGATGAGAGGAGGCAGGTCCAGTCTGACCGAGAGACAGGTCTGGTGTACTATTTGTCCTCTTTGGGATGTCTTCTCATTTTAGGATGCACTGTGTTCATGCTGAGAGGAAAGAAGTAGTAACAGAATCAAAGCAGCTGAGAACTTGAGTCGAGTAAATTACTCACCTTGCGTCAATTGTTGAACAAAAACAAATTAAACCCCAATTAAGCAAGCCCTTTGGTGAAGTAGAACTTATGTAACTGGTGGTGTTTTCCTCCGCGTTGTGTGGATTTTATGGAACACGACCGACACCATGTGTTGCTGCTCAGAGGCACTTTACTGACAATACAGAGAATACAAATGTTGTCAAAATTGTTCTGCCATCGTCAAGCCTTTCTCCCGTTATCGTGGACGAAAGGGCGTTACATAGAGCAACACAGTAAAAATAAAAACATACTTGACAATACAGTGAATACAAATGTCAAAATTGTTCTGCCATCGTCAAGCCCCTACACAAATACAATACAGAACAAGAAAGTGCACTTAAGTTCTTAACGAGACAAATGCACTTTTTCTGTCGTCGCGTGGACGCCTACCTCTCCCGTTATCGTGGACGAAAGGGACGTAGGAAGGCGTGTCCAACGCATATATAAAGACAGGTGTCACAGCAGTTATTGCAGTAGTAGGGACAACGAGATAATGGTTCCACACTGACAAAACATCAAACAACCTTCAGGTATTTACATGTAACTTACACATTTTGTGTAATTATAACAATAATAAAATACATTATTTACATTACATAATTGACCCTGTTACACTTACGTATGTCATAACAGGGCGTTGTGCGTATGTGCTGTTGACGTACTGTACGTGCAGGCTTGTTTTGGCAGAGGGGTGAGTAGGGATGTTGTAAAGTTTGAAGATTGTTTTTGTCATTTAAGTATGTCAGATTAAAAAAACTACCCATAAATATAAAGATAAAATACATGTTGCTGTGAAAGTTCAATAATAAAGTCACCTGAATCATTAAAAATGTCTAAGACTACAATCAAAAAAAGCAGAAAGGTTCATTCCACATTAAGAGCGGCAAACTGAGCATAGAACGAACACTCATTGCACATAAATGTGATGCATTCAAGGACCTTCGATTACACTTTGAAACAAAGGTGTCACTAGTTTTTAGAGACAGGCAGATGTTTAACACTCATTAAATGTACTAATAATAATATGATCATAATAATAATGATATATCGTGATTTAATACAATCATAATAATAATGCGGGCTATTGTGTGCTTAGCTGTTGTGTAGCTGCGAGGTCCTTGTAGCGTATAGCCTACCATGTTTACCTTTTGTAATTGACTTGACTAAAATACAAGAAAAGACCAACCTTGTGTGCTTATTGGAGGACGTTTAGATGTTAACTGGTTGTCCAGCTTTGCACAATTCAACACGCTGCAGGACTGCTTGTGTCGGAGCTTATATCGGAAACTAGAGGTGGGGGAAATAATTTATTTTTAGATGCATCGCAATTCCGACGGGGACGATTATAAAATGGATTGGTAAAGGTCAATAATCATTAATTGACTTATATATTGTAAATTAAGTAATCCGGACAGTTCTAAAATGTGCCACCTTAGCGAGAGATCCAATCAGCTTCTTTGTTATATTCTTGGGCACTTATGTTCCAGGTATGCACATATTTGCATTCATTAAATACATGTGATGGGAAATAATTTAACTGTTTATTATAAATGCACTGTTTTCTAAAAGTTGCAAATGAAAAACGCTTATTTTGTCAAACGAAAATACATGTAAAACTGCATTAATATACATTAATTAAAAATGCATCAATAATCCATTTCTAATCAAATCGTAGCGCCTGAATCATAATTGAATCGTGAGGTGCCCAAAAGATTCCCACCTCTATTGGAGACTTTAGATGCAAGCTGGTATCATCCAATAATTGTTTTTTTTCTGGTACCGGACCAATATCCGATATCCCTTACTTACAACTTTGCATGTTTATGCAGATTAAGACTGTAGATGCCAGGTCTCTAGGTACTTGACTTGTTGGTATCTTTCTCTTTCCAAAGGTTTCTCCCTCACTGAGGTCCAAAAAAACCAGGCCATTCTGAAAGCCCGCCCATCCGGGAAACCCAAAGGTATTCACAAAGGTTTTCATTGACAGTATAATATTGTAGCTGGTCTGCTATTGTGTGGTTTCTGATTTTATTTAACATCACAAGACTAAAGAGCAGCACATTAAAAGACCTGCTACAAAGCTACCGAAATGTAAAATTATTACTTATTAATTCTGCCAATGCTGATTGATAGCTTCCCATAATTCATTGTCTGTTGTTGGTAAACACATTTGCTTCATTTTTGTTCTAGTCATAAATGGTTCCACACCAACTTTTCTTCACTCTTTTTTTAATTTTGGTATTATAACCGCTAAAAAACAAAATAAATTGAGTCCTTGACAAATGGTTGGGTTACGGGTGCCGGGATGTTCAATCCATGAAGACCACACCATTCCTAGAGGTATGATAATTAGACTTAGACTTAGACAAACTTTATTGATCCACAAGGGAAATTGTTCCACGCAGTAGGTCAGTTACAAAGGATGGAAAGGATAAGGATGGAAAGGATAATGCACACAAGAGCCCAAAAAGAGGGCAAAAACCAAAGGTATTAAGTAGACTAAAAATGTACCGTAGTAGCAATATAAAGTATGACATATATGTAATATTTACATATATTATTATACAGTATATAATATATACTGATATATTATATTATATTCTTATATAATATATAACAAATCCCAATTACAATGTACAATATTACAGTATATGTAGCAGCTGCAGCAAAAAAAAAGACAACATAAAATAGAGAGTAGATCCAGCAGAAAATATACATTATAAAGAAAGTTTTTAATGTAATTATCGTATTCTTACGATCATTTCTCCCTCTGTCTGAAGTGGGGCTGGGCGATTATATGAATGTGATACATTTCGAGTCAACTCGGGTGATCAGCTGTTGGCATATGATTAACTCGATTCAACATGGCGGAAATGTCCCTGACAACAGCCAATCAGAATCAACGTTTTACCGCTCCACTTCCAAAAGAAGTAATAACAATCATAGCTTCAGCAGATTGACCGAACTTGGAGCTAAATGCATCTGAGGGCATCGGAATAAATGTTAGCCGTAACTTGGAGTTATCCAGGGCTCTCAGCATAAAACCCTCGGAACCTGTTTGGCGACTATCCACAGAAAAAAGCAAATATAGTCGCTGAACGGGGGTGAAAACCTTTTCTTGCCGGACGCGCTGGCTTGTCCAAAACTAATTGCCTAAATCGGGGGTGCCCATTACGTCGATCGCGAGCTACCTGTCGATCGCGAGCTACCTGTCGGTCGCGGAGGGTGTGTCAGTCGATCGCCAGCCACGCATTAAAAAAATAGACCTACAAATTTGCGCCCATCAATCTTCACTCTGACGTCACTTTCGTCACTTGATTGACATTCTCTGCACCCGAGCATCATGTGAGATGACGCTGGCTGCTGCAAACTCAGTATTAAAGGCCTACTGAAACCCACTACTACCGACCACGCAGTCTGATAGTTTATATATCAATGATGAAATCTTAACATTGCAACACATGCCAATACGGCCGGGTTAACTTATAAAGTGCAATTTTAAATTTCCAGCTAAACTTCCGGTTGAAAACGTCTATGTATGATGACGTATGCGCGTGTCACGTCAATCGTTGAAATGGAAGTATGCGGACACATTGAATCCAATACAAAAAGCTCTGTTTTCATCTCAAAATTCCACAGTATTCTGGACATCTGTGTTGGTAAATCTTTTGCAATTTGTTTAATGAACAATGAAGATTGCAAAGAAGAAATTTGTAGGTGGGATCGGTGTATTAGCGGCTGGCTGCAGCAACACAACCAGGAGGACTTTGACTTGGATAGCAGACGTGCTATCCGCCGACCTCACCTTGACTTCCTCCGTCTCTGGGCCGCCGACCGCATCTATGATCGGGTGAAGTCCTTCGTCACGCCGTCGATCGCTGGAACACAGGTGAGCACGGGTGTTGATGAGCAGATGAGGGCTGGCTGGCGTAGGTGGAGCGCTAATGTTTTTAGCATAGCTCTGTGAAGTCCGGTTGCTAAGTTAGCTTCAATGGTGTCGTTAGCAACAGCATTGTTAAGCTTCGCCAAGCTGGAAAGCATTAACCGTGTATTTACATGTCCATGGTTTAATAGTATTGTTGATCTTCTGTCTATCCTTCCAGTCAGGGGCTTATTTATTTTGTTTCTATATGCAGTTAAGCACGATGCTATCACGTTAGCTCCGTAGCTAAAGTGTTTCGCCGATGTATTGTCGTGGAGATAAAAGTCACTGTGAATGTCCATTTCACGTTCTCGACTCACATTTCAAGGGGATATAGTATCCGAGGTGGTTTAAAATACAAATCCGTGATCCACAATAGAAAAAGGAGAGAGTGTGGAATCCAATGAGCCAGCTTGTACCTAAGTTACGGTCAGAGCGAAAAAAGATACGTCCTGCACTGCACTCTAGTCCTTCACTCTCGCGTCCCTCATCCACGAATCTTTCATCCTGGCTCAAATTAATGGGGTAATCGTCGCTTTCTTGGTCCGAATCGCTCTCGCTGCTGGTGTAAACAATGGGGAAATGTGAGGAGCCTTTCAACCTGCGACGTCACGCTACTTCCGGTACAGGCAAGGCTTTTTTTATCAGCGACCAAAAGTTGCGAACTTTATCGTCGATGTTCTCTACTAAATCCTTTCAGCAAAAATATGGCAATATAGCAAAATGATCAAGTATGACACAGAATGGATCTGCTATCCCCGTTTAAACAAAAAAAAATCATTTCAGTAGGCTTTTAAGGAAAAAAGGCCGGCAAGAAGGGGACAAAGACTTTTTAGTTCGTATGCAGAGTGTGTGCATGTGGGGCATACGGCATCAGGTTTAGTGTGGAGTGTGGGTCTTTTAGGAGTCTAATAATAATGATAATAAATAAGTAATAGTAAAGACCGAAATGGGGCCATAAACAAAATCGTGGTTAGAATTACCGCAAGGTATTGACCTGAGCCTGAAGGAGTCTTCGCTTAGGAGTAATTCAAAACCCCTCTAAGAGAGACCCCACCAAGGACAAGAAAAGGATTATTTAACTACTTTTCTTTGAGGAGAACTATAGAACATGTTGGGGTCAAATATTCCAGAAAGAGAATGAGGATTCCTCAAACACAAAGTAAAGACTTATGAAGGCCTGGCAAATATAGGACAAAAAAACAAGTCTGAGCGTCATGATGCCAACTGTAAATAAATAAATATGTTCTTCTCTGGTTCCTCAGTGGTGAGCAGACCTTGCTACGACTTCCTGCTGCGACAGAAACATCCCGTGGCGACGTCTTTAGCTCCACAGCACGTGTTCATGTTGGCTGAGCCCAAACGCAAAGCTTCAACCTTCTGGCACAACATCGGCAGACTGACACCCTTCAAAAAGTAACACAAGCAAGCAAGCAAACTCCAAATATATTTTTTGGTTGTGATGAAGGACTTTGGTTTTGTAAAAAACCTTTTAGGTAAAGAACCTGACCTGTAAAATCTAATGGAGGACCTATTGAACAAGTGCAACTGTGCTATTAGCTCAAATATTTGTTGATAGTGCCGGAAATGTGCTATTATTTATTCTCTGTCAATTTACAGAAAAGAGGACTATTGTAAGCAGGAACATCCTAATATAGTCTTGAAAATGTTCTCTGCTCAAAAAAAAGCTACTGGCCTCAAAATGTTATGTTTGTATTATAAAGTATATGCACACACTAAAAAATGTTGGGTTAAAAAATAACCCAATTTTAACCCAACTGCAGATTCAGAAAAGGACAAACTCCATTTTGGGTAAATTTTTTCAACCCAACTTTTGCGTTGAATTATTTAACCAAAAAGTTGAGTTATGCTAACTCGGTGTCGGGTGATTGTAAATAATATTAATGATATTAATCCATAATAAAATTTCATAAAAATAACACCAAAATTTAACCCAACACTAGCAACTCATAAATTTGGTTATCAAAATAACCCAGTATTTTTTAGTGTGCAAGGACCTAGCTTAATTTGGGCCCCTAAACAGAATTTAATTTGTTATTACGGTACTTGTTTTATTATGTAATATTTATATCTATATGTATATCTATATATACAAACTAAATAATTGTATTTATGATAATATAAATATAATAATGCTCACTTACTTAGCTGCTGACATTTATATTAGTGCTGTCAAATGACTTATTTTTTAACAGGTTAATTACACTAAATGAGAATAATAATGATTATTCACAGTTCAGTCTTTTACTTACAGAATTCAGATTAACTGTTGAAAGAGTTGTATTGAGTTTGTGGACCCCAGAAAGACTAGTGGGTTGTTGTGGCAACCAGCTAATGGGGATCCTTAATAAAAATAAAAAATAAAAATCAAAGACCCCGTATTTTGACACAAATTTAGTTGTATTTTCAGAGTGTTATATTCAAACATTTTCGAAATGTTTTAATTAACTGCGGGTGATTGACTTCCTCAAAACTTGATGACAGTTTAGTAAGAATTAAGTTAAAGTTAAAAGTTAAATTACCACTGATAGTCACACACACAATAGGTGTGGTGAAATTACTCTATGTTTGACCCATCCCCTTGTTTCACCCCCTGGGAGGTGAGGGGAGCAGTGAGCAGCGAGCAGCAGCGGTGGTCGCGCTCGGGAATCAATAGTGCACATTTTGAAAGTCTTTGCAATAAATGGTGTGCGTGTCGGTGGGGGCCTCCTCAGTCTTCATGACAGTCATGTGACTGTTTAGGGCGGCCCCTCGTATTCCACAATGGGTCGCAGCATTAAGGGTGTTGCCTCACATTTGGTCATTTCTGTGAAAAGTTTGATGGTTGAATTTACTTCATGTGAACTTTCCGGTGTGGTTTGCCTTTATTGGCAGGCAGCTAGATGCTGGCATTTAAGACCCGACATGCTCCGAGGATTACTCTGCTCACAGCGGCAGCGAATCCAGACAGTTTTGGGCTTGCCGGGAAATCCGAAGTATTGTGGGGTTCTAACCTTGCCATTCAGCTTGCACTTTTATTTGTCCATTTCCGATCTGTGTTTGTTACGGCCTGTGACTGCAGTGCTGGTGCCTTTCAACACTACATTTAAAAAAAAAAACAGTGCCGTTCAAGCAAATTAGCATTAGCTTTTCAACTTTGACAGCCCTTTTTATAATGAGTTACCTCATGTGATTAATCACAAAAAAATGATCGAATGAATCATGTGTGTAAGCAGATTAGTCACGCAGAGAAACTACCTTTAAGCTACATTTATTTGAGCAAACAAGTATTAACCTGTGGTTAATCGCGATTAATCCAAACTCAATAGTGTGATTAATCTGATTTTTAAAAACCATCATTTGACAGCACTAAGAGATACATAACAATGATATAGTTTGGTCAAGTCAAAGCATGTTATTTTGTGTTATGGTGAAGACTATATTTTTGTGCTATGTGACTAAACTAGATTACGATTAGAGGTTGGAAATAGGAACAGAGTTTGGGTTAAGAGTTAGATTCAGAGTTAGGAAACTTCCTGCCGGACGACAAACTGGCATCATTTGCATACTGTGTCCTTTTTCTTTCTGCTCTTCTGCTCTTTGCTGTTCTACCTTCAAGTGAAGTTGCTGTGAAGACAAGTCTATGATGTCATATCGTTCGTGGTATAATGCTGCACGCTTCTGCCTTTCATGGAATCATTTCATGCATTTGACGCGCTGTGGCGACCCCTTACCCCTGACAGGGAAAATAGGAAAGTGTAATAAATGACATGTTGTGCATTGTTCTCATGCACTACAACAATGCTGAAAAATCTCCACTCCAGTTTATAAATGTATACTTTGAATAATGACGTACAATAGGCAGAATGTGCATCCTAAAATATGCTCCTGATATGTAAAAAAAAATAGATTAGAACACGGCCTAGTGGTTTATAAATGTAACAACTTCCCGGGTTTTCTGCACAACAATGGAATATTGATGTAACTGTTTGTATTACGTCATTATTGCAGATAATGCTGTAAATATGTATAGTTAATGGCAACTATACACATTTTCATACATATTTATTTACTTGTGTGTACGTGTACATTCTATATTTTTTCTGTACAGAAAAACATCTTGAATAAATTGTACTACTATAGAAGTTGCAGTGGTTCTCTGAGTTGATCAAATATGGCAGCATTTACACTGTAAAAAAAGGAGACTTTTTTACAGAGGGCCCGAGCTCATCTAAGATGGACTGATGCAAAGTGAAAAAGTGTTCTGTGGTCTGACGAGTCCACATTTCAAATTGTTTTTGAAAACTGTGGACGTCGTGTCCTGCTGAAAGGTACATACAGGTTTTGGAGCAACATTCCAAGCATCGTAATCATGGACGCCCCTGCTTATTTCAGCAAGACAATGCCAAGTCACGTGTTACAACAGCGTGGCTTCATAGTAAAAGAGTGCGGGTACTAGACTGGCCTGCCTCTAGTCCGGACCTGTCTCCCATTGAAAATGTGTGGCGCAATATGAAGCCTAAAATACCACAACGGAGACCCCGGACTGTTGAACAACTTAAGCTGTACATCAAGCAAGAATGGGAAAGAATTCCACCTGAAAAGCTTAAAAAATTGGTCTCCTCAGTTCCAAACGTTTACTGAGTGTTGTTAAAAGGAAAGGCCATGTAACACAGTGGTAAAAATGTCCCTGTGCCAACTTTTTTGAAACATGTTGCTGCCATTAAATTCTAAATTAATGATTATTTGCAAAAAAAAATGTAGTTTCTCAGTTCGAACATTAAATATCTTGTCTTTGCAGTCTATTCAATTGAATATAAGTTGAAAAGGATTTAAAAATCATTGTATTCTGTTTTTATTTACCATTTACACAACGTGCCAACTTCACTGGTTTTGGGTTTTGCATATTGGCCAATAAGCAGCGATGATTTAATAACAGAGCAAAACGATATATCAGAAAAAATATGTTGATACTCATTAATAATAACAAATATTACTTTTTAAATGCTTATAACATTTTTATATGCATCATTGCAGATTATGCAAACTACAGTATATTATGATGCCATATTGACCAAGCCCCCACCGCCACAGGTATAGTGACAATCTGTGGGAAACCCTTCCATCCATCCATTTTCTTCCGCTTATCCGAATTCAGGTTGCGGGGGCAGCAGCCTAAGCAGAGAAGCCCAGACTTCCCTCTCCCCAGCCACTTAGTCCAACTCCTCCAGAGGGATCCTGAGTCGTTCCCAGGCCAGCCGGGAGACAAAGTCTCCCCAACATGTCCTATGTCTTCCCCGTGGCCTCCTACTCATCGGACATGCCCTAAATACCCACCCAGAGAGGTGTCCGGGAAGCATCCTGACCAGATGCCCGAACCACCTCATCTGGCTTCTCCTGATGTGGAGGAGCAGCAGCTTTACTTTGAGATCCTACAGAATGATATAGCTTCTCATCCTATCTCTAAGGGAGAGAGCCCCGCCACCCAACGGAGGAAACTCATTTCGATCTTGTCGTTTCGGTCATAACCCAAAGTTCATGACCACAGGTGAGGATGGGAACGTAGATCGACCGGTAAATTGAGAGCTTTGCCTTCTGGCTCAGCTCCTTCTTCACCAAAACAGATCGATACAGGGTCCGCATCACTGCTGACCTGTTGTACACATCGACTCCAATGACACTAGGATGAGATTACAAAGAGGAACATAGCTCTGCATCAAGGACTGGTCTCGGGGCCCCTGCCTGCGAGAGGTATAGCAGATTAGTCTATCTAGTAACTTAGACTACTGGTTGAGTCACACTTGACTAAATACGCTAGAGCAAGCTCGGAACACAGGCAATTACAGTGTCCGTTAGTCCGGGTAAGGAGTCAGTTAGATAGAACTAACCAGCGCTAGGCTGGAAATTTCCTGCACACATGTGGCTTGTGCAGCCCTTTGAGACACTTGTGATTTAGGGCTATATAAATAAACATTGATTGAATGATTGATTGATAGCATTTCTCGTAGAATAATACATGACCTACATAATGATTTTTCTGTAGTGACTGTGCCAGAGGTGAACATACATTCTACTGAGGTGGCAAATTATGCAGCGTTATATCTATCGCAGCACCAAGCAAACAATCTCAACATCCCCACCATATCAATTCCTAAATGTGATTAAAAAAATTATTTAAGGCGCACCATGCAAAATAAGCGTAACTTTATTAATATCAGTACTACAGATACCATTACCAAAAATGCCTCAAAACAGCGCACTACCTATAATATGGGCTTTTTAAACATCAGCTCATTGCCTCCCGCAGCTCTATTAGTTAATGAGGTCATTAGTGACAACAATCTTAACATCATTGATCTCAGTGACACTTGGCTAAAACCAGATAATTGTTTCCACTTAAGGAGGCATCTCCTCTTAACTATATGAGTGCACATATTGCTCGTCCCCTTAAAAGGGGCGTAGGGGTCGCACTAATATCCAATGAAAACCTTAACCTTAGCCCTAACCTAAATAAAAGTATAAATCATTTAAGGTGCTTACGATGAGGTCTGTCACACCGCTGCCTCTCTACTTGGCTGTTATCTATCGCACTCCTGGGCCCTATTCAGAATTTAGCAGTGAATTTTCAGAGTTTGTCGCTGATCTTGTGACGCACGCTGATAATATAATTATAATGAGGGATTTTAATATCCATATGAATACCCCATCAGACCCTCCGTGCGTGAGGCTCCAGACTATAATTGATAGCTGTGGTCTGACACAAATAATAAATGAACCCACGCATTGCAACAGTAATACGATAGATCTAGTCCTTTTCCGGGGTGTCACCACCTCCAAAGTTATGGTACTCCCGTACAATAAAGTAATGTCCGATCACTACCTTATAAAATTTGAAGTTCTGACTCAATGTCAACAAACTACTAATAACCAATACTTTAGCAGCCGCTACATTATTGCTGTCACAACTACGACTCTTGCTGGCCTACTGCCTTCAATAATGGCACCATTCCCAATTTATGTGGGCTCTATCGATAACCTCATTAACAACTTTAACGATGCCCTGCACAATGCCATTGATAGTACAGCACCGCTAAAGCTTAAAAAGGCCCCTAAAAGGCGTACCCTCTGGTTCACAAAAGAAACCAGAGCTCTTAAACTATCATGTAGAAAGCTGGAACGCAAATGGCGTGTGACTAAACTTGAGGTTTTCCATCAAGCATGGAGTAATAGTCTAATAACTTATAAACACGCTCTTACCACAGCTAAAACTAATTACTACTCCAATCTCATCCGCCTCAGTAAAAACAATCCTCAATATTTAATACAGCAGAGATGCTACCTCAGTAGAAGCATTTAAGTCCCATCTTAAAACTAATTTGTATACTCCAGCCTTTAAATAGACCCATTTTTAAACCAGTTGATCTGCTGTCTCTCTTTTCTGCTCTGCTCCCCTCTCCTGCGTGGAGAGGTTATCAGTTGACCACAGATCAGTTTCCACTGAGGAGGCACTAGCTGTTCAAAGTCAGGACCCGGGGTGGACAACTCCTCTTTGCATCCATTGGTGACGTCTCTGCGCTTAGTTACTTTAACAAGCAACTCGTTAATGGTGACTATGTTCCAGGGTGTACCCCGCCTTCTTAGGTCAGGCTGATTACACAAATAAATACTAATTAAATATACTGCAAAAGAAGAGACTCATAAAAACTGATGAAAAATTAAATTTACATACAATTAAGCAGTGCTTAAAATAAATTCTAACTACTGGTAATTTAAATATAATACAACATTTAACTAAACTGCCAATACAATTTAAATAGAAATGAAAATACAGCTTTACCATTAGCCATAATTTTTGTGCTTAAACTTCATTTTTTTCGTTGGAGATGAATAAAGTTTCTTCTCTATGACTTTGTTCCAGACTTCTGCTCTTTGATATTGTCATTACGGCAAGGAGTGGTGGAAAAGTGTATTACAACTGAGAAACAGATATTTTTTGGCAACCCTGGAGGAAGCACTGGCCACCCAACAATTGGCCCCAGCCCTATAGTTGAGAAACACTGCTGTAGAGTACAATGGCGTGGCTGCTATCTGCCCCCTGGTGGCCTCAGTTGGACAATGCACTCGCCTGTCTGAGAACAAAGCAATGAATAGCGTACAGTTCTACACAACAGCTTTTATTAGCTTGATGACATCAAGAATAAAACACAGCTCAGAGTCATGTAAAGCAACCACTGGACTGTTGTGACCTCCTATAAATACATGAATTCATTTACAAGCTGGCAGGAAAGAAGTGTTGCTGTGTGGACGCCGACTTTACTTCTACACACAAGAAAACTCACTTTCTAACTCGTCACATTGTTTGCGCGGGAACGCTGTCTTTATCTGGTCGCTACTGCTCTGGATCGGGCGGAGCATCGGGTCCGTCCTGGCTCGGCGCCGACAGCTGCATGAAGAGCTCCCTCAGCTCTGTGATGTCATCGTCGAGGGAGGGCAAAGGTCGGCCAGGGTGCTGCTCGCGCTCTTCAATGAAGTCCCACAGCCGGACGTTGTTCATGAACTGACGTGAAGACACAGCAGAGGTCGTTAAGTCGCGAGCGCTACACCCGTCAATCGACATGGCGGTCGCAGGCACTGACCCGGATGTTTCCCTCGGCGCTCAGCTGTTTCCGCGGCTTTTCGGGTTCTGCTCGGGTTCCGTCCGGGTAGGCGTGGAGATACAAACACTTACCCCCAAAGGGGCACATGCCGCGACCCTGGTCAAAGTACCTGCAGGCTTTCTTGCTGCAAACACACACACATGTACATATATACAACCACTGTAAATACTCTCGCAAATGAAATTATTCTTTGATAAACCTCAATTAGTATACTTTGCACTCTATTTACCACAGATGTCCGATAATGGCTTTTTTGCCGATATCCCGATATTGTCCAACTCTTAATTACAGATTCCGATATCAACCGATACCGATATATACAGCCGTGGAATTAACACATTAATATGCCTAATTTTGTTGTGATGCCCCGCTGGATGCATTAAACAATGTAACAAGGTTTTCCAAAATAAATCAACTCAAGTTATGGAAAAAAATGCCAACATGGCACTGCCATATTTATTATTGAAGTCACAAAGTGCATTATTTTTTTTAACATGCCTCAAAACAGCAGCTTGGAATTTGGGACATGCTCTCCCTGAGAGGAGGTTGAGGTGGGCGGGGGTTGGGGGGGTGGGGTTGAGGTGAGGGGGGGGGGGGGGGGGTGTAGGGGGTAGCGGGGGGTGTATATTGTAGCGTCCCGGAAGAGTTAGTGCTGCAAGGGGTTCTGGGTATTTGTTCTGTGTTTATGTTGTGTTACGGTGCGGATGTCCTCCCGAAATGTGTTTGTCATTCTTGTTTGGTGTGGGTTCACAGAGTGGCGCATATTTGTAACAGTGTTAAAGTTGTTCATACGGTCACAGTGCCTCTAAGGTTTATTGGCGCTCTATGCTTCTCCCTACGTCCGTGTACACAGCGGCGTTTTAGAAAGTAATACATTTTACTTTTTGAAACCGATACCGATAATTTTGAAACCGATACCGATAATTTCCGATATTACATTTTAAAGCATTTATCGGCCGATAATATCGGCAGTCCGATATTAACGGACATCCTTACTATTTGCCGTTTACTACTAGTGTGTGAATTTTGAGTTTAGTGCAGGAGTGTCCAAATGTTTTCCACTGAGGACTGAACACTGACAAATTAAAGCATGCGGAGCCATTTTGATATTTTTCATTTTCAAAACTAATACAATATTTATTGTAACCTTTCGGGCTATCCTCAATTCTAGTAAATGTTAAAGGTCCTGGTGACTCAAAATGCGGGCCACCTCACCGAGAGATCCGCTTCTTTATTATAAGGCACTTATGTTCAAGTTTTTTTACACATTTCTATAAATAAAATAATGGGAATACATTTAACAGTTTCTTATTGAAAATGCAATGTTTTAAAAGTTGCAAGTGATAAACGCTTATTTAGCAGGCATGTGATTTGAAATTAATGAAAAAGACTGAAAATTAGCCTGGGGTCTGGGGGCCGCAGGTCCCCAGCCAAGTCCAGGGCGGTGCCCTGGTGGAGGTACAAGGGGGGAAATAATATTCCCTCTTCTCTTCTCCGACTCTCTCGTCGTCATTTGGGATGTGCGTGTCTGTTGTGATTTCCCTTCCTTGTTCGATGACCCGCCCTATCTGACCTCTGATTGGCCTGTCCCTAATGTTTTGGCCTAATCTTAACCAATCGTGACTCATCATAGTAAACCAACCAATCATGGACGTTCTAATACGTAACCCAACCAATCATCATTGATTATTCTCGTATATTTTGTCCCCTGCCCGTGGAGTTGCACTCGTCCCTTTATCTCTCCCTTGTATTTTGTAGCTTAGCTAACCGCTAAATAAATTAAAGGTGCATCAATAATCAATGTTTAATTGATTCGTAGCTCCTGAATCATAATCGTAATCGAATCGTGAGGTGCCCAAATATACCCACCTTTACTGAATCCTTTTTTTTTAGGTTAACATTTACTAAATAACACATTCAAATTTTATTTAGATTTTTTTAAATTCTTTAATTAGTTGCATACATCAGTGCTTCTCACCAGCGGTTTGGCAAAGGGAAAGCGGTGACCCCGATTTTGGAGTTTTTTTAAAACTCAAATTCTTATTTTTATAATTAATGAAAATACATTAAAGTGCAGTTTGAATTTGAGGTACAGTAGAATAATGTGTACCAACACACAAAACATGTTTAATGATTATTTCAAGAACAAAATTATTTTATCCACAAACTCAAAAATTATTTGAACAAATCTTGTCTGCAGAGTTTTTTAGTACATTTTATAACAATTGAATCAGAGAAAACACAGATACAAAAATTCTCATTCAAAAATATTTAGAGATAAAATGTATTTTTCCTGATTGAATTAGTAGGTGTGTTTGTTCTCCCAGTCAGAACCAATAGACGGAGACATTCTGTGCCTGCCTGCGAGACCGCATTCAGGGCAGGATCACACCACCACGACATGAGCTCAAGCAGTCAGTGAGAGTACAGTCTTCCACTGAAGCTGCTGCTCCTTTTAAAGGGGAACTGCACTTTTTGGGGAATTTTGCCCATCGTTTTCAAATATAATGAGAGACAATAACACATGTCTTTTTTTTTAGGATTCCGAAGATGATAAAAAACGTTGGCCAGATGTGGCCAATGGGAGTCACCATTGTAGCCTTCAAAGCCATCTGAAACAACTTCAAAACCCTCCATCAACATTTTAGATACAGACTGAAAGTATATATATACACACACACACACACACACACAGGTATGTAATGTAATAACAGACATGTTCATAACAATATGTAATATGTAATATTTTTGTCATTTTATGCATTTCCAGAACTTATATTCTCGGTGCATTTATTTCCATTCCTATAGCAACGTTCTTCAGACTTCAGGCAACAAACGCTAGTGTTCTAATAATGGAAGACTTGGTAACAGACAACAAAGATGACTATTTTTGGACCGATGAGGATTCACAACCTTATTTTTTTTAACCTGAATATACGGAGGATGGACTGCTGCTTATAGGAGCCAGCACAAACAGTGGGTGAAACGTTGGAGCAGACAAGACGACGAGAGAGTGAGGTCGGCGTGGCTTACCCAAAATAAACCGGAAAAAAAACGTTCCCGGCCAGCTGGACCAAATGCACAATTTTCCATCAAGTGAGTCACTATAATATTGATTATGATACATGCAGCACATCATGCTTGTTATTACAACTACATACACTGTCGAGTTAGCTGTGTACATACAAAACATGAAATTGGGGCTAATACTTTACAGATACTGCAATATGATTGTTCATGTTTTTCAGTTAATACAGATTGGTGTCCTATCGTATTATGTTTTGAGTTACAAACTCAAAAACTTACCTCGTGCCGGCGCTAGCTTACGGCTAATACCGTAACATGCCATCGCTAGACGATGTGTTACGACGCTAGAATAAGAGTTCCTCAGTGTTCGCTCTTACAATAACAATGTCGCTACAGCTTGTTTACTATACAGGTTACGGAACATAAATTAAGTATTGTTGGCGGTTTTTGGATGCATTTTTAAAGGGATTTAGAGGCAGAATGGAATGCTCCCATTAACTGTATTGCTAGCCACCTAGAACGGGCCAATTATAACAAATTAGAATGCAAAAAAAAAAAAAAAAGAAATTGTCTTCTTGTTCCTAATAAAGATTGTGACTGATCGGCAAAATTCCAACTAAAGTGCAGTTCCCCTTTAAATGTTGTGTTTGAACTTCTATGACCATGTTGGCCATATTTCTATATTTTGTTCTTCTGGGCTACACTTCCAGCTGTGTAAGGTGGAAGAGACACAACGCTGATTGAGCATTAATTACGTTGTGACAAGCCTGACGTTCGCGACGGTGAACAGGGATTGTTGCGCACACCCTCCGACACAATCACATTCACACAAACACATGCACACGTCCACAGACACGCACAGGACAACGGTCAATAAAGTCGGATTGTCCCGTGCAGGATTATTCCAAGCACCATTGCTTCCCTACCTTGGTAGATATTTCTGCCATGTTTGATCGAGGTAGTTATGGTAACAACTGATCACTGTGATCGAACTGAAACTAATCACGACAATCGATCACGATCATATAATCGCCCAGTCCTAGTTGTTAGTGTCGATATTGCAACATTTTCTCGTTACATTACACCCGATTGCTCTTTTATTCCACATTTTATGTTTTCATGACAGCAACACACACCCCAGAGCAGACCTGGGCATTCTGCGGCCCGCGGGCCGCATCCGGCCCTTTGTGCATCCCTGTCCGGCCCGCGTGAGGCCAATTATAAATTACAAAATAAATTTTAAAAAGTATCTATGTCGAGTGTGCAATACAACGGAGCTGCTTTTGTTTTGAAAATCGTTATTTGTATTACTTCCGTGTGGACGTATGCGTGTGCGTGATTGTAAATGAATGTGAACAGCTGCAATCACAAATTACAAAATAAAGTTGAAAAAACATCTATGTCGTGCGCGCAATACAACTGTGCTGCTTTTATTTTGAAAAGTATTATTTACGGGCGTGTGGCCGTGTGTAACCTGCGAGTGAAGGTGCACATGCAGCGACAAGTGATGCACGGTTTACACCCGAGACGCTAAAAAGAGAAAAGTTGATGAGGAATGGCGTGTTTTCAACAAGACATGGACTGCCAAGCAACGTTCCCTCTAAGGTGCGTGCCTGCGCAATTGCGCACTGCTCAAGCGTCCGCTGTGCACAGCAAATATATGCCGCGCACCAAATCAAATCCCATCTGAATTCTAAACAAAATAAACATATTATTCTATGTAATTTTGCAATGCAACTTTGAGTGACAGTGACAACAAGCGGCCCTAACGGTGTTCGTCAACACCGCTCAATTGAACACCGTTCAATTATTGTAACGTCTATCGAGATGCTTCGAGGAAAATAATTATATCGATCACTTTATTGAGCAAAACTGTTTATATTCGGACATAACCACACCAAAAACATGAGTAAAACACTTCTATCTCGAAAAACTAGTCATTTTCTGCCGTACAAACCAGGCCAAAACCAACTTGTCATCTGTCACCAACACGCATACCACTAAACCACTGGTGCGTTTATGGCCACACAAAAAGTCGGACAACTCAAACACCACACAAAGTTACACTATGACTCCTCAGTCATACGTGTGCTTATTTTACTGTCATTTATTATTAATGTTAATTTATTTATATTAGTCATGGAATGCTGTTACACACACTATGTTGAAGTATTACTATTATTATTAATTATTATTATTATTATTATTATTATTATTATTTATCTTACTGTATATATCAAAAATAATATTGAGCAAAATTTAATTGAAATATTGTCGATGTGGCCCTCCAGCAGTGCTCGGGTTGCTCATGCGGCCCCCGGTAAAAATTAATTGCCCACCCCTGCCCCAGAGGATGCTAAGGACAGGTTACTCACCTCACTCCCGACTTGAACAGCTCTATCAGGTGGTCCTTGTCGTCCTGGTCTTCTACCCAGTACACTGAGGGTATGACGAACTCGGAAATGACGCGACACTCCGGACATGACCTGAGACAAGAGCGGACATTAACGTAGGCACGGACGTAGACATGCGGCGGCGTTATAAGACCCTCATACTTGATGATCTTGTTGCTGAAGTTGCGAGTGCAGCGCCACTGTCGGATGCAGGCCAGACAAAAGATATGCGAGCAGGAAGACAGAATCCCAAACCTGCGCTCCGAATGGTTCACCTTCTGCACCACCACCTCCATGCAGATGGAACACACCTGAACCAACAAGCGGTTTAGCTAGTAACAATATCATCATCATCATCATCATCATATGACTACTAAGTAATCCCACCTTGTCTTGGCTGAGCTGGGCAGCAAACGCCTTCTCCATGTCACTCTCGAAGGCCAGCAGGCACATCTGCGGACCACATGACCATCTAGTTTACAGGAAGTCATTGAAAGTAGGGATCTTTATATCAAGTTTTTATGCTGCCGATTCCGATACCGATCATCCGTGACAAAATGACACTATGGATGTTCCCGTGGAATATTCTATGAACATTTAATTAATTCTTAGCAACTATGACTGTCCCACTTACACATCTGATGTCATCTCTCACATCTGATTCAACTTTGACTGTCAGCAGTCTCACCACCCAGGAAGAGGCAATATCTGATCCACTAAAGACTGTAGGATGACAGAAAGCTAATGAGTTCATTCCAAATACTGTAAAACTTGGATCGTTTTACATTCTTGTAAAAACCATGGCAAGTGCATTAAACAAGTTGGTTATGTTTAGCCCATAAGTTTTGTGTTGTATCTTTCAATGTGGATTATACTTGTAAAGCTCTTTTCCAGGACCCATCAGGAGCAAGTGTCAAGTGTCTTGCCCAAGGATACAACAGACGTGACTAGAATGGCAGAAGCTGGAATCGAACTTGGAACCCTCAAGTTGCTGGCACGGCCGCTTTACCATCCGCGCCACGCTGCCTCCCAACATGGCCACTAAACAGAAATAGTCACCTGACACTCTTGCCAACATGGCCAGCAAACACAACTAGTGACATGGCACTCCTGCCAATTTGTTGGCCAGTTGCATCAGATGTGAAAGATGACATTAGATGTGTAAGTGGGACAGTCAGAGTTGCCAAGAATTAAAGGTTCATAGAAGATTTCATAGGAACTGCTTAGTGTCGCTTTTGACCCTACTTGTGGAAGAGTGGGGTAGTGCTACAAAAACTAAAAATACATGAACATGCAAATTACATCATGTCACAAACATATTTTCAGAGGAAAACCTGGAATATAAATATAGTATATATATATATATTTTGAAGCTAAATATACGAAGGATGAACTACTGTTTCTAAAAGCCAGCACAAGGAAGGGTGAGACGGAGCAGACAGAAGCCGAGAGTGTGAGGTCGGCTTGACTCAAAGCTGCAAATGTGGAACTTGAAGCCAAGCTATTTCGAAATAAATGTAGTGCTTACCCACATAAACTGGAAAAAAGTCCCCTGCCGGCTGGACCAAACGCACAACTGCCCATTGTCACATTTTAAATATTGATCATGATACACGCAGCACATCATGTGTGTTATTACAACTACAGTACATACGCTGTCTAGCTAGCTGTGTACAAACAAAACATGAAATATGGGCTAATATTTTACAGATACTGTAATATGATTGTTCATGTTTTTAGAGTCAGTACAAATTGGGGTCCTATCGCGTTGTGTTGTGCATTACGAACTCAAACGTGTTTCGTGCTGATGTAGAAGCTATCTTGTCTTTTTCCGTAGCTACCTTTGACGGCGAATACTGAAGCATGCCGACGTGTTACTACAGTAAATAAATGATAAATGATAAATGGGTTATACTTGTATAGCGCTTTTCTACCTTTCAAGGTACTCAAAGCACTTTGACAGTATTTCCACATTCACCCATTCACACACAAATTCACACACTGATGGCGGGAGCTGCCATGCAAGGCGCTAACCAGCAGCCATCAGGAGCAAGGGTGAAGTGTCTTGCCCAAGGACACAACGGACGTGACTAGGATGGTAGAAGGTGGGGATTGAACCCCAGTAACCAGCAACACTCCGATTGCTGGCACAGCCACTCTACCAACTTCGCCACGCCGTCCCACAGTAGAAAAGGAGTTCCTCAGTGTTCACTCTTAGAATAACAATGGTCCTACAGATAGATAGTACTTTATTGGTTGTTATACAGGTTACGGAATATAAATTAAGTATTGTTGACAGTTTTTGAATGTAATTTTAAAGCGATTTAGAGGTAGAATTGATGGCTCCAATTATGCATTGCTAGCCACTAAGAATGAGACGATTTTTCAAAGTTGGAATGCAAAAAAAAAACTAACTTTTGTTTTCTTGTCTCTCATGATTGCGAACGATGGGCAAAATTCCCCCAAAAAGTGCAGATCCTCTTTAAGAGCCATTTACTTTGACACACTTTCGTTTTTTTCCCCTGATATTACCTTTATGGACTTCTTCTTTCAGGACTCCATGAAAGTTCTTCCCTATCTCTCTATTTGAACGATCGTACAACCCAAGAACAGAACAGCAATACAGCATTTTCTGCTCAAACTCCACCCACACCCTCACTTGTTTTAATGCTACGCTCAAGCTTGTTGACCATCATGTGAATTAAGGCCATGTCCACACGAACACAGATACTTAATAAACGCCCACTTATCTCTGCGTTTAGGCCCCTGGTCCACACGCAAACGCATACTTTTGTCTTTAAAAACGCAGACTTTTGCAAACACTGGCCAAAGTGTAGAGTTCTAAAACTCTCCGCTCAGTGTATGAGTGTACACGGCACAAACGGAGACTTGTACTACTCTAATGACGTCATGGTTGTGCGCTGTCATTTCCAAAGCTCAGCAACACTGCCTTGCTGCCTTTAAACACACTATAAGAGGATTTACTGTAAGTTTGAACGTAAATATGCTTCTATTTTCACTCGACATTGACAAAAAACCATGGGCTTTGCGACACTCCCGCCAGCGACAATGACAGTCAGCTGTTTTGGATACGATCGCTGTCGAACCTCCAGCTCATGGAACAACTTTGACAAGCAAGACGTTTTGCTTTGTGTCATAAGAAAGTTGCAACAATATCTCATGTTTTTAATTCTTTGTTTAACGACAGATCATGAAGTTAACTTATGTGTGTTGCTTCCATTTGTGTAGAAAGAGTCGGGCGCGCCCGTGCACGTGCATGTAACGCGCCCGAACGACTAAAAAAAACATGATGTATCCTTCCTTCTTGTTAATGTTAAAGACAATGTACACTTCATTGCACATGTATCTTTATATTGATCATTAAATGCGTTATAGTTCCATGAGAGTTTTGCAGTGGCATACGCACGTCCGTGCGCTTATAGGCACTTAAACATGCAAAAGGGCTTCCTTGGCTCGTTAGTGCGTGCTAACTTTAGAAATAATGTACACTTCACTCCACATGTAATACATCACCTTGTTGACTAAATGCTAATTAAACATGTAATAATTTCAGCTTTCAGCAGCACAGGCGTTCATGCGAGCTTTAAACACCAAAAAAAAGATGCATAAAGTTCCCAGGGCTCTGTGGAGGTGCAGGCTGGTTTTAAAAATAATGTACACGTCATTGTACGTCTAGTATATCAAAATAAACATTGTAACAGAGGTGTAATGCCACCAAGTCAGCTGTATCTACTTTTCCAGGCTTCTGATTGCACTAAATGTGCAAGACAGCAAGTGTATGCGTTTGTGTGTAGACAGACAACTTTGAAAATACACTTGTGTGGATGGAGATCATTTTAACCCTAAATATGCGTTTTTGAAACTCTCCGTGTTCATGTGGACATGGCCTAAGCCGCAAAGAAAAAAAACGGATGTGGCGTCATATGCAACCCAGCAATTAGCATGCCTGCTCCTGGCTTGCTCTCAATGTGTAACAGGTTAGTGATAATGCTACTTGACAATGATACTTAAAATACTAAAAAAATGCTGTTTATTTTCCGTAAAGGAAGTGCTTATTAGCTTACGAAAGAAGCTTCACACTGTATGCAGATACATAATTAGCTGCTAGCCGCTTGTCAGCCGGGGAATTGAAAATAAATAGTGTCAGTACCTTTTCGTGAGCTCTCCTTTGCTCAGGGTCATGTGGGTGTAGCACCTGTAGCCTGCACACCTCACACTGGTCACCATGGAGATAGGGGCAGTTGTCCTCATAGTAACAGCGACCGGCAGCGGCATAAGGACACAGCTGGGAAAAGTCTTGAAAGGCCCCGCCCATCGGAGAAGGCGCTATGGCAACAGAGACCACGTTCAATCGGGCAACGGATGCAAGATGTCGAGCAACAGCAACCAGTGTTTTGTGTCCCACCTTGTTCTGGGGCCGAAGCTTCCAAACCCGTTCTGATGGCGTCCACATATGACTGGGGTGCTGCAGCTGTTACCTCTGAGCCCAGGCCGCCTGCTTGACCCCCAAACATGCTGTCGACCTGGCCCACTGACAGACTTTTGTCCATCAAGTCTGTTTGTAGGCAGGAAGTGAAATCGGCTGAGGACAAAGTGACATGTTACTATGTTAACTGTGTCCTTTTCATCCTTATAAACGTGAGGAGTCACCTCTCTCTCTCAGGACCATCGTCTTCCTGGGTTCAGATCTGACTGAAGCTCCGCCTTCTGAGCCTCCTCCCGCCTTGTTGTCTGAAAGCCCGGCCCCTACTCTGTACGCCGGTTTTACGTGGTCGTACCTGCAAACACACACATGAACCCTATAAAAAAGGTACAACTCACCTGCCAAGTATAATTTAGTTGACAACTTACCTGCATCGTTCTCCGTAGGCACACACTCCTCTCTGGTAGAACTTGCAGATGGTGGAGGGCTTACTGTTGGAGGGGTCATGAGAGAACATGCAGCGGCTGCCCTCCCTGCACACTCCATGCAGAAAGTACCTGCCGCAGACAACACAACACCATTCTGACATCTTTTTTGATAGCACTTATCCTAGAGGTCTCAAAGTCAGGGCCCGCAGGCTCATATTTTGTTGCCCTCTACTTACAGTCATGTGAGTACGGAAAGTATTTAGATCCCTTTAAATGTTTCACGCTTTGTTTTATTGCAGCTATTTGCTAAAGGCAAAAAGTTCATTTTATTTATCATGAATGTACACTCAGCACCCCATCTTGACAGAAAAAAACAAAAATGTAGAAATGTTTGCAAATTTATTAAAAATAAAACTGAAATATCACATGGCCATAAGTATTCAGACCCTTTGCTCAGTATTAAGTAGAAGCACCCTTTTGAGCTAGTACAGCCATGAGTCTTCTTGGGAATGATGCAACCATTTTTCACACCTGGATTTTGGGATTCTCTGCCATTCTTCCTTGCAGATCCTCTCCAGTTCTGTCAGGTTGGATGGTGAACATTGGTGGACAGCAATTTCCGAGTCTCTCCAGAGATGCTCAAATGGGTTTAGGTCAGGGCTTTGGCTGGGCCAGTCAAGAAGGGTCACAGAGTTGTTCCGAAGCCACTCCATTGTTATTTTAGCTTTGACTTGTTGGAAGGTTAACCTTTGGCCTAGTCTGAGTTCTTGAGCACTCTGGAAGATGTTTTCTTCCAGGATATCTCTACACTTGGCCGCATTCATATTTCCTTCAATTGCAAACAGTCCTGTCCCTGCAACTGAAAAACACCCCCATGGCATGATGCTGCCACTACCATGTTTTACTGTTAGGATTGTGTATTGGACAGCTGATGAACAGTGCTTGGTTTTCTCCACACATCGCTTAAAATTAACACTAAAATCTTGGTCTCATCATACCAGAGAATCTTATTTCTTATTGTCTATGAGTCCTTCATGTGTTTTTTGGCAAACCCTATGCAGGCTTTCATATGTCTTGCACTGAGGAGAGGTCCGTCTCTGTTTCACTCTGCCATAAAGCCCCGACTGGTGGATTGCTGCAGTGATAGTTGACTTTGTGGACTTTTCTCCCATCTACCTACTGCATCTCTGGAGCTCAGACACATTAATCTTTGGGTTCTTCTACCACCATTGCTCAGTTTGGCTGGACGGCCAGGTCTA
The DNA here is from genome assembly GCF_033978785.1 of Entelurus aequoreus. NCBI lineage: Eukaryota > Metazoa > Chordata > Actinopteri > Syngnathiformes > Syngnathidae > Entelurus > Entelurus aequoreus. Next base: position 4,388,736 of record NC_084731.1, read on the forward strand.
GGAAGAGTTGTGGTCGTCCCAAACTTCTTCCATTTTAAAGGGAACTGCACTTTTTTTGGAATTGTGTTTATCGTTCACAATCATTATGACATACATGACAGATTCATTTTTTTACTGCATCCTAACTCGTAAATAAACGTAAATAAAAGTCTGCTGGGACAATAGGAGGTCCTCTATTCCGCCCATAAAACCCAATAAAAAAACATCCGAAATGCGGCACCAATACTCCATTTATATTTTGTGACTTGAATATTAACCAAGTACTAGCGATATTGTTATTATAAGCGGTAACGCAGACAAAATATTTATAGCGACTCCGAGATCACGAGCTCGTGTGCCAATGTTGACATGATTGACTTATCAGCTGCTTCCTCGTTTCCTTGCTCGTCAAATTGGTACACTTTGACAGCCAATGGCAAGAATGAATCCACCCCCGTATTCTTTGAGAGGGTTATGAGTCATTCTTCATCTAAACGGGAATATATGAACATCCTAGCAGTCAGCAGACATTGTACGGTAAGTTTTGTTTTATTACCGTATTTGTGTTGGCTCTCAAAGTCTGCATTGAGTAGTGATCAGTGATGGAGTTGTAAAAAAAAAAAAAAGCAAACGTGATCGTTTTTTTTTTAATTAATGCGCCGCGTATGACTTAAATGATCAAAATATGTAAATATTAAATGTTATAAATGTGCCTGTTACTACATTACATATATACTTACATCATGAATATAAAACCTTAATGGAGGTGTTTGGATGTTTTTAAGGGTGTTATAGGTAGAATAGAGTGGCTCCCTTATGCTTCATTATAAGCAGACTTATGATTGCATTTATTTACAATTTAGAATGAATACAAAAATATACATCCGTCGTCTTTCATAATGAGTGTGATCGATAGAAAAAATTCCAAAAACAGTGCAGTGTCGCCATTAAGGATTATGGAGGCCACTGTGCTCTTCGGAACCTTGAGTGCTTTTGTAACCAGATCTGTGCCTTGCCACAACTCTGTCTCGAAGTTCCTTGGGCAGTTCTTTCGACCTCATGATTTGCATTTGCTTTGACATGCACTGTGAGCTTTAAGGTCTAATATAGACAGGTGTGTGCCTTTCCAAAACAAGTCCAATCAGTTGAATTCCACAAAGCTGGACACCACTGAAGAAGCAGAACCATCTCAAGGTGGATCAGAAGAAATGAACAGCATGGGTGTGACACCAAAAGGTCTGAATACTTGTCACCATGAGGTATTTCAGTTTTTCTTTTTTTAATAAATTTGCAAAAATTTCTACATTTCTGTTTTTTTCTATCAAGATCGGGTGTGCTGAGTGCACATTAACGAGAAATAAAATAAACTTTTTAGATTTTAGCAAATGGCTGCAATGAAACAAAGAGTGAACATTTTAAAAGGGTCTAAATACTTTCCGTACCCACTGTAACTTCATAGCTTAGTCTAAATTTGGCTGGCACACCCTGGGCGGTTAATACTTAAATATATTTTGGCAAACTTAAAAACCATGCGTAAGAACACTGACTAGGGATGTCTTGATCAACATTTTTAGCCTCCAATATGATTTCGAGTCCTGATCCTATACTTCAACAATAGATTGTAGAACAATAACACATTTTTATAAAGCGTATCTCATTAAAAGAGAGATACACTTTTTGGAATTTTGCTCAGGGTCGATAAAGCTGCTGAAAGAAGTAAATAACAAATTTGGTCACAATATATGCAGTGTTCTAGGTGCGAGGCGAGCCTCATTCAAAGACCAGGGGTGTCAAACGTACGGCCAGATCAGGCCTGCGAACAGGTTTTATCCGGCCCGCGGGATGAGTTTGCTAACTATAAAAATGAGCCAAAATTTTTTGAATGAAAGAAACAGCTGTTTTAAATGTGTCCACTAGATTTCGCAATAGCAATTCTTTGTATCTTTGTAGATGATGCTACATATGTAAAAAATAAAAAATAAACCACATGATGTTAGTGCACCAGTCGAGGACAATGATCAAACTACATAAATAACATCCTGTCATTTGATTTTGATATTATTTTTTTATCTCGATAGATTGAAAATGAACACCAATGAGTTGACTGATGAACATTATCACATAATTTATTCAGAAAGTATGAACAACGACAAATAAAGATAGAATACTATTAACCGCAACATGCAAGTGTAAAAAAAAAAAAAACATTATGATTTGTACATTTTCAGAATGTGTTTGTTCTATTTTTAAACAAAGAAAACAATCTGAAGTTGTCTTTGTTTTTAAGTTATCGTGCCGTGACTTTACCGGTCCGGCCCACTTGGGAGTAGATTTTTCTCCATTTGGCCCCCTTTCTAAAATGAGTTTGACACCCCTGCTCAAGACTATAGAGTCCGCTGGCAGGGAGACGGAGACCCGTCTTTCAGACAGTCTGTTGGTTGGTCGGGTCCTGTTTGGACCTAGACTGTGTCCACTTTAGACCAAACGAACCGTACTAGCAGAGCAAACGCACTTGGATTTATTTTAACTTGACCAAATATGACAAAAGTGTGTATGCAAACCCCCAACGCTGGCTGCATGGAAGTCAGCCCAGTGAACCACTACTACACTATCAGTGACAGCCCAGTGAATTCATTGTTGAGTTTAGTTTAGTCTTTATTTGAAGGGACAATGCACAGAGACATTAAGCTCAAAGACAGATACACTATATTGTCAAAAGCATTTGGCCCCCCATCCAAATGATCAGAATCAGGTGTCCTTAGGTTTGCAAAATTCCGGGAAAATTCAAAGTTGGAAACTTTCCATGGGAATTAACGAGAATATATGGGAATTAACGGGAATTAATAGGAAATTAATGGGAATAAACGTTGTATGCAACATGCTAGATCTTGCAGCATGATTATTAGCTAAAACAACCTGATTTAATGCAAATTCAGTTGAATTTCAACCCTGCACTGTGCATTCCTCCATCACATGGGCAGTGCATTCTTCCATCACATACACAGATAATTCCCAGCATGCTACACACTACAGCAGGGCTATTGAGGCCACACTAGTATTTGAGCCCAAGGACTTCATCCAGTCAGGTAAGTTTTGATGATAGTACTGGGGTAAATATATTTGATCTATGGTATTTAAGTTTAATATAGGTGTAATTGCTTGTTACTGTATGACTGGATGATACTCCAGCAGACTTCCACTCAAGCTAGCTAGCTGTTCCTGTACTTGTTAAATGATTTTGGGGCAAATATCTCTAGCTAGCTAGGTTTATGTACCACCACAGTCTCATAGTGAACCGAAAATATTTCTCTGTGAGCCGTGATGCTAATTTTCTATATGTTAAATCCCATTCATTTATGCTAACAATGTTAGCGATCCAAATGTACCTTTTTTGTGATCTGTAAAGTTCAACTAGCAAATACTAAATCAAAACGTGTAGTTTCCTCTGCCTTCTGTTCTGCTAGCCATTCTGTTGTCATACAAGAATGTAGGTTCAGCATGCTAAATCAAACTATTTATAGTTTGATTTAGCATGCTGATTGAGTGTTCATTTATTCATCTAGCCTATTTATATTAATTTGTCCATCAGTAAAATATTTTTAAAGACTACTCCAATTGTTTAGCTGACTATTTATATCTGTGTGTGGCATTGCATTAGTGTTTTACAAGAATAAATACATACAAACAGAATAATGCCACGTACACCATCTGATGTGTGGAGACATTTCACCCCAACCAATGTAGGCGGAAAGGCTGTTTACATTTGCAAATACTGTGCAAAGAACTACGTCAAAAATGCCACAAAGATGCAGCAGCATATAGACAAGTGCCCAATAATATATAATTATTGTAATTCCCCATTTATTCCCATATATTCCCATTAATTCCCATGGACGGTGTCCAACTTTGAATAATCAAAAAATTGTCAATATTTCCAAACTTCCTGAGCTTAACTTCCCGTGATAAATTTCCGGAATGTTTCCGGAAATTTACCGGAAACTTTCCACCGCTTTGCAACCCTAGGTTTCCTAATCACTTAGCCTAAATATTTGTGAAAAAATGGGTCGCTCTCAGGAGCTCAGTGATTTCCAGCTTGGAACTGTCATAGGATGCTACATGTGCAACAAATCCAGTCGTGAAATTTCCTCGCTCCTAAATATTCCAAAGTCAGCTGTCTGCTTTATTATAAGAATATGGAAGAGTTTGGGAACAACAGCAACTCAGCCACGAAGTGGTAGGCCACGTAAGCTGACAGAAGGGGTCAGCGGATGCTGAAGCGCATAGTGCAAAGAGGTCGCTGACTTTCTGCACAGTCAGTTGCTAGAGAGCTCCAAATGTCATGTGACCTTCCAATTAGCCCACGTACAGTACGCAGAGAGCTTCATGGAATGGGTTTTTCATGGCCGATCAGCTGCATCTAAGCCATAAATCACCAAGTCCAATGCAAAGCGTGGGATGCAGTGGTGTAAAGCACGTCGCCACTGGACTCTAGAGCAGTGGAGACGCCTTCTCTGAATCACGCTTTTCCATCTGGCAATCTGATGGACGAGTCTGGGTTTGGAGGTTGCCAGGATAACGGTACATTTTGGACTACATTGTGCCGAGTGTGAAATTTGGTGGAGGAGGAATTATGGTGTGGGGTTGTTTTTCTGGAGTTGGGCTTGGCCCCTTAGTTCCAGTGAAAGGAACTTTGAATACTCCAGGATACCAAAACATTTTGGACAATTCCGAGCAAGGTCCATAAAAACATGGATGACAGAGTCTGGTGTGGATGAACTTGACTGGCCTGCACAGAGTCCTGACCTGAACCCAATAGAACACCTTTGGGATGAATTAGAACGGAGACAGAGAGCCATTCCTTCTCGACCAACATCAGTGTGTGACCTCACCAATGCGCTTTTGGAAGAATGGTCGGAAATTCCTATAAACACACTCCGCAACCTTGTGGACAGCCTTCCCAGAAGAGTTGAAGCTGTAATAGCTTCAAAATGTGGACGACATCATATTGAACCCTATGGGTTAGGAATGCGATGGCATTTCAAGTTCATATGTGAGTCGAGGCAGGTGGCCAAATACTTTTGGCAATATAGTGTATGTTCTGCACCAGATTATAGCTAATGCAATAAAATTATAACATTAAAATTATACTATGTAATCAAATTAAGAAAAGTCATACAATATTGTTAATCAGGTGGGACAAAAACGAGACAAAGGTCATGTTAGATCAACTTTCCTATGAGCACCGTAGACGTTAAACGGAGGCCAACATAAGTAAATATAACGCCAAGCAGCCTAATGATATTGCTAAAATAACAACAGTGACACGCTGTGGGTATCACTACACTGGTGGTGTCAGGTCATCGGGACAGAATGGCTTAAGTGTTTCAAGTGCTACTACAAAAAAATTAAAACTCCAAAAGCGGTTTAGCCACGCAATAGCCTGATACGAAAATGAGCGGTTAAGTATAAGTGTGGATACAGTTTGCCTGTGTGGATGGTTTTGTCTGCACCAGACTAACTGCTCGGCTAATGTGAGGACGCGGACCGACTGGCAGCAAACAGGCTGCGTGTATGCTAACAACAAGGGTCACGCAAGAAACAACCTAAAAACATTAGCCCGAGGTTAACATTCCCCGATATTATGAAGAGACGGACAGACTGACTCACCTGCAGGTCACCTGTTTGGTGCTCATCTTCCTAGCACCAAAATATTGTTAGCTTCCGAGTTGTGACCGTCTTGACAGCGGCGTCTCACACAAACACGTCCGGAAAGCAACGTCTGTCTTATCAAATACAGGTTCCGAACATCTCATAAACGTCTTTAAGTAAAAAAAAATAAAAATAAACTTCTCTGGTTAAAAAAAACAATGCACACGGTCGGTGTATTTCTACTTGAATTATTGTATTTCCTTTATGCAATCTTTAAAAGACGACGCTAAAGTGGGAACATATTTTGTCATCGTTGTCAAAAAAAAAGTATTTTGTATTACAAATATTTTTAAATATGTTCCATGGAGCAGTTTTTGAAATATATGTATCCAGGTGTTGTATTTCTAAAACGCGAACAAAGCGTTGGTCTCCGCCCCCACTTCCGGTCCAGTTGTCAGTCCACAGTCCTTCATGGAGCTCGGAGATCTGCTGCGATTCACACACTGCGGGAAGACTGTGTTCACACTGGCAGACGCAGCGGGTCTGTGGTGCCCTGTGTGTGGACAGAAAGTACGGTTCGCCCTGTCTGATGCCCCGGTCCGAATCCGAAGTCCAATTAGAGACGGGCACCACGCGAGCTGCTGCTTCCTTGTGACGTCACAGGGAGGTACAGCCAGCCTCAGGTAAATTGTTGGCAAACACGACTGAATGTTTTGTTGTTTTTATGTCATGTTGTCCCTATATAGCTGTACAGTGCATCCGGAAAGTATTTACAGCGCTTCACTTTTTCCACATTTTTGTAATGCCCTTCCACCCATTTTCTACCGCTTGTCCCTCTCGGGGTGGAGGGGGATGCTGGAGCCTATCCCAGCTGTTACAGCCTCATTCCATAAAGGAATACATACATTTTTTGTCTTTACATTTCTACACAAAATACCCCATAATAACAATGTGAAAAAAAATGTTTAGTATTTTTTGCAAATGTATCAACATTTTATACATTTAAAAACACTTGTGCATAGGTATTCACATAGCCTTTGCTCAATACTTTGTTGATTTATCTTTGTAAGCAATTACAGCCTCAAATATATTTGAATACGATGCCACATGCTTGGCACACCTATCTTTGGGCAGTTTTGCCCTTTCCTCTTTGCAGCACCTCTCAAGCTCCATCAGATTGTGTGGGAAACATTGGTTTTCAGCCAGGATTTCTCTGTACATTGCTGCATTCATCTTAGTCTAAGTCAGGGAGGTGACCAAGTCTGATGGTCTCTCTGTCAGGCTACGGCATTTCTCTGTGAAGAGAAGAGAACCTTCCAGAAGGATGACCATCTGTGCAGCAATCCACTAATCAGGCCTGTATGTTAAGAGTGGCCGGACAGAAGTTATTTCTTAGTAAAACGTTTGCCAACATGGACCTGAAATGTACTCTCAGACCACAGTGTTTCCCATAAACTGCCAAGATACCTGTGGCGGTGGGGGCGTGGCTATGGGCGTGGTCACCATGACATCATCAAGTAATTTGCATAATTTACTACAATGATATGATTTTCTCTAAAAAGGCTCAAAAAATTATTTATACTTACTAATTAATAATAACAGTTTTGTTTTAAACATCCATCCATCCATTTTACAATATAATTGCAACACTTTATGTATGTAACAGTCAGCGTTCTGCGTTGTGTATTTTCTTAGTGAGGCACACACACCGGAGTTGAATCACGGGGATTTATTCACCTTTTTTTGGAAAAAACAAAAACAGGGCGTCACACACAGTCCACGGCAAACGGAATCTCTCTCCACAGCTCCGAGCGTCAGTGCTCACTCAATTCAATTATACATGTTTAAATGTGGAAATGGAAATAATAATAATAAAGGTAAAAAAAAAGCATAATAGTCTCAAATAAATTAATTAAATAAAACACAGTATATAAAATATATACTTCAGCAAATAACAATATATATTATTATTATGGCGGCGGCGCATGGCGATGGCGATGCTGCGGCTCTGCTAACGCTCTTGGGAGTGTAGAGCGATTTGGCAAAAAACACCCGTCATTTCTGTCAATTTCATGGCTGGCTCAAAGCGTGAACACTCTGTGATCACATACGACCGACAGACAATTCTGGATGTGGATGGATCGGGTCGTTATAGACTGAAAGATGCATGTACGGTGGACCTCCTCGCTAGCATGGGAATACTTCGTGGGCTACATCGAGCGGCCTTTGTAGCAGCGGAGTCAAGTGCTAGCGGTGACCGCCAATGGAGACGACATAGGCGGTGCGAGCGGAAGCAGAAGCGGGGATGCCGAGCTGGGCTAACAACAAAGAGAAAAGCTAACCAAAGAAACATGGAGTCTCCGGGTAAGAAGCCATTTAAACTAGAACTAGCCGGCGTCAGGCTGGATAATCCCTGCACACATAGCAATTCTCTTAGAATAAAACACAACTCACATAATGTTTTTTCTTTTGTGACCGTGTCAGAGGCAGACATACATTGTACTGAGGTAGCTAACTATGATGCGTTCAGTTTATCGCAACATCAAGCAAACAATCTGAATATCCCCGTCGTATCAATTCCTAGATATGGTCGAAACTATTTAAAGTGCAATACGCATAATAAACGCAACATTATTAATATTGCTACTTCGGATAATTTCAACAAACAATCCTCAAAACAGCCCACTACCTATAATATGGGCTTTTTAAACATAAGATCATTATCTTCCAAAACGTTATTAGTTAATGAAGTCATTAGAGACAACAAACTTGACGTCGTTGGTCTCGCCGAGACCTGGCTCAAACCAGACGATTTTTTTGCGCTAAATGAAGCATCTCCTCCTGGCTATACCAATACACATGTTGCCAGACCTCTTAAAAGGGGAGGGGGTGTCGCACTAATATACAATGAAAACTATAATCTTACACCTAACCTAAATAATAAATTTAACTCGTTTGAGGTGCTCACTTTGAGGTTTGTCACACTGCTGCCTCTCCACCTGGCTGTTATCTACCGCCCCCTGGGCCCTATTCGGACTTCATCAGTGAATTCTCAGAGTTTGTTGCCGATCTAGTGACGCACGCCGACAATATAATCATAATGGGGGACTTTAATATCCATATGAATACCCCATCGGACCCTCCATGCGTGGCGCTCCAGACTATAATTGATAGCTGTGGTCTTACACAAATAATAAATGAACCCACGCATCGCAACGGTAATACGATAGATCTAGTGCTTGTCAGGGGTGTCACCACCTCTAAAGTTACGATACTCCCGTACACTAATGTCCGACCATTACCTTATAAAATTCGAAGTTCTGACTCATTGTCAACAAACTAATAATAATAATAATAACTACTATAGCACCCGCAACATTAATGCTGCCACAACGACGACTCTTACTGACCTACTGCCTTCGGTAATGGCACCATTCCCAAATTATGTGGGCTCTATTGATAACCTCACTAACAACTTTAATGACGCCCTGTGCGACACCATTGATATTGTAGCACCGCTAAAGCTAAAAAGGGCCCCTAAAAGGCGTACCCCATGGTTTACAGAAGAAACTAAAGCCCAGAAATTATCATGTAGAAAGCTGGAACGCAAATGGCGTGCGACTAAACTTGAGGTTTTCCATCAAGCATGGTGTGATAGTTTAATAACTTATAAACGCATGCTTACCTCAGCTAAAGCTAAATATTACTCAAATCTCATCCACCTCAACAAAAATGATCCTAAATTTCTGTTTAGTACGGTAGCATCGCTAACCCAACAAGGGACTTCTCCCAGTAGCTCCACCCACTCAGCAGATGACTTTATGAATTTCTTTACTAAGAAAATTGAAGTCATTAGAAAAGAGATTAAAGACAATGCATCTCAGCTACAACTGGGTTCTATTAACACAAATACGACTGTATATACGACGGACACTGCCCTCCAAAATAGTTTCTCTCTCTTTGATGAAATAACATTGGAGGAATTGTCAAAATGTGTAAATGGGACAAAACAAACAACATGTTTACTTGACCCAATTCCTGGGAAACTTATTAAGGAGCTTTTTGTATTATTAGGTCCATCAGTATTAAATATTATAAATTTATCACTTTCCTCTGGCACTGTTCCCCTAGCATTCAAAAAAGCGGTTATTCATCCTCTACTCAAAAGACCTAACCTCGATCCTGATCTCCTGGTAAACTACCGGCCGGTGTCCCACCTTCCGTTTATCTCGAAAATCCTCGAAAAAATTGTAGCACAGCAGCTAAATGAACACTTAGCGTCTAACAATCTCTGTGAACCTTTTCAATCCGGTTTCAGGGCAAATCACTCTACGGAGACAGCCCTCGCAAAAATGACTAATGATCTATTGCTAACGATGGATTCTGATGCTTCATCTATGTTGCTGCTTCTTGATCTTAGCGCCGCTTTCGATACTGTTGATCATAATATTTTATTAGAGCGTATCAAAACGCGTATTGGGATGACAGACTTAGCCTTGTCTTGGTTTAACTCTTATCTTACTGACAGGATGCAGTGTGTCTCCCATAACAATGTGACCTCGGACTATGTTAAGGTAACGTGCAGAGTTCCCCAGGGTTCGGTTCTTGGCCCTGCACTCTTTAGTATTTACATGCTGCCGCTAGGTGACATCATACGCAAATACGGTGTTAGCTTTCACTGTTATGCTGATGACACCCAACTCTACATGCCCCTAAAGCTGACCAACACGCCGGATTGTAGTCAGCTGGAGGCGTGTCTTAATGAAATTAAACAATGGATGTCCGCTAACTTTTTGCAACTCAACGCTAAGAAAACGGAAATGCTGATTATCGGTCCTGCTCAACACCGACATCTATTTAAAAATACCACCTTAACATTTGACAACCAAACAATTAAACAAGGTGACTCTGTAAAGAATCTGGGTATTATCTTCGACCCAACTCTCTCGTTTGAGTCGCACATTAAAAGTGTTACTAAAACGGCCTTCTTTCATCTCCGTAATATCGCTAAAATTCGTCCCATTTTGTCCACAAGCGATGCTGAGATCATTATCCATGCGTTCGTTACATCTCGTCTCGATTACTGTAACGTTTTATTTTCGGGCCTCCCTATGTCTAGCATTAAAAGATTACAGATGGTACAAAATGCGGCTGCTAGACTTTTGACAAAAACAAGAAAGTTTGATCATATTACGCCTATACTGGCTCACTTGCACTGGCTTCCTGTGCACCTAAGATGCGACTTTAAGGTTTTACTACTTACGTATAAAATACTACACGGTCAAGCTCCTGCCTATCTTGCCGATTGTATTGTACCATATGTCCCGGCAAGAAATCTGCGTTCAAAGAACTCCGGCTTATTAGTGATTCCCAGAGCCCAAAAAAAGTCTGCGGGCTATAGAGCGTTTTCTATTCGGGCTCCAATACTATGGAATGCCCTCCCGGTAAAAGTTAGAGATGCTACCTCAGTAGAAGCATTTAAGTCTCATCTTAAAACTCATTTGTATACTCTAGCCTTTAAATAGACTCCCTGTTTAGACCAGTTGATCTGCCGTTTCTTTTCTTTTCTTTTCTACTCTGCTCCAAACCCGGGGTGGACCGCTAGCCTGTTCATCAGATGGGGACATCTCTACGCTGCTGACCCGTCTCCACTCGGGATGGTTCCTGCTTGCCCCACTATGGACTGGACTCTCGCTGATGTGTTAGACTTTCACAATATTATGTCAGACCCACTCGACATCCATTGCTTTCGGTCTCCCCTAGAGGGGGGGGGTTACCCACATATGCGGCCCTCTCCAAGGTTTCTCATAGTCATTCACATTGACGTCCCACTGGGGTGAGTTTTCCTTGCCCGTATGTGGGCTCTGTACCGAGGATGTCGTTGTGGCTTGTACAGCCCTTTGAGACACTTGTGATTTAGGGCTATATAAATAAACATTGATTGATTGATTGATTGATTGATTGATTAAGAAAAAGGATCCTTAAATGTGCAGCAATACACCTCATTTTGCTACCCACATCAATTATTTTTATATTTTTTATACAATAAACTAAGCCAAAAAAACTCATAACAGACATACCTTTTTTTGGAAAAAACAAAAACAGGGCGTCACACAGTCCACGGCAAACGGAATCTCTCTCCACTAAAGAATAAAGAAAAAAATACACACTCATATAAATGCTACAGCGGCACACAAGATGTCCACACAGACACACAGCAGAGCCCCTGACCCGTGCACAAACTCATGAGACAGGAGACCCCACAACAACTGCAGCTAGCAGTAAGCTAACCAAGCTAATCCACACATCCTTTAGCATACAAAAGTTCGTTTTTTTTTCAACAATTCAACAGCCATTCGGGAATTCAACACACGTGCACACCAACAAGTCACAAAACAGTGTGCATTCCCACAAAACACTTTTAAAAACGACAACCAAAAAGTTTATAAAAAAACAAAAGGAGAGAGACATAAACGTGACTTACCAGCTCCGAGCGTCAGTGCTCACTGAAGCTGGTCACAAAGGTGCCATGCCAAATCACCCCCCAGGGAAACAAAAAGGTATGTAACGGAAAATAATAGAGTGGAACTTATTTACAATGAGAAACACTTTTGGGGAAGTTCACAACAAAAAATGTTGTGAATAATTGACCAAAATTAAAATAAAATAAAATAAAATTTAGCTCGGCTACATACTCCCCTCTGAACTTCACCAAAATACTTCAAGACTTAGCACAGTACTCCAATACATTCACGTTATGCAACTTATTAGTTACTCATATCATTGAGAAAATGACCAAGGAGGGCTGCACAATCCTCCTGGATACACTTGCAAAAAGAGGTGCCTTTTACACCACCTTACACTTTACTTTACAAAGGTAATAAAAAAATATACCTTTAACAAGACAATGAGTACCTAATATTTATCACTGCTACTGTAATACAAGTTCAACCCAAACATTGGATTAAACAACTACTTGATGGTTTACAAAGGTTTGTAACTCAAACAGATATTTTCTTCTGGGTCATGTTCTGAATTAGCTTATCTACAGGTTTCACCAGCCTACCCACCCTCGTTCTTATACGGGAGACAACACTGATTGCTGTGCTTGGGGGGTCGTCGCTATGGCCTGTCCTATCAACCACATTTGACACACTCCTTGGCCTCTGGCTGGCACTTTCATCCAGATCAGGGTCTTCAAGCTCCTCATCAGCACCCAGACATTCTGATGGCGAATTGGCAGAAGCACTGTCCAGAATCCAACTGGCTGTTCGGTCTTCTGTGACATCTCCCGTCACCACATCCGAAACCCGACTTTGTGTCTCAACATGACTTGACTCAGATGATTCAGTGAATGATGATTCAACATACTCTTCATTCTCCAAATTAAGTGGAAGAAAGTTGACACACAGGAGGCGGTTGCGATGGACAACCCTTTCGTGACCACTGCAAGTGTTCCTTATCCGGTAGGTATGACACATTGGGTCTCTTGAGACAACCACATACGGTACAGCCTCCCATTTGTCCGACAACTTCTTGCGTGCCCTTTCACATTTGTTTGACAAGAGTACTTGGTCTCCCTCAGCGATGTCATGACCTTTGGTCCTTTGGTTGTACAGTTCAGTTTGATGACGCTGACTGGTGACAGCATTGGCCTGGGCAGAGGATAATGCTTCTTTTAGCTCCTCCCTCAGTTTGAGGACATATTTATCATAGTCAGCAATGTCACAGTCCCTCTCCACATTGTGGAACATTACATCAACTGGGAGTCTGGGAATTCTCCCGTACATTAGATAAAACGGGGCATAGCCCGTCGACTCATGGGCGGTGCAGTTGTAGGCGAAAGTCAATGTCTGCAACATTTGGGGCCATTTTTGTTTGGCTCTTGGAGGGAGAGCTCTGATCATGCTTCCCAATGTCCGGTTAAAGCGTTCGACCACACCGTTTCCCATGGGATGATAAGCTGTTGTCATCGACTTCTTTACCCCAGAGATCAGCAGCAACTCTCGGATCAACTGGCTCTCAAAGTTGGCTCCTTGGTCGGAGTGAATTCTCTCTGGAAAGCCGTAGACACAGAAGTATCGATCCCAGAGTTGACGAGCAACCTGCTTTGCTGACTGATCATGACATGGGAAGGCGTGAGCCATTTTTGTGAAATGGTCAGTGACGACCAGGACATCCACAGTATTTCCATTTGGGATTTCAGCTGACCAAAAGTCAATGCAGACCATCTCGAGAGGGCTTGTTGTTTTGATGCTCTCGAGAGGCGCTCTCCCTTCGGGTTCGGGTGTCTTGCTCACCACACAGCGCTTGCACGACTTGACATATTCACGGACTTCTCGTTCCATGTCAATCCAAAAGAACCTCTGCCTCGCCAGGTATAGAGTCCTATGCTGTCCCTGATGCCCAGCCTCGTCATGGACACCCTGCAGAGCCTGCTTGGCCAGTGATGCAGCCACAACATACTGGTACCGCCTTCTCCCAGTTAGTGAATCTTTGCTCACTCTATATAGGATGCCATCCAACATCTTGAGCTTCTCCCACTGCTTTAGAGTCTTCTGGACTTTGAGAGGCTCTTTAACTCTTTCTCTCCTCGATGGCCTCCTGCCATGTGCCACATAGTGAATGACTCTTGCCAGTATAGTGTCTTCCTGTTGCTTGTCTTGAAGCTCTTTAAGGGAGAAGACGGGTAAGGCACTTTCTCCTGGTGGAACAATCTTATGTACATCATTTACCAGCCAAGAGATCACTCTCCCTTTGGGTCCCTCACCCCACTCAATCTGACCATCCAGGACTGCCGTCAGTTCTTCACTGCTCATTGAACTGCATGCCATTTCAGATCCGCCCAGTTTTACCTCTTGGCTGTTGGTACTCAGCCGAAACACATCCTGTATCCTGTCATCCCGAATATGTTTCGCTTCCTCGAGCAGAGCCTCATATGGTTCTGCTATAAGTCTCTTGCTGACCCGTGGCTTGATGAAGGGTTGCCTGCTCAAGGCATCTGCAACGATGTTCTTACTGCCTGGGATATATTGGATACTGAAGTCATATGGAGCCAACTTCGACACCCACCGCTGTTCACAAGCGTCCAACTTTGGCTTTGTGAGGATGTAGGTTAGCGGGTTATTATCAGTCCAAACAGTGAAGGAGTGTCCCTTCAGCCAATGGCTGAATTTGTCGCACACTGATCACTTGAGAGCGAGGAACTCCAAACGATGGGCTGGATACTTGGTTTGTGAGCGACTCAGGGCTTTGCTTGCGAAGGCTATGGGACGTTCTTTGCTCCCTCCTTCAGGGACTTGAGAGAGGACAGCGCCCAATCCATCCAATGAAGCGTCGGTTGAGAGGATGAAAGGGCGACCAAAGTCCGGATGGGCCAACACAACTGAGTTCAACAGAGCAGCCTTTAGTTGGTTGAATGCGTCACTCTGTTCTTGAGCCCAATCCCCTGGGCTGAGCCTTTTAAAGTGAGAAGCCCGTTTTGCGTTGGCCTTTCCAGTCGCAGCAGCGGTCAGAGAGAACAGGGGCTTCGCCATACTGGAACAGTTTTGTATGAATCTCTGGTAATACATTACCATACCGAGAAAAGACTTAATCTTTTATGCTGAAGGTGTGACTCCATCCTCCATCATCAAGTCCGCTTCACTTATGTCTGTAATGACTTGTATCTTTTCAGAATCAGTGGAAACCCCATTCTCATCAATGATGTGGCCCAAGAACTTGACACTTCGCCAGAGGAAATGACACTTCTTCGGAGCCAACTTAAGCCCATGTCCTTTCAACCGCTTAAAGACCATTTCGAGTCTTTTGAGGGCTTCCTCTTCATTTGAGGCAAAGACCAAAACATCGTCGAGGTAGCACAGCAGGGTCAAAAAGTTTTGGTCTCCGAAGACACTCATCATGAGGCGCATGAAACTTGCCGGGCTGTTGCACAGGCCTTGGGGTAGTCGGTTGAACTCATGGAGGCCTACTGGTGTAGTGAAGGCAGTAAACTTCTTGTCCTGTTCGTGCATGGGGACATTGTAGAACCCCGATGTCAAGTCCATGGCGCTAAATATGGCATTCCCCCCTAGCGCAGCCAAACAGTCAGCTTGGTGAGGTACTGGATGGGCATCCTTCACGGTGCGTGCATTAAGCCACCGGTAGTCCACACAAATGCGTAGTTCCCCACTCTTTTTCCAAACCAGTACTAATGGCGAGGCCCACTCACTTGACGACTTGCGTATGATGTTCTTCTCCTCCATCTCAGAAAGGACCTCTCTTAGTTTCTGGTATTGACTTGGTGGGACACGGCGGTATGCTAGTCGGAAGGGGCGCTCATCAGTCAGATGGATCCTGTGGACGAAGTCTTTGGCTAGGCCACAGTCCAGCTTGTCCTTGGAGAACACCTGATCATGCCTCTGTATGAGTTCCACAAGTTGACTCTTCCAATAAGGGGACACTTCACATGAGTGGATGTCTATGTCGTCCAATCCAAGATCAGCAAGCTTATCCTGAAGGGCGAGACTTACAGAGGTGTCAGGGACATGGTCAGTGTCTACTCTTACGCTTTGGCCTTGTGCTTTTAGCTCCGTGCTGGCGACATAGTCCACTCAAAGCTCAAAGTCTTCAAGTGCCACATATGGTGAAACATCAGCTAACTTCATGTTCCTCCTCAGTGTCACAGGCTTGTCACTCGGGTTCACAACCTTCACAGGAACCCACCTGTCTCCGCTCATTGACGCCACAGTTCTCCCTACCATGACGCTCTTCTGGTTGGAGTGTGATTTGGCTGGTTCCACCACTTCCCTCTGAGATAGGAGCCTTTCCAGGAAGCTTTCCCCACACTATGTGCTCCTGTTTTGGTACCAGTGTCACGGCATTAGTAAGCTTCACAGTTCCAATGATGTCTGGGATAATGTCACCTTTCCATCTTGTTATGCCCGAGAGCATGCTCAAGAACTGCTCGATGCCTGGTTCACCAGTAGAGTCAGCTTTACTCATCACGCGCCAATAGCTGGGATCTTGCTTGAATTGGCGTAGCAAGTGTTTCAGCAAATTGGTGCCTACTATCATTTGGTCACGCTGGCCTGGCACGACTAGTGTGGGCACGATTGCTTCTTGTCCGTAGATTTTCAACTTTAACTGGTGAATGCACTTGGGTCGCACATGCACACCACCACAACCCACCAGAAAAATGTCTTTGGTGGACTGGGCACCCTCTGTCAGCAACCCTGCCTCCTCTTCTGCTTCTTCACTCATCGTACAAGCCATTGAACCAGTGTCTAGCATAGCATACAGTGCAACTTGGTCATTCACCAGCACATCAGTGTAGAATAGATCATCTGCCTTCTCAAGTTTGTGTATATTCTGGAAAATCATGACACTACCATTCGGTGCAGTCTTACAGCTCTCTTCATATATTGCATGTATGTCTTCTTCAGTTTTGAGGGTCTGACATGACGCACTCACACTTTGCCCTCCACAATGTGAGCGACTCAGTTTCCCTGGTTGGGTGTGTGGTTCTCTGCTTGGGTTTGGCGTGGAGCGGCCCGTGGGCAATCTCTCCTTGTGTGGCCAGGTTCCAGACACCCAAAGCACCTCTTCTCTTTCATGCAGTGTTCACGTGTAATGTGAGTTTTGTCACCACATACACGGCAAGAAGTGGGGCGTGTCCACTGGGTTGGCTGTTGGACAGGGGAGGCTGCTCTGGCCAAAACGCCTTCTAGCATGCTTAGTACTCGTTCTAAAGCCCCTGCTTCTGAAGTGGTGACCGCTCTCACCTTTGTCTGTGTGGAAGGTTCTTGAACACCCGCTCTCGTTGCAGTCAGCTCCTCAACTACAGGTTGACAGGTAGTGGTAGCTGCTGTCACCATTTTGAACTTCTCTGCTCTAATGGCCCTCTTCCTTGCCTGATGCTCCCTCTGGTGCTCATCGATAGCTTCTTGCACCTCCACGGCTGACCATTTGCTGATAGGCTTGCATCGGAACACACTGGAGAGTTCGGGGTTGGGGCAGTTCCTGATGAACATCATAGCAATTTGCGCTGACATGTTCTCCATCTTCTCTCCACTTTTCCGCAGATGCTGGTCAGCGTGCTCAGCTGCTGTATTGAGCCGAACCCAGTAATCCACTGGGTTCTCATTTGCGTCAGGCTGTGTAGAATAGAAATCAGCCATCGGTAAGCCAGACATGGGAGAGTCACTGAAGTATCTTCTGAGTATGTCGTATACCACTTCAGGGTGTGTGTTGATATCAGCACTACTCTTCAGCCCCACTTTAACGATACTCGTAGCTCGTCCCAAAAGATGACTGAGGATTTCATCCGTCTGCTCTGTAGTCGGACAATTCTTTTTATGCAGGTAAGCGTCCATCATATCTATCCACTCCTGTACGGTGTATTTGTCTGAGCCATCCCCCCTAAACATCGATGGTTCCTTGACAGCTGCATTTACCGTGATGTTCAGTCGAGACAAATCAACTGGGGAGGGCATGGGCTCGAGCGGGGGTGGAGTCATGGGGTGTGGGCAACTTAGTGTGGGGAAAGGTGTTTGGTTGGCTAATATGCGGCTAACAACAGTGTCACCAATGTGGGTTCCCAACTCCCCTAAAATGTCACGCAATTGTGCCAGGGTGTCATTATTAGCAACGGTGGGAGTGGAAAACATTTGCCTTGCTACAGGGGTACCATCAGGGCTGCTACAGCCTGGCTGCCTAGCTTGCTCTGCATTCCCTGCTTGCATCCACCCTCTACCCCTCCCAAATGGTGTAAAGTCCATTATATTTCAAACACAATGAATATAACAATGGAAATATGACGTTAAAATAAAATGTAACTATACAGAGACACGTTGTATAGAGACACTGTACGTGAGGAAACGTAATGAGAAATTGTTGAAAAACACAGCCACAGTAAAACAAAATCACTTTTTATTAAAAGTCTCAACGATCAACAGATCCTTTCTGATTGCTGTATGATACGCTTACTTGCTCACAGCATAACCTCGGCGATCTGCAGCAGCTGATCTGAAGAATCCGGGTCACGGCACCATTTTGTAACAGTCAGCGTTCTGCGTTGTGTATTTTCTTAGTGAGGCACACACACCGGAGTTGAATCACGGGGATTTATTCACCTTTTTTTGGAAAAAACAAAAACAGGGCGTCACACACAGTCCACGGCAAACGGAATCTCTCTCCACAGCTCCGAGCGTCAGTGCTCACTCAATTCAATTATACATGTTTAAATGTGGAAATGGAAATAATAATAATAAAGGTTAAAAAAAAAGCATAATAGTCTCAAATAAATTAATTAAATAAAACACAGTATATAAAATATATACTTCAGCAAATAACAATATATATTAAGAAAAAGGATCCTTAAATGTGCAGCAGTACACCTCATCTTTCCCACCCACATCAATTCTTTTTATATTTTTTATACAATAAACTAAGCCAAAAAAACTCATAACAGACATACCTTTTTTTGGAAAAAACAAAAACAGGGCGTCACACACAGTCCACGGCAAACGGAATCTCTCTCCACTAAAGAATAAAGAAAAAAATACACACTCATATAAATGCTACAGCGGCACACAAGATGTCCACACAGACACACAGCAGAGCCCCTGACCCGTGCACAAACTCATGAGACAGGAGACCCCACAACAACTGCAGCTAGCAGTAAGCTAACCAAGCTAATCCACACATCCTTTAGCATACAAAAGTTCGTTTTTTTTTCAACAATTCAACAGCCATTCGGGAATTCAACACACATGCACACCAACAAGTCATAAAACAGTGTGCATTCCCACAAAACACTTTTAAAAACGACAACCAAAAAGTTTATTAAAAAACAAAAGGAGAGAGACATAAACGTGACTTACCAGCTCCGAGCGTCAGTGCTCACTGAAGCTGGTCACAAAGGTGCGACGCCAAATCACCCCCCAGGGAAACAAAAAGGTATGTAACGGAAAATAATAGAGTGGAACTTATTTACAATGAGAAACACTTTTGGGGAAGTTCACAACAAAAAATGTTGTGAATAATTGACCAAAATTCAAATAAAATAAAATAAAATTTAGCTCGGCTACATGTACATATGCATATACAGATTTGAACAATAAGTTATTCACTAAAATATATTTATTAATTGTGGTTCTTACAAAAAATATATCTTATAAAATATAAAAGCTAAAATGTCTCATAAAGCTCTGCCCCTTTAATCAGTGCATACTAAATAATTTAACTTTAGCCTACTACTACAACCATATTATTTACCAGTAACATAAAGTGAAACAGAGGCAGAGGTGTCCTGCCACAGTCAGTAACAAATAAACAGAAAACAGTAGTGGTGGTAGATAGACACAGAGCTTCATCAAACATCTGATCCACTCCAAAAATCTTTAACTTTAGACTGCCATCAGTTTTACTCCCTACACTTAACCATGTGTTTCCTACTGCCTGCAGACTTTGCACCCTTTGTTATATACACATGTTGTGTTTCTAATATAAATACATGTAATAAAGTCAAATACAAATAAGGCAACAAGAGAAGTATCCTACACTTCTCTTTTGTAAAGTAAATCTGAACAGCCGATATCAACTACCGTATATGATTTGCCTGAGAAGTTGGAGAGGACAAAAATAAATAAAATTTAAAAATAAAAATAAATAAAAAATCTATTTGTGGCGGACGTAATTCTTTCGTGGCGGGCCGCCACAAATAAATGAATGTGTGGGAAACACTGGACCACGAGGAACAACGTTCTCTGGTCTGATGAGACCAAGATTGAACTCTTTGGCGTGAATGCCAGGCATCATGTTTGGAGTAAGGCACCGCTCATCACCAGGCCAATACCATCACTACAGTGAAGCATGGTGGTGGCAGCATCATGCTGTGGGGATGGTTTTCAGCGACAGGAACTGGGAGACAAGTCAGGATAAAGGGAAAGATGAATGCAGCAATGTACAGAAATATCTTGGATGAAAAACTAAGGCTTCCCATCCAACCTGATGGAGCTTGAGAGGCGCTGCAAAGATGAATGGGCGAAACTGCCCAAAGATAAGTGTGTCAAGCTTGTGGCATTGTATTCAAAAATACTTGAGGCTGTAATTGCTGCCAAAGGTTAATTAACAAAGTATTGAACTAAGGATGTGAATACTTATGAACATGTGATTTATTTATTTTTAGTTTTAAAAAAATTAAATAACTATTTGCACATTTAAAAAATCACATTGTCATTATTGCTTACTACCTGTAGAATTCTGAGGACAAAAATGAGTTTATTCCATTTTGCAATATGTCTGGATGCACTGTTTATTTTGCTGTTTTTCTGACATGTTGTGTCTGCAGTGAAGAGAAAGATTCAGAGCTCCATGTTGGCATCTCCAGCTCTGATGGTAATGTCAGACTTGGTGCTCAGTAGTTCTTTGAAAGACACGTCCTCAGTAGAATTTCTGTCGCAGGACTGGTGTTCAGTTATACAGAGTTTGGCGTTCAGCGTCAGGTGCAGGGCTGGGAACAGAGCATCATCATCCCTCTGGTCGCCCCCGGCAACCACATCTCAGACTTTAAAAGAAAGTGGGACACACAACTAGGGGAGTTTGCCGCCCTGGACATCTGGACGCCAGACAGGTTCTTGCCCCAACTCGAACCGTCTCACCTGTGTTGCAGTCTGTGATCACATAACTCACTCTCCGCCCCCAGGTTTCAGGAGGAGAGGGAGTTTGGCTCGTGTTGCTATGGTTTCGCTCTGGGCTTCATTAACCGGGTGATGACGTTGCAGGGAAAGCAGTCAATCAGCAGAGAGTGTTTCACCTCTCACTACGTGCTCCCCAGGATTGAGAGCGCCTCTCGATACCTGTCAGTGTTCCATCACGTCCGTCGCCATGGATACTGTGGTGCTGAAGGGAACCTTGAACAACTTTCAGACTGGAACGCTTTTGTCTCCTAGGTTCTTTGAACTTACCGCCAGCTTGGACTAGACCAGAAGGTCTGTTTCCATGGCGACGGCTTCACACGTGACGTGCAAAGAGTGTCAGTTTGTGCTCGGCTCACACGTCGGTCAGGTCACGTTTTGACAGACGACATGGATTTACAAGCTGCATCCGTGGAAGATGATAATGCTACTGTCCAAACATTACAATAATTACAGTAATAACATTGATGTAACACTTTCCTGACTTATATTTTTTTTGACAACATTAAAAGTAGAACCAGAGGAAGGCAAAGTACTTGTCAGCTTTTCTCTTCAAATACAAAAAGGTGACGCTTAAACACATGACGTAAACAAACTTTAAATGGCAAAAAGCAAGCAAACAAAAAAATATGGTAAGTGTCAACATGTTTTAATTTTCAGTAATAGGAGAATCAGGGAATTATAGTGCCCCTCCCTACCCTATACGCATATGTGGGGGGGTCCGTTTTGTGTGAAGAGGAGCATGTAAATGTTCAGTGAATGACAGGGCACTTAATATGAAATGTATATTCGCTGATGAGAATATAATGGCAAATTTCCCTGAATATTTACACATTTTGCAAAAGAATAAAAAATGGGGTCAATTTCCCATCAATTTGTTTTAGTACAAAGCATGCATTAAATTTAATTTGAGTTTCATTAATAAAAAGTGTTTTGCATAATTAAAGAGGGCGGGCCACCATATAAAATTCTACTCGGGGCCCAATTTGAGAAGTGGTAGGATGTGATGTTCCTTAATGTAAAGCATATCTTAAAATAATTAAACTACACATTAAAAAAAAGTAGATTTTATGATGAAATACTGTTAGCTCAGTGGCCAGAATTTTACTGTAAAAATAAGTGGTACCGTTTTTCCATTTACAGTAATAGACTGTAAAAACAACACAAATGCTGGCAATTGAGCTGCTAATTTCTTACTGTAAAATCTACAGATTTGTTTACAGTGCACCATACCAAATAATGACCTTTGACCTGTGCATGTGGGACATGGTGTAAGCTTTTTTTTACTCTGGCAGACTAGGAATAAGAACAAAATTGAGTGAAATTTGAAGCGTTGCGTGTACCTGAACCATCTAAATGGGCCGTGCAACCCGATAGGCGGGAGGCTGACGTTGCGTGACGGCAGCTGCACTGTAAGTCGGCACTCCGGCGATTAAGAAGCGAAGCTGCGGCCATGGAGCGCAGCGTCATCCGTCTGAGCCACTGCCACAAGGACATCTTCTGCTTCTCACTACCGGAGGAGTGTCCTGCCTGTGGGGAACGACTGAAGGGAGGCAGGCTTCAGGAGGCGCCAGTCAGCCTGCCCTCCCCGCTGGCTGACGGACACAAGAGCTCCTGCTGCCTCCTCATCACACCCACTGATGACAACATGCGCAGGTAGACTGATGTCCCTCTCTTACTGCTAACTCCATTCCAGCAAAAATATCAGCTGTTCTCCAAAATACATCAATGGGTTCACTCTGAGCGTGTTTAGCTTTTTATATTGGTACACTTCTACCCAAACAAGGGTTGTTGAAAGGATAAAGTTGAAGTTACAGGAAACTTACTCAAATTCAAAGCAGTACGACTTTAGCGTCACCTTATGTATCATCCTCACTTTCCCTATACAAGAAATGCTTCACTTCTTTTTACACTTTTGTGACACTGAAGACACAGTTCATATTATACACTTAGAGGTGGGTAGAGTAGCCAAAACATTGTACTCAAGTACCAATACTTTAGAGCAGTGATTCTCAAACTGTGGTACATGTACCACTAGTGGTATAGGCTCCATCCAGTGATACACCAACGATTTGATTCATTATTTAAGTACAGTGTTTCTATTTTCATATAGTCAAACCCAGTTTTACTGTTCAAACTGGGTCTAATGTTACAGTGTCGAAAATATTAAATTTACTTGTTAAATAAAACCTCTGCCTTGTGTTTAATGAATACGTAGGCCTACTACGCTACTGTATTTGAATATTGGTCATTATGGTGGTAGTTGGAGAGCCAATTGTCTTCTGAGGTGGTACTTTGTGAAAAAAGTTCGACAACCACTGCTTTAGAATAATATAACTTAAGTAAAAAAATGGTCATCTAAATAGTTTATTATAAGTAGGTATTCAGTGAAAAAAACACCTCATACTGAACTTATGAGTAACTTCTGATTTATTTAGTAAATTGTTAAAATTATTTCAATTGCACAACCCTGTGTGTTTGTGTGTGTTTTCATGTGAGAGACTGAGAGACCCCAAAAGGCCACCCATGTCTAAATTGGGGCCCTAAATTTGTAATTTTATTTTGAGGCAAAAAAAAAATCACCCTTTTTTTATCCAGTGATTTATTTAAAATGTTTATGCTTCTTTATTCAAACTTGAATTTATCTTGATGCATGTTTTGTACTGAAACTAATTTGTGGTAAACAAATTGTTCTATAATATTTTTTTGTGTGTGCAAAATTAAAAATTTAACATGAAACAGCATATCTCCCTGATACATTACCTAGCTGGGATTTGATCTCCGTACAACTATTTACCATCCCATTACTAAAGCTGGACGACACTGGGGACAATAAGAAGCAATAAGGAAAATTGCCAATATATTAGCAGGAAGGTTGTAGGAACCATTTGCACAGCGTTTGATATAGGCAGGAGGGCGGGCCCAGGCAGAAAAAAATGTACTACAAAAGATGATAGAATTGTTCTTTTTCATAGTCCCATCCATCCATCCATTTTATACCGCTTTTCCCTTTGTGAGTAAACATTGAAGAGTTATGACGTCATGTCACTTTTTACAGTGTGTAGTTTGAGTGCAGTCATGTGGCTGCCAGGCTGTGTTTGATTGTTGAGATGGAGTCAAAGGGTCACTGGTGCTTACGTTGGATTGGTGAAACAGATCCATGTGACAGAAGTCTCTCTTATGAGCCAAGTGAATACGGCTTAGCAAGCAGTATTATGAATAAGCATAATGATGATATAAAGAAATGTAGCGAAGTAAAAATAGCATTTCTTCTTCACAAAAATACTCAAGTAAGAGTGAAAAGTATGTCACATTAAAACTACTCTGACAAGTACAATTTATCCAAAAAGTGACTTTAGTAAATGTATATAAATACATATAAACCGTTAATAACATACTTTTTCCAAGCACCAAGGGCCACATACTGAACACTCAAAGCCATTTTGGTAAGATTCATTTTGTAAAAAGACTCAAACCAACTCATGTATGTGCTGAGACGTTATATACTGTATACAATATACATACTGTATGTATGTATATTGTATACATACATGCATATTTATTTATGCTTAAAAAAATCCTGTTTTTGAAATTCACACACTGTTTCTTTCTACAGAGACTTTGAAGGAACATCAGATCTGCACACTGGCATCTCCAGCACTTCAGGTGAGGGCTGGGTTCAAAGGTCAGGAAGGGGAACGCCACTTGACTGTGTGTGTGTGTGTGCGTGCGTGTAGGAGTTGTGTACAACTACACTGAGAGAGGAGTAAGCAGAGATGTGAGTGGCTGGCAACACTGCGTAAGCATCCCTCTGGTCAGACCTGACAGGTTCCACCTCCTGGCTCAATGGGATCAGTACCTGGACCGCTTCTCAGACGTACCCTTGTGGGACCCTACCTGGCACAGGTATACCCACAGCAGGACACACACTTTCTTCACTCATTCTTTATTGTCTTTATTCATGTCTTCTTTCACTTGTGTGTCAGCTTCGACGAAGACAACCACAACTGCTTCAGTTTTTGTCTCCAGTTCATCAACAGCGTGTTGTCGGTGGAGGGACGACCTCCTCTGACCAGAGAAACGTTCACCCGCACTTTCATCCTGCCGAGAATGGCGAGGGTCTCTAAGTACATGACGCTGTGCAGACATATCGAGAAAGAATACTTCTACGTGGTGGACAGACAGGCCGAGGGCCAAGACGAAGCCTGAGTAGGATGCTAATGTACAAGACTTATATAATTTTTTTCAGTTTCAACTTTTTATCCGTGTTAATTGTTGTATGTTTTACCAATAAAGCAGTTGTCAGATGTGTCTATATATTTATAATTATAATCTGATTAAAACTGAGATAGGCTCCAGCACCCCCCGCGACCCCGAAAGAAACTTGCGGTAGAAAATGGATGTGATGGATGGATAAAACACAGGACGGATAAACAAAAAAATATTTGAATCTACAAAACCCAAAACCAATGAAGTTGGCACGTTGTGTAAATCGTAAATAAAAACAGAATACAATGATTTGCAAATCCTTTTCAACTTATATTCAATTGAATAGACTGCAAAGACAAGATATTTAATGTTTGAACTGAGAAACTTCCTTTTTTTGTGTGCAAATAATAATTAACTTAGAATTTAATGGCAGCAACACATTGCAAAAAAGTTGGCACAGGGGCATTTTTACCACTGTGTTAATAACACTCAGTAAACGTTTAGGAACTGAGGAGACCAATGTTTGGCATTTCTTGGTGTTGTTGATAAATGGCTCTGGCTTTGCATAGTAGAGATTTAACTTGCACTTACAAATGTAGCGACAAACTGTAGTTACTGACAGTGGTTTTCTGAAGTGTTCCTGAGCCCATGTGGTGATATCCTTTACACACTGATGTCGCTTTTTGATGCAGTACCGCCTGAGGGATCGAAGGTCACTGGCATTCATTGTTAATTTTCGGTCATGCCGTGTTTTTTCCAGATTCTCTGAACCTTTTGATGATATTACGGACCATAGATGGTGAAATACCTAAATTCCTTGCGATAGCTCGTTGAGAAATGTTGTTCTTAAACTGTTGGACCATTTGGTCACGCATTTGTTCACAAAGTGGTGGTCCTCGCCCCATCCTTGTTTGTGAATGACTGAGCATTTCATGGAAGCTGCTTTTAAACCCAATCATGGCACCCACCTGTTCTCAATTAGCCTGTTCACCTTTTGGATGTTTCAAATAAGTGTTTGATGAGCATTCCTGAACTTTCTCAGTCTTTTTTGCCACTTGTGCCAGCTTTTTTGAAACATGTTGCAGGCATCAAATTCCAAATTAGCTAGTATTTGCAAAAAATAACAAAGTTGACTAGTTCCAACGTTAAGTATCCTGTCTTTGCAGTCTATTCAATTGAATATAGGTTGAAAAGTATTTGCAAATCATTGCATTCTGTTTTTATTTACCATTTACACAACATGCCAACTTTATTGGTTTTGGGTTTTGTACACTACTTGAAAGTATAAAAACACACCAATATAATTCAATGTACAGTTTTTTTTTTTTTTAAATACAAATATTCCCTTTTACTATATTCAAATTGTTTGAGCAAGATAAAATCAAAAGTGGACATTAATGAGTTTGTAAACACTATAACAAATGATATGACGTTATAGTAACTGCCGGGGCGGCATGGCGTAGTGGGTAGAGCGCCCGTGTCAGAAACCTGAGGGTTGCAGGTTTGCTCCCCGCCTCATACCATGCCGTTGGGTCCTTGGCCAGGACACTTCACCCTTGCCCCCGGTGCCGCTCACACCGGTGAATGAATGTTGAATGAATGATAGATGGTGGTCGGAGGGGCCGTAGGCGCAAAATTGGCAGCCACGCTTCCATCAGTCTACCCCAGGGCAGCTGTGGCTACGAAAGTAGCTTACCACCCCCAAGTGTGAATGAATGATGGGTTTTTAACATGTAAAGCGACTTTGGGTACTTAGAAAAGCGCTATATAAATAAATAAATGATAAATGGGTTATACTTGTATAGCGCTTTTCTACCTTCAAGGTACTCAAAGCGCTTTGACAGTATTTCCACATTTACCCATTCACACACACATTCACACACTGATGGCGGGAGCTGCCATGCAAGGCGCTAACCAGCAGCCATCAGAGGCAAAGGGTGAAGTGTCTTGCCCAAGGACACAACGGACGTGACTAGGAAGGTAGAAGGTGGGAATTGAATCCCAGGTATTATTATTATTATTTTTATGACAGTAAATTTAACAATGTCAATAACACAACAAGAAAAAACTCATGTTTGAAACAAAGTTCATACAAGAGAACTGGACAAAATATGTGTCTAATCATGCTCGTATCGATCTGATAGAATTTGTGAATAATTTATCACTCTGTTGGATAAATAATTTAAAAACCCTCATAATGTGAGTCAACTATTACAGTTTTTTCCCATTGCTAAATGTTTAATTTTCACACAGTTAACAAAGTGTACACACAGTTAGCAAAACCACTGTGCAGATTTGCGTAATATTAGGCATAGACTCTACTTCACAGTTTTTGCGAACTATTACACACAATGCTTTACACACACTTTCTCATCTTGCACCTGTGATGTGGATGAGATACTATGGCCTGATCCAGCTAGACGGGCAGGTGATGATTAGAATCAGTAATTGAGGCTTTTGAGATACGTTCTTTCATAGAGTTGCTGTTGCCTAAGTCTGCACATGTAGCCTATACTCTATGCTGGTTTTTTTTATTTATCTCCAGATTTTTTTTCAAACCTTTTTATTTGTCTCAGATTTTAATTTGTACTGCATGTCATTGTTGACTACTGTGATATGTTACTTTATCTGTGTGGTCAAAATAAATATTTTCAGTTTGCAGCATCATTGTTGAGCAGTTCTTGAAAAGATTACAGGATTATTTTACTTTCTCTTTAGGTCCTTACGTATAGGCCCACTTCAAAGTAAACAATGACGATTGGTATGGATTTGCCAATATATTTTGTCAAGTTACAGTAATCATTCATCAAATATGCTAAAAAGGTCGGGCCAAATGTCCCAAAAATTTTATTTCTTATAATAAAATATTTGTTTTTTTTACAAATGTTTTTGGATTTATCACTGTTCTGGGTAACTCACTCCAATAGTGTCTTATCATGTGAAGTATGCGTGAGTGAGATGAAAATAAAACTGCATTTTTACAAATGCTTGCTTTATTTTGATGAATGGGCATATGTTTTGACCGAAGTGTGTCATTTTGCAAATAATCTAGGAATTAGGAAAATTGAATGTGGTGTTTGGAAAAGTGTGTACTGTATATCATTTGAAAAAAGACACACAGTTAGTAAAATTGTGTGTAAGCAAATGGAAAAAAACTATATTGGTAATAGGCTCCAGCACCCCCCGCGACCCCGAAAGGGACAAGCGGTAGAAAATGGATGGATGGATATTGGCAAACACAAACAGGATACATCCTGCACGACACTGGATGGTGTGTGTTGCCCTCCGTGCCAGCTGGGGACGCTGTGGCAGTTTTTTTTCTAACGGTTCTTAGTTGATTTAAACTTGTGAAACTGCAATAATAGCAATATATTATCTGATCCGTGGTAATGTTTACTTCAGAAAATATAAATATGTGCAACCAGTTTTACTTAAAATACGATCATTTTTAACTTCTGTTACAAAAATGTGTAATATCACATCTGGCAATGCTGATTTCCAGCCGGACACTAATTTGGTAACACTCACTTTCACGCTGCTTGTAAGATAGCAGGCTAAACATGCTAAAGCTAAACAACAATGAAGGAGTTTATTGGAAAAGTTAATGCAGCTCACCGTTTGGTCTGGGCATATTCGGGAGCATGCAGGCGGAATTTCGTGCTCCCCGGCGACGCTGCCGGGTTTATGAGGAGTACGAAGCTCCGTTCCCTGTGAGCCGCAGCCCGGAGGAGAGGAGCTCTTTCCGGGCGGAGCTCGTCAACCAACACGTTCTGGTTTGCGTACCAGACCACATCCACAAGATTTACAAACAGGTCTTTATCTTTTACGTCTTAATTATTCATTATGCAATTGACTTTCTTGTTTAATCTCAATCATGTAACCCACGCAAATGACACAAGTTGTGTTTTTTCAGGGGTACTTTGGTAAAGGTGTCCTCTCAAGAGCCAGACCGGACCACAGTGTTTCAGACCAGTGGGACAGTAAGTTTGCACAGCATAGTCCATATGATGTACATATATTGACTACAAGCACTGGGGTCAACTGTTTTTTTGGTTCTTTTGTAGAACATGAAGGTTTGCTACTTCCTGTCCTCACACAGTCCAGGTCAGTGACGTTTTGATTGATTGATTGATTGATTGAAACTTTTATTAGTAGATTGCACAGTACAGTACATATTCCGTACAATTGACCACTAAATGGTAACACCCAAATAAGTTTTTCAACTTGTTTAAGTCGGGGTCCACGTTAATCAATTCATGGTAAATTAAATTCACGTCACTACATGTCTGTCAAAAATCACAGTAAACCGCACTGTGATGACTGATTCGACCAAGGGTCGGCAACTCAAAATGTTGAGAAAGCCATATTGGACCAAAAATACAAAAAACTAATCTGTCTGGAGATGCAAAAAATTAAACACCTTAAAGGCCTACTGAAACCCACTACTACCGACCACGCAGTCTGATAGTTTATATATCAATGATGAAATCTTAACATTATAACACATGCCAATACGGCCGGGTTAACTTATAAAGTGACATTTTAAATTTGCTGCTAAACTTCCGGTTCGAAACGCCTCTGAGGATGACGTATGCGCGTGACGTAGCCCGGCGAACCACGTTGAAGCCAATACGAAAAAGCTCTGTTTTCATTTCATAATTCCACAGTATTCTGGACATCTGTGTTCGTGAATCTGTTGCAATCATGTTCATTGCATTATGGAGAAGGAAGCTGAGCAAGCAAAGAAGAAAGTTGTCGGTGCGAAATGGACGTATTTTTCGAACGTAGTCAGCAACAACAGTACACAGCCGGCGCTTCTTTGTTTACATTCCCGAAAGATGCAGTCAAGATGGAAGAACTCGGATAACAGAGACTCTAACCAGGAGGACTTTTGACTTCGATACACAGACGCCTGTAGAGAACTGGGACAACAACTCTTACCAGGATTACTTTGATTTGGATGACAAAGACGCAGACGTGCTACTGTGAGTATGCAGCTTTGGCTTCTAAACATTTGATCGCTTGACCGTATGTGCGCAACTTTTTTTTGCGTATGTACGTAACTTTTTTAAAATATATAAGCTTTATGAACCTTGGGTTAGGTGAACGGTCTTTTGGGCTGAGTGATTGTGTGTGTTCATCAGGTGTTTGAATTGTATTGGTGTGTTCTATGGAGCTAGGAGCTAGCATAGGAGCTAGCATAACAAACACGCAGGTGTTTTTATGCAGGATTAATTTGTGGCATATTAAATATAAGCCTGGTTGTGTTGTGGCTAATAGAGTATATATATGTCTTGTGTTTATTTACTGTTGTAGTCATTCCCAGCTGAATATCAGGTACCGTGAGTATGCAGCCTTGGCTGCTAAACATTTGATAGCTTGACCGTATGTGCGCGTCACGTACGTAACTTTTTAAAAATATATAAGCTTTATGAACCTTGGGTTAGGTGAACGGTCTTTTGGGCTGAGTGATTGTGTGTGTTGATCAGGTGTTTGAATTGTATTGGCGTGTTCTATGGAGCTAGGAGCTAGCAGAGGAGCTAGGAGCTAGCGTAACAAACACGCAGGTGTTTTTATGCAGGATTAATTTGTGGCATATTAAATATAAGCCTGGTTGTGTTTGTGGCTAATAGAGTATATATATGTCTTGTGTTTATTTACTGTTGTAGTCATTCCCAGCTGAATATCAGGTACCGTGAGTATGCAGCCTTGGCTGCTAAACATTTGATAGCTTGACCGTATGTGCGCGTCACGTACGTAACTTTTTAAAAATATATAAGCTTTATGAACCTTGGGTTAGGTGAACGGTCTTTTGGGCTGAGTGATTGTGTGTGTTGATCAGGTGTTTGAATTGTATTGGCGTGTTCTATGGAGCTAGGAGCTAGCAGAGGAGCTAGGAGCTAGCGTAACAAACACGCAGTTGTTTTTATGCAGGATTAATTTGTAGCATATTAAATATAAGCCTGGTTGTGTTGTGGCTAATAGAGTATATATATGTCTTGTGTTTATTTACTGTTGTAGTCATTCCCAGCTGAATATCAGGTCACCCCCGGCTCTCACAGCATCTTCCCTATCTGAATAGCTTCAA
Organism: Entelurus aequoreus; assembly: GCF_033978785.1. Taxonomy (NCBI): domain Eukaryota; kingdom Metazoa; phylum Chordata; class Actinopteri; order Syngnathiformes; family Syngnathidae; genus Entelurus; species Entelurus aequoreus. Next base: position 4,420,338 of record NC_084731.1, read on the forward strand.
CTCCCCACTAGTCCTTCACTTGCACTTTACTCATCCACAAATCTTTCATCCTCGCTCAAATTAATGGGGAAATTGTCGCTTTCTCGGTCCGAATCTCTCTCACTTCATGCGGCCATCATTGTAAACAATAGGGAACTTTGCGTATATGTTCAACTGACTACGTCACGCTACTTCCGGTAGGGGCAAGCCTTTTTTTTATCAGATACCAAAAGTTGCAATCTTTATCGTCGTTGTTCTATACTAAATCCTTTCAGCAAAAATATGGCAATATCGCGAAATGATCAAGTATGACACATAGAATAGATCTGCTATCCCCGTTTAAATAAAAAAAATTCATTTCAGTAGGCCTTTAAACACTTATATAAATAAGTCTTATAATGAAGGCAACACATGATGTAAATGTCTATATTAGCTATATAAGCCTATTATCAAAATGACTGTGTCGCAGGCTGGCGCAAATCTTCGTTGATAGAAATGTTGAATTGTAATATTTATTACACACGTTATTACAATATTGGAAAACATTAGTAAAACGGAGGTTTCTTAGCGGGTGAGATAACTCCTGGAAATTACTGGCTTAGTGGTCAAAGGTATGGATGTGTGTGTCCAAGTTAAAAGGAAAGGCTGTCTTCTTCTAAGGGATTTATTACAATCTTTGCAAGCTGTGTAATGTTTGCTGTGGCCTGGAACAACATGGCAACACAAAAAAACTGTCAAAAATGCAGTGGCCTGGAACAACATGGCAACACAAAAAACTATCAAAAATGCAGCCAATATTACATATAGATAATGTGTCTTGAGACATGCAAATATAAATTAAATACACAGAGGACATCCATCCATCCATCCATTCTTTTTCTACCACGTATCCCTCTCGGGGTAGCAGGGGTGCTGGAGCCTATCCTAGCAGCACTCGGGCGGAAGGCGGGGTACACCCTTGACAAGTCGCCAATACAGATAGTAGTGATGGGTTGATGAGGCGTCATGAAGCGTTTCGACACATTGCAAAACTGTATTGATACTGTGTCGATACTGTGTCACTAAATACTGACATCTGCTGGAAATTAAAAATCCATACAGGCAACCTATGGACCGACTCAACTGACACTGATTTTATGACCTAGTATATATAATAATACAAACCAAGTCATTGTATTTCATTTAGGATTATTTCATATCTTCATTTAGATAAAAATATATTTTAATCTTTTTTAGATACAGTCAATAAAAAATGTGAACATGTATCATAACATGGAAATCTAAGAGAACGTGTTGTGAATCAGGATGCTTGTGGACTGGGATTATTTTTAATTAATTTTTTACACATTTTTATTTAAAAAAACAGTTTTTCCAACGTATTCAATTTTAGACGATTTCTTTCATTGATTGATTAATACTTTTATTAGTAGATTGCACAGTGAAGTACATATTCCGTACAATTGCCCACTAAATAGTAACACCCGAATAAGTTTTTCAACTTGTTTAAGTCGGGGTCCACTTAAATTGATTCATGATACAGATATATACTATCATCATAATACAGTCATCACACAAGTTAATCATCAGAGTATATACATTGAAATATTTACATTATTTACAATCCCGGGTGTGGGATATAGAGGGGGGGGGGGGATTTAGGTTTGGTTGTTATCAACACTTCAGTCGTCTCTTCTTAGTTATTATTTCTCCGGCTGTAGAAAAGACCCGCTCAAAGGGCACAGAGGAGGCGGGAGTGCGACACAGTTCGCGTATCGGTCACGTGACCAAAACAGCTCATGATCGGTCACGTGACTTTCTAAAAGCGGTACGCGCACCGACACAGTGTATTGCTCTATGAGCTCGACGCATGCGCCGATGCATCGGTGTTGCCGGACCCATCACTAACAGATAGACAATTAAAGGAAATTAAATGATCTCAAATATACCTACAAACGAGGCATAATGATGCAATATGTACATAACGGCTAGCCTAAATAGCATGTTAGCATCGATTAGCTTGCAGTTATGCACTTGATCAAACATGCCTGATTAACAAAGCTCACCTTTGTGCATACATGCACATCATAAAACATTTGTGGACAAAATGAAACAAAGAAGGAGTGTCTTTCTGTGGCAGCGTCAGAGAAAGTTGTACATGTAAACAAACTGTTGCATCACAGTTCACACAACTACGGTGAGTTCAAGGACCACCAAAATTAATAGGAGAAAACAAGAGAAACATCCTCTCATCAGTGAAGCATAAATACAAACATATTAAACAGTGGGATTTCTAACAATTAGGGAGGTTTATGTAATGTGTGTCCTCCTACAGAAACCATATTAAAACAAAAAATATATTTTTCCCCCATCTTTTTCCATTTTCATACATTTTTGAAAATGCTCCAGGGAGTCACTAGGGCGGCACTAAAGATTCTGCGGCTCCAGACCCGCGATTTGCCGATCGCTGGGTTAGACATTAGAACGCCAGATTGCTGAGCTCCACGCAAGGATCTGGGACTTCTCAATAGGATATGTATTTCAGAAGGCGGGGCCTTGTAAAAATAAAAAAAATAATTGTATGTGATTGGATAAACCACTTGTCCGTTATTTTGAATGACGTGCTACTTCAACACATCGAAATCAACCCGTGACGCTGATGGGAGTGACGCTGGGAAATCCATAACAGAACAGCCGACATATCGGATAACGACAGAGCGAAAAGTTAGAGAACTTTTACTGAAACAACACAGGAATGTCACTAGACGATAGATGTCGCAAAACAGTTGCAATAGCAGAATCAATGTCAGCACACGACTCCTCGCTGCATGCCGCCATTGTTGTTTGAATCAAGCAGTCGCTTCGGCGCTACGTCACATCTATTAAATCCCGCCCGGCGATCCTGATTGGTTCATTATTTTTTGCTATCTTGAAGGAGTTTGCATTGCCGTCGAGCCCAGATCCTTGTGTGGAGCTCAGCGAACTACAAGGATCTGGCGAGAGTCAGGTTATTAGAATGTTGCTGCTGGTCCAGGAACATCTAAATCTGACCATTTTACTTAATGACCAAGTAGGATTGCCAACTGCCTGAAAAAAAATTAAGGGACACTTTGTGGGGCTGATTGACCTGATTTTTTACCCTTTTTTTATTTGTGTGAAATGAGTTTATTATTATCTGCACTAGCCGAATGGAGGCAACAGGACTCTTTTCAGAAGAGTCCATTTGTATCGATTAAACCTTTTTGGATTATATGACCTGATGACTGACAATCTCCACACACATATTTGTATACTATTTGACTTCAACCAGAATTTCAAGTAGATGTGCATGTTTTGGATTTATACAAATACGTTGAAGGGTAATTATATATATTGTAATGTTTTTGTGCAAACAACAAAATGAACAAAATACAATTATATTTTTTTCCTAAATATAATTATTTTCTGGTTAACCTAACAGAATAAAAATAAACATGTTTTTTGGACAGACATCTCACCTGCATAACAGCTTTATGATAGAGAAGGGGTCTTCATCTTTCATCGGTATTGGAATTACTTTGACATAAAGGAAGGAGAGGTGAGATATGTCTTTTATTTATATGGCAGGCTACATTTAAATTAAATCACCTGTGGCCATGGTCTTTACTCTATATTTTGATCATTTGTCATTAAATAAAAGCCTAATGTCACAATGTAACAATTATAAAACTACTATATACTATATTTGACCCTTTGGTAAATCACTGTATCCTCAGCTAATTGTTGGAGACCCCGGTAGTGTCACTATCACAAAGTATAGTGTGACTGTCATGAAGTGTAGTGTGACTATCATAAAGTGTAGTGTGACTATCATAAAGTGTAGTGTGACTATCATAAATTGTGGTGTGACTCATGAAGTGTAGTGTCACTTCCATAAAGTGTAGTGTGGCTGTCATGAAGTGTAGTGTGGCTGTCATAATGTGTAGTGTGACTATCATAATGTTTAGTGTGACTACCATAATGTGTAGTGTGACTACTATAAAGTGTAGTTTGGCTATTATAAAATGTAGTGTGACTATCATACATTGTAGTGTCGCTATCATAAAGTTTGGTGTGACTCTCATGAAGTGGCATTACTATCATGAAGTGGAGTGTGACTATCATGAAGTGGAGTGTGACTATCATGAAGTGGAAGGTGACTATCAAACTGGACCGGCTGGGGCTGAACACGTCGCTGTGCAACTGGCTGCTGGACTTCCTGACTGGGAGACCACAGGCAGTCCGGGTCGGCAGGTACACATCCAGCACCATCATCATGAACACAGGGGCCCCTCAAGGATGTGTGCTGAGCCCCCTTCTCTTCACCCTGCTGACCCACGACTGCACGCCGAAGCACAGCACCAACCTCTTCGTCAAGTTTGCGGACGACACAACTGTGGTAGGTCTCATCCACAATAACGATGAGACCGGCTACAGAGACGAGGTGAGCCAACTGGCCACATGGTGCGGTGACAACAATCTCTCTCTCAATGTAGAGAAAACAAGGGAGATTGTTGTGGACTTCAGGAGAGCGCACACCCAGCACCCTCCTCTGACCATCAACGGTGCGGTGGTGGAGAGAGTGAGCAGCACCAAATACCTGGGTGTGCACATCACAGATGACCTCTCCTGGAAAACCAACACTGCATCACTGGCCAAGAGGGCTCAACAGCGCCTCTACTTCCTCCGCAAACTGCGAAGAGCAAAAGCCTCAGCCTCCATCATGCACTCCTTCTACCGGGGCGTCATTGAGAGCATCCTGACCAGCTGCATAACTGTGTGGTACGGAGGCTGCACTGCGTCCTGCCGCAGGACGCTGCAGCGCACAGTTAGGGCAGCTGAGAAGATCGTCGGTGCCCCCCTCCCCTCCCTCCAGGACATTTACAACACACGCCTGTCACGCAAAGCACTCCGCGTGGCAGGCGACATCACACACCCCTCACACGGCTTCTTCAGACTGCTGCCATCCGGCAGACGACTGAGAAGCCTCCGAGCTCGAAGCTGTAGGCTGAGAGACAGCTTCATCCATCAGGCTGTCAGGAAGCTGAACTCTCTCCCGGCCCCCCCCCCCCTTCTCACTCTGCCCTGCAATCTGATCTGAACTGTGAACTGAGACACTACACCCCCCCCCCCCCCCCCACTCACCCACACACACACACACACCATCTATCACTTAGCCACTTTACTCCGGACTCAAAATGCTGCTAACTGTTTTAACTGTTTACACTGTTTACATTGCACTTTGCACTCCCATCTAAATACTTGAATACATACGTTGCAATATAGATATTCTGGTAATATCTTCTTCCCCTGTATATTTTTCCCCCCCCTCATGCGACTGTTTAAATTGTTGTCTTTTTTTTATTCTTCTTTTACACTTTATATTTATAGACACCGTGGTTGTGAGAGGAACGTAATTTCGTCCACCTGTATGTCCTGTACAAACAGTTGTTTGACAATAAAGCTGACTTTGACTTTGACTTTGACTTTGACTATCATAAAGTGGAGTGTGACTATCATAAATTGTGGTGTGACTCTCATGAAGTGTAGTGTCACTTCCATAAAGTGTAGGGTGGCTGTCATGAAGTGTAGTGTGGCTGTCATGAAGTGTAGTGTGGCTATCATGAAGTGTAGTGTGGCTATCATAATGTGTAGTGTGACTATCATAATGTGTAGTGTGACTACCATAAAGTGTAGTTTGGCTATTATAAAATGTAGTGTGACTATCATACATTGTAGTGTCGCTATCATAAAGTTTGGTGTGACTCTCATGAAGTGGCATTACTATCATGAAGTGTAGTGTGACTATCATGAAGTGTAGTGTGACTATCATGAGGTGTAGTGTGACTATCATGATGTGGAGTGTGACTATCATGAAGTGGAGTGTGACTATCATGAAGTGTAGTGTGACTATCATAAAGTTTAGTGTTCCTATCATAAAATGTAGAGTCAATATAATAAAGTGTAGTGTGACTATCATAAAGCTGGACACACTATGTTCAACAATTTAGATACACAACTAGTGTTTTTGGGGACAAGACATTATTTTAACGAGAGCAGAGTTGCTAAATGACACTTAGAAAAAGTGAGCTAGCAATACTAATAAGATAGCACATAGATGTGATAGCCACATGTAGTGCAAAAAAAAAAGATCTCCGAATTTCCCAATTTGCTCCTTTTTTTTTACAGAAAAATGTAATTGCGGTAAAATGTCATATTTGTAGTCCGATTTCCAGACGCTCGGCAGATCATTCTAGCTAGCTGCCGTCACACTGAGGCAGCGTGAGAGCAAACAAGACAGGACAAACAAATGCCGAAAAACTAATCAACGGGTTTAACCTTAGCCAGCGGCAACCTGTTGTTAAAGCTCTATTTGTTGGAATCCATTGATATTTTACAGACTGTTTTGTATTCTTACGGTAATAAAAATACGGGACAAAGTGCGTCCCATTACAGTCAATACGGAACGAGTACTTTTGTCTAAAAAGAAAAAAGATTAGGTATCCAAAGAAATGTCGTCTCGATGCTGATTTTTTTTTTTTCTTACACATTTTTTATTTACATTTTGTTGTGTTGTTTGTTTTGTTGGTTGTTTCACTGTAAAATGTGTTGGGGAGAAAAAGTCAAATTTAAAAATGTGAGAAGTTCAATAGTTACCGTATTTTTCGGAGTATAAGTCGCTCCGGAGTATAAGTCGCACCGGCCGAAAATCCATAATAAAGAAGGAAGAAAACATATATAAGTCGCACTGGAGTATAAGTCGCATTTTTTATGGAAATGTATTTGATAAAACCCAACACCAAGAATAGACATTTGAAAGGCAATTTAAAATAAATAAAGAATAGTGAACAACAGGCTGAATAAGTGTATGTTACAGTGTTTCCCATAAACTGCCAAGATACCTGTGGCGGTGGGGGCGTGGCTATGGGCGTGGTCACCATGACATCATCGAGTAATTTGCATAATTTACTACAATGATATGATTTTCTCTAACAAGGCTCAAAAAATGTATACTTACTAATTAATAATAACAGTTTTGTTTTAAACGTCCATCCATCCATCCATCCATTTTACATTATGAATACACAAAAGATAACTACTACAGTATCAAATTAGTATTCAATCCCCCCTCTCACCCTCTCTCCCCCTTCCCCAGTCTCTCTCCAGCAGTCCTTTCAAGATAAATGCATTCAAATCCCGAAAATAAAAATTAAGAAAATCCGAGTCGTGGCGGACGTATTTCTTTCGTGGCGGGCCGCCACAAATAAATGAATGTGTGGGAAACACTGCATTATATGACGCATAAATAACCAACTGAGAACGTGCCTGGTATGTTAACGTAACATGTTATGGTAAGAGTCATTCAAATAACTATAACATATAGAACATGCTATACGTTTACCAAACAATCTGTCACTCCTAATCGCTAAATCCGATGAAATCTTATACGTCTAGTCTCTTACGTGAATGAGCTAAATAATATTATTAGATATTTTACGGTAATGTGTTAATAATTTCACACATAAGTCGCTCCTGAGTATAAGTCGCACCCCCGGCCAAACTATGAAAAAAACTGCGAATTATAGTCCGAAAAATACGGTAAGTTTATTTTTCAATGTTATAACTATTTGTAGCAGCATGTAGAGTTAATAAAGGCACATTTATACAATATAGTATTCAGAAACATGCTTGTTATTTATATTCATAATTAATTTAGCTCATCATTTCACAATATTTTCGGTAATAAATTTGATTAAAGCAACAAAAAAAACAAAAGAGCGGTTTGTGAGCCCATAGAGTCCACTCCTTTTAGTGAGCCGAGCCAAAAAATCCGGCTCTCTAAAAAGAGACGAAGATCCCATCAATAAATGGTGTCTGTGATACTGCCCCATATTTACTTGGTATCGAATCTCAACCAAAATTTGCATTATCTTCCTGCAGGTATGACCAGCTGCTCGGATGGGCGGAGTCTGCACTCTTGGCTCAGGGGTTGATTAAAGAGGCTGTCAGTCAGATCCTGCAACCGCTGTCTCTGCCTGTAGGGATTGAGGATGTGAGGCGGGAAACAGGAAGCAGAGAGAATGGCGAGGGGTCAGGGGCAGACAGTCAAGCACCCCCCAATGCCAAGAGGCTGCGGCTGATGTCAGGAGTCACGTTGGAGGCAGGAACAAGCTGCTGGTACATGGCACAGGTCACCTGACTTCCACCAGTCCTGAATGCTCTTGACTCTGGTCTTGCATTTCAGGTCGGAAGACACACAAGACTCCAGTCTTAGTCCTGACCAGCTTTGTGAACGTAGCCCTGATCTGGACTCTGACCAAGACTCTGATTTAGATCCTGAATCACTTGTTCCAGGTCCAGGTTTTGTCCTTGTGGTCTCTGACGCTGATGTGAGTCACAGGAATGCGTTGTTTGCACACACAAACCTTTTTTCATTCTTGATGGCGGTGTTGTGTGTCTTAGGGCGATGCCGCGACCAGGCAGGTCCGACGTAATCCTTTCTGTCTAACAGAATATTTACAACTCAGCCTGGAGGAGGTAAGGGGTTTATTAAGTTTGTGCATGTACAGTCATGCTCATAAGTTTATATGCCCTGGGAAAATGTATGATTTCGTGGCCATTCTTCAGAGAATATGAATGACAACACAAAAACCTTTCTTCCACTCATGCTTAATGGTTGTGTGAAGCTATTTATTGGCAAACAACTGTGTTTACTATTTTTAAATCAAAATGACAAAAGAAAGTACCCAAATGACCCTGATCAAAAGGTTACATACCCCATTGACTTTGATCTGATAACATGCACAAAAGTTGACACAAACAGGTTTGAATGGCTAATCAAGGTTCCAATCCTCACCTGTGACCTGTTTGTTTGTAATTATTAATTGTTTGCTGTTTCAAGATGCACAATACATTACGCCAAACAGCACAGAGACAAGCCTCAAAACTTCTCGAACAAAGTAATTTGGAGTGACGGCTTTCTTCTGGTGACTCGACCATGCAGCCCATTTTTCTTCAAGAGCCTCCTTATTATGCATCTTGAAACAGCCACACCACAATTTTTCAGAGAGTCCTGTATTTCAGCTGAAGTTATTTGTGGATTTTTCTTTGCATCTCGAACAATTTTCCTGGCAGTTGTGGCTGAAATCTTTGCCGGTCTACCTGAATCCCTCATTTTCCACTTCTTAATCAGCGTTTGAACACTGCTGATTGGCATTCTCAATTCCTTGGATAACTTTTTGTACCCCTGTCCTGTTTTATGCAGTTCAATTACCTTTTCTCGCAGATCCTTTGACAATTATTTTGCCTTCCCCACAACTCAGAATACAGAAACATCTGTGCAGCACTGGATGAAAGATGCAATGGTCTGTCAGAAGTCCAGAAACTCACTGACCTTTTATACACACACATTAATTACAAACAAACAAACAGGTCACAGGTGAGGATTGGAACCTTGATTAGCAATTCAAACCTTTTTGTGTAAACTTTTGTGCATGTTATCAGATCAAAGTCACTGGGGTATATAAACTATTGATCCGGGTCATTTGGGTACTTTCTTTTGTCATTTTGACTTGAAAATAGTAAACACAGTTGTTTGCCAATAAATAGCTTCACACAACCATTAAGCATGAGTGGAAGAAAGGTTTTGGTGTTATCATTCATATTCTCTGAAGAATGGCCAAGAAATCATAAATTCTCCCAGGTTATGTAAACTTAGAGCACAACTGTATTTCTAGTCCAAACTGCAATGACCATGATGATTTGTTTGTGTGTGTGTGTGTGTGTGTGTGCCTTCAGGCTTTCTTCCTTGTGTACAGCCTGGGCTGTCTGTCTGTCCACATGCAAAAGGTAACTGTGCTATTGGACACACATGTCTTAGTATGATATCAACGTGTCCTCTTCCGTGATTTTGTCAGGAGCCCCTGTCAATCATCCAGCTGTGGAAGAAATTACGGTCGCTGCGACCTGATTTTATCAGCTCCTACGCAGCCTATCATCACTTTCGCAGCAGGGGGTGGGTCCCCAAAGAAGGAAGTGGCGCCAAGTATGGCGTTGATCTCTGTAAGAAACTCACCTTTGTCACCTTGTTTCCCATGCTGTCTCTCAAATGGAATTCTTCCGTTAGTACACTTTAATAAGTATTTTGTATACACTGTGTACTTAGTTTCGGAGTGTGTAAATAATGAAAGTGTGCTGTCTCAAATCAATTAGTATTGCAATACTTACTTTTTGATTGCAACCACTCAACGAAACCATGTTGCTGACATTGAGCTCAACCAACCTAGTGTCATCCAGCTTTTCCCTCCCATTTCTCAATTGTAGAGGTAAAAAATTAATATTATTAGTATAGGTATCAAATTGGCAATACTAGCCCTGTATTTATTTGGTATAAAATCAATACCAAAATTCTCTGTATCGTCCAACCTAACTGGGTAGTGTCAATGCATTGCATTTTGCTCTATATGTCTGTGTGAACATTTTTAAAAGGCAGTTAAAAAAAAAATGAAAACGTGGTTTTCAGTAATATTCCAATGTATTTATTTTATTGTATATATTTTGTTTTTTCAGTGTTGTACAGAAAAGGCCCCCCTTTCTACCACGCCAGGTAAGGCACTCAACGCCATAATGCCGAAATGAGAAAACCGATCCAAAATTGTCTTCCAGTTATTCCGTGGTGGTAGAAAAGGTGAATGATAGTTTCAGCGGCTCGGCACTACGGCCGTTTTCATGGCGGTCTCTGGCAGCTCTCGGCCGCATCACTGCTAACGTCTCCAAGGTAACAACCAAGCTTCACAGTTCCTCCAGTAGCGTGTGTTTCTAGTTTCCTTTTAAATATTTATCATTTGTGTAGTGTGTAAAAGACTTTCCCCACTCACAGGAGCTCATGTTGTGTTACATCGTCTACCCAGTTGACCTATCAGAGGCCGAGCTAGACTCACCTGCGTGTCTGGGCAAACTGAAGGTTCAGGTAAACACAAATCAACATGAAGTAGCACAGTGTTGGTAGTCCATTTATAGAATAGATTTATATTCTGAGCAGTTAATAGATACAAGCAATCTTTCTCTAATGTCAATGTGAAGTTTCCATTCGTCCTTGCAGGAGGTTATTGTCAGCAGGTGGGTTTCCTCCAAAGAACGAGCCGAGCAGGAAGACATCTGATTGGCTGAGGGCGCATGTCGTTATTGAAACTTTTATTACAGAAGTGCCTCGGTTTACAAGCTTCACAGATTTTGGAATACAATCTGTCCTATACCCTGCGTTGTCCTCATACTGTTTCAATTCAATTGTTTTGCTTTAGTCCAGCCCCCCGCAATCCTCAGTGGGACACACGGTAGAAAATTAATGAATAGTTTGCAAGCAAGATTTCGGGTTACGGGCCTCCCCACTGCTAGTTAGCGTAGCAAATGTCACAGTTAACCCGAGCAATACTTTCGGCTTTTCACTTGTTAGCTTAATAGCTAGCAAGGTATACCTTTTGTTTTTCCAACCATGGCAGCAAAGAACATGAGTGTGATGAGAAGAAGAAGGGGATGATATTTGTTGAATTTAAATAAATAAATAATCTAAAAACATGACCAAGCGTACAATTGTTTTTTTTAGCGGCAAACATTTATTCATGAAAATATGTAGGAGCTTTTGATGGTGTGTTTGACAGAAGAGCAGCTTGCCAGAGATACCGTAGAAGTCCACTCTCCAAGATAAATGCTGTACATCAGAGGTCTTCAACAAGAGGTCTGCAAAACCTCTAGGGGATCTTTAGTAGTACTGCAGGGGGGTTGTGAGATTTTAGGTTTGTTACACTTCTTTTTGATATATCTTTTCATATTCTCCCCACAATATTTGCAGAAATGTAACATTGATCCAACACATTGTAGTGTAGTTTATAATTGGCATTGGAAAGGCCAGCCTACTCACTGTACCTTGCAGGTTTAAAATAAAACATGAATAATTATATTCATACTAGCATTTATTTGGTTGATTTCAGTTTATTTCGAACATGACAATCTAAGCAACATATATTTCCAGTTGTTTCATTGCAGCACCTCCGAAAAAGAGTAGGAAGAAGCAGAGCTTGTTTAATCCTACTTCTTTTCATATCATAGCAGTTTTATCTTTTATCTAGTTTTTCTTTGTTCTCTGTTTCTAACAGTACAATGAATAAAAAAATTAGTACATAAATTAATATACAATAAGTAAGTAAACAAATATTAAATACATAAATATTAGACATATGATCTTGGTCGAATCTCTTTCATCTCCTCGTTCCAAGGAGATGAATGATCTTTTTTTTTTTTTTAAAGGTTCAAGATGTTTCTTTCTTTCTTTCTTTCTTTCTTTCTTTAATTTATTTCGAACATGAACACACTTACAGTATAATACATCGCACAGTTTCATATCATTTCACTTTACATCTTGTCCGAAAAGGAGTAGGAAGAAGCAAAGCTTATTTAATCCTACCCCTTTCCCACTTCAGAGCGTTTACAAATATATATAATCATTTACTGACCTTTTTATAATAAAATAACATCTGTGAATTAGTATACACAACAGTTTTGTAATATGTAATTAATTAATTCAGTCATTAACATACTGATATGAAGAATATCTTATTTTCAATAAGGTTGAAAGTAGAGATGTCCGATAATATCGCCATAAATGCTTTAAAATGTAATATCGGAAATTATCGGTATCATTTTTTTATTATCGGTATCGTTTTTTATTTTTTTTATTAAATCAACATAAAAAACACAAGATACACTTACAATTAGTGCACCAAACCAAAAAACCTCCCTCCCCCATCATTATTCTTCTTTGTAAGTTGTGAACACTTGTACAAACCCCGTTTCCATATGAGTTAGGAAATTGTGATAAATGTAAATATAAACGGAATACAATGATTTGCAAATCCTTTTCAACCCATATTCAATTGAAAGCACTACAGGGACAAGATATTTGATGTTCAAACTCATAAACTTTATTTTTATTTTGCAAATAATAATTAACTTAGAATTTCATGGCTGCAACACGTGCCAAAGTAGTTGGGAAAGGGCATGTTCACCACTGTGTTACATGGCCTTTCCTTTTAACAACACTCAGTAAACGTTTGGGAATTGAAGAGACACATTTTTTAAGCTTCTCAGGTGGAATTCTTTCCCATTCTTGCTTGATGTACAGCTTAAGTTGTTCAACAGTCCGGGGATCTCCGTTGTGGTATTTTAGGCTTCATAATGTGCCACACATTTCAATGGGAGACAGGTCTGGACTACAGGCGGGCCAGTCTAGTACCCGCACTCTTTTACTATGAAGCCACGTTGATGTAACACGTGGCTTGGCATTGTCTTGCTGAAATAAGCAGGGGCGTCTATGGTAACGTTGCTTGGATGGCAACATATGTTGCTCCAAAACCTGTATGTACCTTTCAGCATTAATGGCGCCTTCACAGATGTGTAAGTTACCCATGTCTTTGGCACTAATACACCCCCATACCATCACAGATGCTGGCTTTTCAACTTTGCGCCTATAACAATCCGGATGGTTCTTTTCCTCTTTGGTCCGGAGGACACGACATCCACAGTTTCCAAAAACAATTTGAAATGTGGACTCGTCAGACCACAGAACACTTTTCCACTTTGTATCAGTCCATCTTAGATGAGCTCAGGCCCAGCGAAGCCGACGGCGTTTCTGGGTGTTGTTGATAAACGGTTTTCGCCTTGCATAGGAGAGTTTTAACTTGCACTTACAGATGTAGCGACCAACTGTAGTTACTGACAGTGGGTTTCTGAAGTGTTCCTGAGCCCATGTGGTGATATCCTTTACACCAGTGGTCCCCAACCTTTTTGTAGCTGGGTACCGGTCAACGCTTGAAAATTTGTCCCACGGACCGGGGGGGGGATTTTTTTTTTTTTTTTTTTTTTCATAAAGAAATACAATTATGTGTGCTTACGGACTGTATACCTGCAGACTGTATTGATCTATATTGACATACACATACACAATATGTATATATAGTGTTTTTATGTTGATTTAATTTAAAAAAAAAAAAAAAAAAGTATTTTATTTTATTTATTTATTTTAATTTATTTCTTGCGCGGCCCGGTACCAATCGGTCCACGGACCGGTGGTTGGGGACCACTGCTTTACACACTGATGTCGCTTGTTGATACAGTACAGCCTGAGGGATCGAAGGTCACAGGCTTAGCTGCTTACGTGCAGTGATTTCTCCAGATTCTCTGGACCATTTATTGATATTACGGACCGTAGATGGTGAAATCCCTAAATTCCTTGCAATAGCTGGTTGAGAAAGATTTTTCTTAAACTGTTCAACAATTTGCGCACGCATTTGTTGACAAAGTGGTGACCCTCACCCCATCCTTGTTTGTGAATGACTGAGCATTTCATGGAATCTACTTTTATACCCAATCATGGCACCCACCTGTTCCCAATTTGCCTGTTCACCTGTGGGATGTTCCAAATAAGTGTTTGATGAGCATTCCTCAACTTTATCAGTCTTTATTGACACCTTTCCCAACTTCTTTGTCACATGTTGCTGGCATGAAATTCTAAAGTTAATGATTATTTGCACAAAAAAAAAAGTTTATCAGTTTGAACATCAAATATGTTGTCTTTGTAGCATATTCAACTGAATATGGGTTGAAAATTATTTGCAAATCATTGTATTCCGTTTATATTTACATCTAACACAATTTCCTAACTCATATGGAAACGGGGTTTGTAGTTTGAACTCGCTTTCCTTTCCTTGCTTAATCTATTTCATAATTTAAATCCACGTACTGATATTCTAAAGGTCTTAAGTGTTGTATGTGCATACAAATGTTTTACATTTGATTTTGCTTGGAGGTTATATTTCTTCTCTTTAGTTGAGAAGAATTGTTGTACATTCTTGAGTAGGAGGTTATAGTTTGCTTTGTACATAATTTTAGCTGTTTCCAAATAAATCAAGTTGTTGTATTTCAATGTGTTTGCTTCAATAAATTAAAGGCCTACTGAAATGACATTTTTTTATTTAAACGGGGATAGCAGATCTATTCTATGTGTCATACTTGATCATTTCGCGATATTGCCATATTTTTGCTGAAAGGATTTAGTATAGAACAACGACGATAAAGATCGCAACTTTTGGTATCTGATAAAAAAAAGGCTTGCCCCTACCGGAAGTAGCGTGACGTAGTCAATTGAACATGTACGCAAAGTTCCCTATTGTTTACAATGATGGCCGCATGAAGTGAGAGAGATTCGGACCGAGAAAGCGATGATTTCCCCATTACTTTGAGCGAGGATGAAAGATTTGTGGATGAGTAAAGTGCAAGTGAAGGACTAGTGGGGAGTGGAAGCGATTCAGATAGGGAAGATGCTGTGAGAGCCGGGGGTGACCTGATATTCAGCTGGGAATGACTAAAACAGTAAATAAACAGAAGACATATATATACTCTATTAGCCACAACACAACCAGTCTTATATTTAATATGCCACAAATTAATCCCACATAAAAACACCTAGGTGTTTGTTATGCTAGCTCCTAGCTCCTAGCTACTAGCTCGAGCTAGTTATAGCAAGCGATCAAAGCGTACTCACGGTATCGCGTCTGCGTCTGTTAACGAAGTCAAAGTCCTCCTGGTAAGAGTCTCTGTTGTCCGAGTTCTTCGATCTTGACTGCATCTTTCGGGAATGTAAACAATGAAACACCGACTGTGTTGTGTTGCTGACTTCCCTCGCAAAATACTCCGCTTCGCACCGACTTTCTTCTTTGCTTGCTCAGCTTCTTTCTCCATAATGCAATGAACAAATTGCAACAGATTCACCAACACAGATGACCAGAATACTGTGGAATTATGAAATGAAAACAGAGCTATTTCGTATTGGCTTCAATGGGGAAGCCATACCTCTGTTAAATTGGCTACGTCACGCGCATACGTCAACCTCCAAAGGCGTTTTGAACCGGAAGTTTAGCGGGAAATTTAAAATTGCACTTTATAAGTTAAACCGGCCGTATTGGCATGTGTTGCAATGTTAAGATTTCATCATTGATATATAAACTATCAGACTGCGTGGTCGGTAGTAGTGGGTTTCAGTAGGCTTTTAAGGGTTTGAGTGTTCTCTATATCCAACATTATGTATTATTTTAATTGCTCTTTTTTGGAACACCGTTAGTGAATGAAGTGCACATTTGTAGTTGTTTCCCCATATTTCTTCACAGCAACTCAATTCGCGGCACAATAAAATAATATCTCAGTATTGCACAACAACAACAAGTTACCTTTTGGACCAGTTTGATTTAACAATTTTATACAGGACATAGAAGTAGGGCTTTTATGAGTAGGGGTCCCCCACCTTTATCTTTTTATCAGTTTGGGGGTCTAAAAATATTTAAGACCCCTACTGCACAATATCACAAAACAATTTTTGGTTCTACGCTATTATATTGTTTTTGATACAATATTTGTTGGTAAAAGCATGTTAATTTTTAAATTGTGGTGTTTTGGGGGGCCAAGCACAGATTAAATTGATTACAATGGATAATAGTGATTTGGGATATAGTATTTTGGGCTATGAGCGCTGTCACAGAACGAATTATACTCATAAGTCATGGTACCACAAGGTGGCTTCTTCCATACATTATGTAAGTGTGAATGATTGTCAATCAGTGTTGGCCTTGCGATAAGGTGTCGACTTTTCCAGGTTGGACCCTGTAAAGCTGTAGGCTTCAGCCCCCCGCGATCCCGATAGGGACAAGTGTTAGGAAATCAATCAATCAATCAATCAATGTTTATCAACCAATGGATGGATGTTGCAATAAACAAAAAATGCAAACATCGACTTTCACACATTAAGAGTGTTACTAAAACGGCCTTCTTTCATCTCCGTAATATCGCTAAAATTTGTTCCATTTTGTCCACTAGCGACGCTGAGATCATTATTCATGCGTTCGTTACGTGTCGTCTCGATTACTGTAAAATATTATTTTCGGGTCTCCCTATGTCTAGCATTAAAAGATTACAGTTGGTACAAAATGCGGCTGCTAGACTTTTGACAAGAACAAGAAAGTTTGATCATATTACGCCTATACTGGCTCACCCGCACTGGCTTCCTGTGCACTTAAGATGGGACTTTAAGGTTTTACTACTTAAGTATAAAATACTACACAGTCTAGTTTCATTCTATCTTGCCGATTGTATTGTACCATATGTCTCGGCAAGAAATCTGCATTCAAAGAACTCCGGCTTATTAGTGATACCCAGAGCCCAAAAAAAGTCTGCGGGCTATAGAGCGTTTTCTATTCGGGCTCCAGTACTATGGAATGCCCTCCCGGTAACAGTCAGAGATGCTACCTCAGTAGAAGCATTGAAGTCCCATCTTAAAACTCATTCGTATACTGTAGCCTTTAAATAGACCCCCTATTTAGACCAGTTGATCTGCCGTTTCTTTTCTTTTCTCCTCTGCCCCCCTCTCCCTTGTGGAGGGGGGGGGGGACAGGTCCGGTGGACTTGGATGAAGTGCTGACTGTCCAGAGTCGGGACCCGGGGTGGACCGCTTGCCTGTGCATCGGTTGGGGACATCTCTGCGCTGCTGACCCGTCTCCGCTCGGGATGGTCTCCTGCTGGCCCCACTATGGACTGGACTCTCACTATTATGTTAGATCTACTATGGACTGGACTTTCACAATATTATGTCAGACCCACTCGACGTCCATTGCATCCGGTCTCCCCTAGAGGGGGGGGGGGTTTACCCACATATGCGGTCCTCTCCAAGGTTTCTCATAGTCATTCACGTCTACATCCCATTGGGGTTGTGAGTTTTTCCTTGCCCTTATGTGGGCTCTGTACCGCGGATGTCGTTGTGGCTTGTGCAGCCCTTTGAGACACTTGTGATTTAGGGCTATATAAATAAACATTGATTGATTGATTGATTGAAGCACAGTTTTCCATCCATCCATTTTCAGCCGCTTGTCCCTTTTGGGGTCACAGGGGGGTCGCTGGAGCCTATCTCAGCTACAATCGGGCAGAAGGCGGGGTTTTGTCCTACTAATTTCAGCGATCCTTGAATTCATCGTAGTTTGTTTACATGTACAACTTTCTCAGATGCTGCCACAGAAAGACGTGTTTTATGCCACTCCTTCTTTGTCTAATTTTGTCCACTAAACGCTTTATGCTGTGCTTGAATGCAGAAAGGTGAGCTTTGTTAATTTGCTGGAGTGCTTATCAGGCATATTTGGCCAATCCATGATTGCAAGCTAATCCATCCTAACATGCTATTTAGGCTAGCTGTATGTACATATTGCATCATCGTGCCTTGTTTGTAGGTAAATTTGAGCTCATTGAATTTCCTTTACTTTATGTCCTCTGTTTATTTAATTTATATTTGCTTGTCTCATGACACATTATCTGTATACTGGCTGCATTTCTCATAGTTGTTTGTGCACCATGTTGTTCCAGACCACAGCAAACGTTACCCAGCTTGCAAAAATTGTAATAAATCCATTAGATTAAACTTGAACACACACATCTATACCTTTGGCCATTCTGAGAGAGTTTTTTTTCAGAAGTTATCTCATCCTGTGAGAAGCCTCCATTTTACTAATGATTTCCAGTATTGCAAAAATGTTTAGAATAAAAATAGAAAATACAACATTTCTGTCAACGAAGATTTGCGTCAGCCTTTGAGAGTAGGCTAATATAGTTAATATAGACACTTACATCATCCATCCATCCATTTTCTACCGCTTGTCCGGTTCGGAGTTGCAGGGGGTGCTGGAGCCTATCTCGGCGGGGTACAACCTGGACAAGTCGCCACCTTATTGCAGGGCCATCATGTGTTGCCTTAATTATAACACTTATATAAGACTTTACATTTTTTGCGGCTCCACACAGATTTTTATTTTTTATTTTTGGTCTAATATGGCTCTTTCAACATTTTGAGTTGCCGAAAGAAATACTATTTAAAATTATTAATGGACTATACCCTTCAAAGGATTTTTTTAATCTTAAATTTAACATGGAGGTTGATGGCTGTTATATATGTGGAGCTGTAGAGGATGTCAATCATCTGTATGTAGAATATGTGACAGTGTACATGTGTTTTGGGAGGAGATCAGAAATTGGCTGAGAAACAAAGGTGTGGAGATGTCCCCGTTCACTATAGAAGAGAACAAATTTGGTATTTTTATAAATGACTATAACATCGAAATGTTTGTCAACATTATTATGCTGCAGGTAAAAAATATTAAAGTTAAAGTACCAATGATTGTCACACACACACTAGATGTGGTGAAATTTGTCCTCTGCATTTGACCCATCCCCTTGGGAGCAGTGGGCAGCAGCGGCGCCGCGCCCGGGAATCATTTTGGTGATTTAACCCCCAACTCCAACCCTTGATGCTGAGTGCCAAGCAGGGAGGTAATGGGTCCCATTTTTATAGTCTTTGGTATGACTCGGCTGGGATTTGAACTCCAACCATTCTACACAAATGTCGATTTATGAAAGTAAGGCCTACATTTTCTAATTGGCTTAATGGTTTACAATGATCAATCAAATCTTGGAGAACGATTAAGAGTACAGAAGCCCTTAAATTGATATCTTTGTTAAAAACATTTAAAGTGATTTAGGTAGCCCTTTTTTTGTCATTTATTTTTTATTTTGTAATATTATTACTCTCTTTATTTGCTTTGGCTTTCTTTCCTTGACTTTTGTGTGAATTATAAATGTATGTTTGTTGTTCAATAAAAAAAATACAAAATACAAAAAATACAAAAATAAACAAAATTAAAAACATTTTGGGTTGCCAACCCCTGCCGTAGCCTAAATCATGTTAAGTTGAATAATATTGGCATGAGCAATGGTGAAAATAGAATAAGCCATTCGGCACGATGAATATATAATATAAACGTATGTTCATAAATGTTTTTAACGTTGAAACGTCTTTGAAGCTGATCAACGCTGTCAATTTGCACGTGGGCCCGTTCTCGCGCTTGTGAGATGGTCTCGCGAGAGTTCCCCCTCTGTTTCCGCCATTCCAAGACGAAGTTACGTCGCGCGGACGGTCGAGGGAACGAAGTTAACCAGGGCGACACTTGTATCTTTTATTTGACTTGCTACCGACCAACGAGGAATTTGGCATCGAGGTAAACCTCTCGTCTGTTCACCAGTGTTGTGGCTTTAAAGGCAGGAATTGGCGGTTAAGGCGGCTGGCCTTGCTAGTAGCTAGCATCATGAGCTAACAGCTAGCAACGCGCCGAAGGAGGCCTCGTGCATCTTGAGCTTTGAGCAATACCTGAGCCGAGCCTGCTGAGCCGTCCTAGTACGTGGACCAGTACTCTAAACATAACCTCTTCCTCCCGAGAACCCCAAATGTTTGTCTCTACCCGAACTTTGCGTTAGTCTCAACTGTTATCTTCATACCTTTTAACTTCGTTTTCAGTAAAAGAAAAAAAAGTCACGATTAGCACGGCAGTTGACGAGCTGCAACTTCTCTTCCAATAAAGTTCACGATGTCAATGTATTATTCTTATAATCAACCGTGTAAATAATTGATGTCCCAGTAATCCTTGTTAATACAATGTTTGTGTGTGCACAGCAGAAACAACATGGCCGATGATCTGGACATTGAGGCGATGCTAGAGGCTCCTTACAGAAAGGTGAGCGTCTCTTGCTGTTGCCGTGCCACACTCAGCCGGACCATACTGCTCCACTCACTACAAAAATAAGTCATGACCAAGCAAATGTACACCTTACTGGCCACATGTTCAGTTACCCTGGACAGCCTGATGAGCTCCACAGCAATGGGTCTTTCAGGGGAACGTTACATTTTGAGATGTGTAATAGTGTGCCTACTACTTAGATATTCAAAGCATCAAAATCTATTTAATTTTATATTTAATCTATATTCCTAACTTATTAGGACATTTACAGTAACTTTTTTCACAAGACTCTGTTACTTCCTATTATATCATTAAAAGTTTTGAAAATCAATGCATTTTATTTATCCAAACTCATTGACATTTTAACACTTGTAAATTCCAGCATTTAAAAAGTACTACAACCTTTATTTTATCTTGACTTTATAATATTCAACATAATTGATTACAGACCAGAATAGAAATATGAAAACAATTTTAAGTGAAAAATGATGTATCTCTGCCAGAAAGTTACATAATCATTTACAATGTATGTCAGTTAGCAACGTAACGCAAAGTAATGTGCGAATCTTCACAGAACTGTCAAGAAATGTCCGAAATGGAATAACAGGTTAGATTTTGGCCCTGATCAGTATCATTCCTACTGTTATGTGCCTATGTTTACAATAAGACCCTCAACTTCTGAGTGTGTGTGTGCGCGCGCTAGCAGTCCTGCCTCCACTCTTAGAGGCAAAGAGAGTGGATGACTGGCAAATGCTTCACTCCCATTTCTTTCTGCTGTAGATTGCTCAAAAAAGTTAAGGGCGGAGTTTAGGGCTGGGCGATATGGCTTTTT
This sequence comes from Entelurus aequoreus, assembly GCF_033978785.1. Classification (NCBI taxonomy): domain Eukaryota; kingdom Metazoa; phylum Chordata; class Actinopteri; order Syngnathiformes; family Syngnathidae; genus Entelurus; species Entelurus aequoreus. The sequence continues at coordinate 4,441,818 of NC_084731.1, forward strand.
ATTAATATCTTGATATTTGTAGGCCATGTCACGATACACGATATATATCTTGATATTTTGCCTTAGCCTTGAATTAACACTTAATGCATATAATAACACCAGTATGATGATTCTATGATGTCTACATCAAAACATTCTTGTTCATACTGCATTAATATATGCAAATTTTAAACTTTCATGCAGAGAGGGAAATCACAACTAAGTCAATTTACCAAAACTGTATTTATTAAACAGTTATTAAGCAGTGGCACAAACTTTCATGTACAAACCCCGTTTCCATATGAGTTGGGAAATTGTGTTAGATGTAAATATAAACGGAATACAATTATTTGCAAATCCGTTTCAACCCATATTCAATTGAATGCACTACAAAGACAAGATATTTGATGTTCAAACTCATAAACTTTTTTTTTTTTTTTGCAAATAATAATTAACTAAGAATTTCATGGCTGCAACACGTGCCAAAGTAGTTGGGAAAGGGCATGTTCACCACTGTGTTACATCACCTTTTCTTTTAACAACACTCAATAAACGATTGGGAACTGAGGAAACTAATTGTTGAAGCTTTGAAAGTGGAATTGTTTCCCATTCTTGTTTTATGTAGCGCTTCAGTCGTTCAACAGTACGGGGTCTCCGCTGTCGTATTTTACGCTTCATAATGCGCCACACATTTTCGATGGGAGACAGGTCTGGACTGCAGGCGGGCCAGGAAAGTACCCGCATTTTTTTTACGAAGCCACGCTGTTGTAACACGTGCTGAATGTGGCTTGGCATTGTCTTGCTGAAATAAGCAGGGGCGTCCATGAAAAAGACGGCGCTTAGATGGCAGCATATGTTGTTCCAAAACCTGTATGTACCTTTCAGCATTAATGGTGCCTTCACAGATGTGTAAGTTACCATGCCTTGGGCACTAATACACCCCCATACCATCATAGATGCTGGCTTTTGAACTTTGCGTCGATAACAGTCTGGAAGGTTCACTTCCCCTTTGGTCCGGATGACACAATGTCGAATATTTCCAAAAACAATTTGAAATGTGGACTCGTCAGACCACAGAACACTTTTCCACTTTGCATGAGTCCATCTTAGATGATCTCGAGCCCAGAGAAGCCGGCGGTGTTTCTGGATGTTGTTGATAAATTGCTTTCGCTTTTCATAGTAGATCTTTAACTTGCACTTACAGTTGTAGCGACAAACTGTATTTAGTGACAGTGGTTTTCTGAAGTGTTCCTGAGCCCATGTGGTGATATCCTTTAGAGATTGATGTCGGTTTTTGATACAGTGCCGTCTGAGGGATCGAAGGTCACGGTCTTTCAATGTTGGTTTCCGGCCATGCCGCTTACGTCGAGTGATTTCTCCAGATTCTCTGAACCTTTTGATGATATTATGGACCGTAGATGTTGAAATCCCTAAATTTCTTGCAATTTCACTTTGAGAAACATTCTTAAACTGTTTGACTATTTGCTCACACAGTTGTGGACAAAGGGATGTACCTCGCCCCATCCTTTCTTGTGAAAGACTGAGCATTTTTTGGGAAGCTGTTTTTATACCCAATCATGGCACCCACCTGTTCCCAACTAGCCTGCACACCTGTGGGATGTTCTAAATAGGTGTTTGATGAGCATTCCTCAACTTTATCAGTATTTATTGCCACCTTTCCCAACTTCTTTGTCACGTGTTGCTGGCATCAAATTCTAAAGTTAATGATTATTTGCAACAAAAAAAAAAAGTTTATCAGTTTGAACATCAAATATGTTGTCTTTGTAGCATATTCAACTGAATCTGGGTTGAAAATGATTTGCAAATCATTGTATTCCGTTTATATTTACATCTAACACAATTTCCCAACTCATATGGAAACGGGGTTTGTAAATTCCAAAACAGAACGTGCAAGATTGTCAGAGACATTTTAAAACAAGCTATTTGTGCACTTTTGTGCATGATGTCACCAAGATTACATATCAAAACACTAAATTAAAGTGCACTTTTTGTACAGAACGCCACTACAATAGTTTAAAACAAATAAAGTGCACTTTTGTGCATGATGTCACACAAAATATTTCAATAACTGTCACATAAAAATGAGCTGCATATCAAATAGTATATGTCCCACGGTGTTGATGTGGAAATAGTTGCTTTGGCATTTTGTGGGTGTGGCACCGAACGGAGATGTTGACATGCAAAATTTCAAGTACCGTATTTCCTTGAATAGCCGCAGGGGCGTTAATTAATTTAAAACCTCCTGTCACACCTGCGTTTACCGGAAACCGGCGGGATGGCCGTGCATGCGGTAATTATTTTAAAACCTCTTCTCACTCCGGCGTTTACCAAAAGGAATCCATAAAATTTAGGCGTGCGCTTTGAGTGTGATGTAAGCATACCATCATGAAAAGCACATTTAATTAACAAAAACGTTATTATGGTCTTACCTGTACTTATAAATGGAGTCCATTTGCAGCTCCTTCTGACCAAAAGCATCGATAACTTGTTTATAGAAGTCTTCCTTATTTTCTTTCTTCAGTTTTAAAAGTCTCTGTTTCGATGGAGATATTCCTTTAATTATTACCTCCTGCTTCGATTGAAAGTCCAGTTTAGAAAACTGTTTTATTTTAGATACCTGTATGTGATCCTCCAAGTTAGAAGTTCAGGCAGAGGGAAAAAATTAATCTCTTGCTGCGTGTGTTCACTTCTTCTGCAGTACAGGAAGTCGCAAGAAGGATCACTAGCGCGGCAGCGCCCTCTACCACCAGGAGGCGGGAGTGATTTAATGACTTATACAGTATTTCACACACGCAGCTACGGTATATTAATAAAACATAGCTGCTTACTGTTCTCTTTAGCATACTGTACCGGTATTCAATAGCTTGAACCTTAAATCCTACTGAAAAGCTCTTTATCTTTTTTCCTTTGTGCGATAGTAAACTACTGAAATCAGCTTCCTCCATTTTGAAAAGGAGGACAGATGCGTCACTCGTGACGTAACGAATTTGACCCGGTGGAAGTTCTAGCCATATGCTAAATATTTTGCGAAACGAGTTTGACCCGGCGAAAATTATAGACATGCGATAATAAAATTAATATTTTGCGAAACGAATTTGATCCAGCTTCAATAATAAACCGGCGATAAGGCCAAGCATGCGTTAATTATTTTGAGAAACGAGTTTGACCCGGCAGTAATTCTAGACGTGCGAATACTATATTCCCTGCGCCAATTCAAGGAAATACGGTACTCTTCATTCTCTTGCGGGTGATTTTTCAAATGATGCTACATATTAGCAGTGCTGCTACTTTTTGTAGCAACGCTTTTGCCTCATAAATGTTCAACATATTCCCGCTTGAAGCCAAACCACCGCCAGACGATGGATCCCGTGCTGTTTTTCTTGGGAATTATTTCTTCCTCCATTTGTTACCAGATTCGCACCTTCTCTCTCTCTCGTATTACCACCCGCACCACTCCGTTAGCATCACAGCTAACGTTACCATGTCGCTACCTCTCTGCACCGCGGGAGCGTGTGACGTTGCACACGTGACGTGTGTAAGAAGGTGCGCTTGTTTTGGTCTCTGTGAGAAGGAGAGACAAGGAAGAGTGGGAAACGCATGCAGTTTAATGCCCGCAGCTAAAAGCAACTGCATGAGAACGTATACTTGAATATCACGATATAGTCATTTTCTATATCGCACATAGACAAACCCGCGATATATCGAGTATATCGATATATCGCCCAGCCCTACTTCACTCCCATTTCTTTCTTTCTGCTATAGATTGCTCAAAAAAGTTAAGGGCGGAGTTTAACTCAGCTTTCAGAAAATGTCTGAATGTGACGAGGAACAAGTCATTAAATTTGGGGGCTGATTCGGATCATTTCTACCAGGTCACTTTACGTTTACTTTATGAGCCTCAACATCTGTGTGTTTGCGTGCACGTGTGTGCTGCGCCCACAAAAACGATTGTGGATGACTGGCAAGGGGCTTTACTCGGTTTCTTTCATTCTGCCATAGATAGCTGAAAATGTTAAGGGCAGATTTGGATTACATTTTCAGAAAATGTCAGAAATGATGTGACGAACAAGTGATCTAGATTGAGGACTTTTTTACTAATGGGATGAAGGCCCTGGCAGAGGTGCTCTTTGAGGCATCTGAAAATGCGGAAATTAAAATTTTAAACAATTGTCGAGTCAAAATATAAATTCTTAGTTTTTTAATGCAATATTAATAAAAATACGATCTAAACAAAATTTGTTCAACCCCTTGCCTCAGCTACTCGCTGTTCCTCTTGACTTACTGTAATGCTGCACTGAGTTGCAGGAAGGGGAGACGTCCGAAACACTGAAACAAGCTGGCTAGTTAGCTTAACCATCTAGCTAGCTTACTTGTTGTCGCCTCCGTTCGCTCTCCGAGCCACAACATTGACAGCTGTCTATTATACTGCTAATTATGTTTGGATGATTACAATCCAAACACTGGTAGTTCCGAACCAGTTGTAATTCTAGAGTATTTATTAGTAACCAGCAAGATTGTATATTTTTGAGGTGACGGATGTAAACAGAGAGAGGTCACAACATCAGAAGTCTATTACCCGAGGGGGCGTTGCTAAATTGAGAAATGTTTTCTGAGTTCTTTTCATGCATGGTGTAGAATTTAACATTTACATTTTCTATGATAATATTGTTAATTATCTATTGAAAAACAAAAACATGTGGTACATTAAGTGGTACATATGTCAAAAAGACAATTTAAAATAGGTTGGTAGATGAGAATAAATATAAAAGTAATATATAGTGTTGAAATGCACCCAATTGCAGGAAATTTAGTTTTGATTTTCAACATCTTATTTTGAGGTTTGTGTGGCAGCACTTTGTGCTTTTTTTTTTTCCTCAAAGGGTCCTCACATTCCTGAGTTATAAGAACCTGACCAGTGAACAAATACATTTTTGCATAATATAAAATAACATTAAACCCTTATTTAATTTGAACAGAAAAAATAAACATGATTAAATTGGTTCCTCAGATGATTAATTACTGTCCAGAATGGACATGGAAATGATAAAAAAAAAAAAATGTACTTATACATATTTCAATTAGAAGTTATCATAATCTATCATAATTACAACATATATTAAATTACGCAAATTTCGGTTCAAAAACATATTTCGTATGGTCATATTCACGTAAGTAAACGTCCTGGGTACATTCACATCTGATGTTGCGATCCTTCAGTTTGAACTTGTGCTTCACTGTCTTTGTCCACTTAAATTTGCTATGACTTAAGTCTCCCTGTAAGTCGGATGCCAACTTGAACAGGACGGTTGAATAAAGATAATCCAATTAAAGAAAAAAATACAGCCAGCGATGAAACCTCATTTTCGGGGGAAATCCCCAGTACTCTCCTGTACAGACATGCACACAGAGTAACAGGTTTTTACCGCCATGCAATGCGGGGATTGTGAAGTACCTAGATCTAAGAGTGCTGATGTGACTCTTACCAAGCATCAACACAAGAAATAGTTTTTTTGTATTTGGTGGTTGCAAAGCTAGTTAGCAGGATATTTGTAGCGGGTAAGAACAAGCTGTTGGGTGCAAATTAGGGTTACGCGTTATAAACTATATCCATTTGGACGATGGAGCTTTTAATACTATCGTCATATCGTGATGACGCATGTTGGTGACACATTCTAGCTGTCTTGCAAATTTGACCTGTTCCAAGCAAACAAAATGCGTCCAATGCAATCTAGCGTCCTCAACGCAATGTAGCGTCCTCAACGCAATGTAGCAGAGGTGTGGACTCGAGTCACATGACTTGGACTCGAGTCAGACTCGAGTCATGAATTTGATGACTTTAGACTCGGCTTGACAAAATGTAAAGAGACTTGCAACTCGACTTAGACTTTAACATCAATGACTTGTGACTTCACTTGGACTTGAGGCTTTTGACTTGACATGACTTGCTACTTTCCCCAAAACCCAAAGATTAAAAAGTTATTTGGGAGCACTCCGTATCTTTCATTTTCTACGTCTGTGTCTATAAGCGTGTGTGCTGCTAGTCAGCTGGTGTGCTGTCAGTACAATAGCCAATCAAATTAGATCTACGTTGTTTTCATCCCACAGCTCTCATCCAATCAAATTGCAGGACAACCACCGAACATGAGTTGTCAAACAACGCGGCAGTGAGAAACAATTATGCCAAAGTTGGTTTCGTTCGGGTATAAAAACTACGACTTGGTCAACAAAAAACGAATTGCCGTATGCAAATCACGCAGTTCGAATATTACAGACGGAGACGCAACAACTTCCAACTTCGTTCGACATTTGAAGTTCCACAAAGAAGGGTAAGTTTTGAATGTAAGTTTATTGGCTAAGTAACATGACTTTTATTTGCTGTGTAGTTAAATCAGTGAGGCTGTAAACTCGCTGCTAACGTTATAACCATAGACATCTTATAAGGGTACGCAGCATTGAGCGCTACTGCCTATTGGCACGGACGAGACGCGGCGCCGCCATCTTGGAGTGGTGATCCGCTCCACTCAGTGCAATTCATTTGGCAGGAGCAATGAACTGTCAGCGAATTTAATTCATCTTACCTCACTGAATACCACTGATTTTCACGCACTTTTTTTGTCAAACGTGTAGCTATGATAACGGACACATGCTTTGGCGTTTTTATTATTCATAGTTTGCTTAACAATAATATAATATTCTTATACGCTATAAATGGCCAGACGTCCGAGATCAAAACTGGGAATATAATCCCACAGAATTGGGAAAAAAACGGTCAGCTATTTTTAAGTTGAAGAAACAATATGATTAGGTTATATATACATGCGTATATCCTACATAAACAATGTATGAATACATTAGATATCTATAAATCTTAGGGACCTATAGACTGCAGCAGCAGAGAGTTTATTCTGTCTAGACACTTTGTATTGATATTTTCTATTACATTCTTCCCTTAAATGATTATGTTTACAGTGATTGTTTTATATGTATTTTTTATGTATGTCGCTTTGAATAAAAGCGTCTGCCAAATACTTAAACATAAACATATATAAACACCTGAAAGTCTTTATATCAGCTAAAACCACCAATCTGTTTCACTGGATTCAGAATAAAACCAAATGCTGTCTTACCCAACAATGTTAGTATTTCAATATTGTTACTTGAAGACTTATTCCTGGTTACAATTACACTGTTAAGAAAGTATTGTCTTATATTTTGCCTAAAATGAGAATGCATCATAATCAGTGGCGGTTGGTGAATTTTGTTTTAGGTGGGGCTGAAAGTTTGTAAACCAAACCCCTGTAGGGGGGGTCATCTCCCCCGGAAGATTTCTTTGTGATTTTCACATACAAATATTGAAGATCTTTGCTCCTTCTCAACTCTGTGGTTATATTATTTTCATAAAATACAACCAATAGTATGTTAATGTTTGTTTTTGCAAATGTGTTTATTCTGTAAAGGAATGAGTTAAATGTTTAAAATTGTTTAAACTATTAAAATGACTGGTTAATAGTGCTATTATGAATTGCAATGTCAGCACTATTTTTTTCCCTGCAATTTCAAATGCACTTGTTTTAATAAATAAATACAGCGTTTTAAAAGCATACACAATCTGTGTAAAAAATATTAGTCTGTGGTTAAAAGGACTTGAAAAGACTCAAAACTCAAAATGCAGGACTTGGGACTTGACTTGAGACTTTCTAGTCTTGACTTTGGACTTGACTCGGGACTTGCCTGTCTTGACTCGGGACTTGACTCGAGACTTGAGGGCAAAGACTTGAGACTTACTTGTGACTTGCAAAGCAATGACTTGGTCCCACCTCTGCAATGTAGCGTCCTTGCTCACGGCTAATGTCCCTCCACAGTGCAAGCCACTTCTAAATTAGCAATCCTCGCCTCCATTAGGGAAAATAAACTTTCTTGCAAGTAGCATTATTGGAGAACAGGGAATTGGTAAACATGCTACACTACACACCATAGGGCTTGAAACTGTAACGTAGTAAACGCAATGTATTGTGGGTCTAGCTGGCCTATGAATAGCTTATTTACATTGCTGAATGCAGGACTCTGCTAAAGTTATCTTTTAAATCAGGGGTCACCAACGCGGTGCCCGCGGGCACCAGGTCGCCCGTAAGGACCAGATGAGTCGCCCGTGGGCCTGTTCTAAAAAAAATATATATATATATATATATATATATATATATATATATATATATATATATATATATATATTTTTTTTTTTTTTTTAAATTAAATCTACATAGAAAAAAACACAAGATACACTTTCAATCAGTGCATCAACCCAAAAAACCTCCCCCATGCACACTCATCCACACCCACTCACACAAAAGGGGTTATTTCTTTCTGCTACCAATATTCTGGTTCCCACAACATAGACAACACATCTGCAAGGGACACAGTCCCTGAAGCACACATGATTGTATAGGCTGCTGGTCCACTAACATTTTCATTAATTACTATTTTTTATGTAATTATTTTTATATTGTTTTACTTTCTTTTTTATCCAAGAAAATGTTTTTTATTTATTTATCTTATTTTATTTTATTTTTTAAAAAAGGGCCTTATCTTCAACAGACCAGGTTGTCAATGAAATTAGATTTGTTTAAAGGGTTTTTTAAACCAGGGCAGTCCAGATAATGTCCAAGTCGGACTCAGCAACACACACCTTCATTCATGTACACAGAAAAAAATTAGGGAACACAACAGATTGCATATAATTTATAAACAAAATTTCATTTTCAAAATAAGCATTTATGTACAGTCCAGATTATGTCCAGGTCACTCAAATTAGGGAACACAACAAAAGATATCATATAATCTATAAACATAATTATACTTTCGAAATAAGCCTTTGAGGACTTCTCATTATTTTTTAAATGTTTTTTGGCATCATTATCATTTTCAACCATGTAACTTTCTAAAGTTAGAAAATACTGAATAAATGTTTTAAAGAAAGTAATACTAAGTGAATATCTGTTTTTGGCCTTAAAAATAAACATTTTACTGAGTACTATAATTAAATTGACTAAATCATGATTGTCAATGAATTCTCCTAAAATAACAGAAACCACATTAAGCTTCATAAACAAACCAATCCTTAAACACATTTTTTCAACTTCCACCCAAAACAAAGACACAATATGACAATACCAAAACAAATGCAGGGTGGATTCAGGCTCCTGACAACAAAATTGGCAATCATCTGACTCTGTCATATTCCATAATTTTAACATTTTCCCTGTGGGTAAGAAGTTATAAATAATTTTAATTTGAAAATAACAATTTTGCACATCGATAGTGGTTTTATAGATTAGTTTGAATATGGCATCCCATGGCAACGGGCAGTCAAAAAAGTCCTCCCATTTTCCATTTGTTGTATGAGGCAGCCTTCAAAGATTTCTTTATTAAATAAAAATTATACATTTTTCTATTTATTTTAGTTCCTTTTTGCCAACTAGAATTTCTTATTAGAGGTTTACAAACTAATAATTTAGTAGTTCCATAATTAATTATTTGTTTACATCTTTTCCCAATTACTCCAGTTAGTTGATAAAATGAAAAGCTTGAGCAAGCATCACCATACATAGCTCTAAATTCATCATACTTCATAATTTTACCATTCTCATTGATATCATTGACAAAAATGATTCCTCTTTCAAACATATTTTTCCAAAAGAAAGGCTTTACATCTATTACAATATTAGAGTTCATCCATATTAACTGCTGCAAAATATTGTCTCTTTTTTCTGGCACATAAAATTGAAAACACCACTATGAGTGGATTGTTTCCTTATGAACCCCGCCATGTTTCCCAGCAGACTCTCTGGGAGGGGATCACTTGTAAAAAAAGGATACAATTTCTTTTGATACAGTACATGTTTTTTGTCCAACAGGACATTTGTGTACCACTCAATGTTTAAATACATCTTTGGAACAATTGATGCTTTTAAAGACAGACACATAGCTTCAAGGTTGAGAAGTTTCAGGCCCCCATATTCATACTCTTTGTTCAAAACCTTTCTTTTAATCTTTTCTGGTTTGCCGTTCCAGACAAAATCGAAGACCCTCTGCTCATAAATCTTAAAGTTTTGTGATGGAGCTGGTAATGACAAAAACAAATAAATAAATTGAGGAATAATTAACAAGTTGGCAATAGACATTTTACCATACAAGGTTAGGGATTTCCCTTTCCATAATTGCATAATTTTGTCCAGCTTTCTTAGTCGATTATCATAATTTACTGAGCCTAGATCTTCCAGATTTTCTGGGACAACAACACCAAGTATGTTAACTGGTCCATCTGTCCACAAAACAGGCACTTTGCATTCAATTCGAAAGGACGTTCCCTTTAGATTTCCGATCCTTAACATTTTACATTTATCATAATTAAGCTTAAGGCCAGATTGCTGTGAAAATATGTCCAAAAGATTAAGAAGGTTCCGCAAACAATGAGGAAAAATCTTATCTTTGTGAATCAGCCTTTTCTGACATGAACTTCATCAAGAACAAACACAGAACACGCCTCACTGATGCACATCTGCAAGACTCCCTCAGAGTTGCAGTGTCAAGTTACACACCAGAGTACAACACACTAGTTAACAGCATGCAATGCCAGGCTTCCCACTAACTGACAAAGAAACAGATAACAGATTTGGTGTCCAGTTCAAAGTGTGACATTATTTAAAAATTTGAGAGTTTACTTTTGTATTTTACATGAGTTATTATTTGTACAAACATGGTGCAAAGTAATTCATGATTTGTTAAAAAATGTTAGTGGCTAGCTAGTTAAAATGGGATATTGTGATTTCACAAGACTGTCTTAGAAGTGATCATTTGAAAATGTTCAATTTGAAAAATGTGCACTTAGAGAAAATATAAAAATAAAGTGTTGCATATTGATATTTATCTGTTTTTATATATATTTATTGTGAGAAATCATTAAGATGATCAGTGTTTCCACAAAGATAAATATCATTAATTATTAATAATAACAGAGTTAAAGGTAAATTGAGCAAATTCGCTACTTCTGGCAATTTATTTAAGTGTGTATCTAACTGGTAGCCCTTCGCATTAATCAGTACCCAAGAAGTAGCCCTTGGTTTCAAAAAGGTTGGTGACCCCTGTTTTAAATAGTTCAAAACATAGCGCGAACGTGTGGCATCATTACCTGCCACAATCATTGTGGTCATCGCTTCAGGGGGCAAAAAAAAGATTGGGTTGATATTCTCATTTCCAGCATGAAAGCAAAGCCGAGAAATTCGGGTTACTGAGCTAATAAAGAGAAGGCGAATAGCCTGGAGAGCAGCTGTTAGACAATCCAACATCCCTTCGCATGGCATAGTTACATGTTAGTGTGTTCACAACATTTTCAGACTGGTAAGATTGAATCAATGCATGTTTTATTCTGTTTTACACGTACCATTTAGTAGGCTGTTGGTGTTAGCCAAGCTCGCTGCGGCCTACAAACCCCTTCCGTACACGTAAAAAGGCTTGTCTGTTTATTTTTAGTCACGGTTCCATCCATCCATTTTCTACCGCTTATTCCCTTCGGGGTCGCGGGGGGCGCTGGAGCCTATCTCAGCTACAATCGGGCGAAAGGCAGTGTACACCCTGGACAAGTCGCCACCTCATCGCAGGGCCAACACAGATAGACAGACAACATTCACACTCACATTCACACACTAGGGACCATTTAGTGTTGCCAATCAACTTATCCCCAGGTGCATGTCTTTGGAGGTGGGAGGAAGCCGGAGTACCCGGAGGGAACCCACGCAGTCACGGGGAGAACATGCAAACTCCACACAGAAAGATCCCGAGGCCGGGATTGAACTCACGACTACTCAGGACCTTCGTATTGTGAGGCAGACGCACTAACCCCTCTGCCACCGTGCTGCCTTAGTCACGGTTAAGCACAAAAATAAATGTGTATTATCTAAGTAGCGCAGTGATCAAAGTATTTAAAAGTAATAATGGGCTTGTGTTTATCAGGGAAACCTGCTTATGAAATGAGGCTGAGCCCCCTCACTCCATCGCGGACACTTAAGAGATAAAGAAATAGGTTATGCGCACAATCTGACTCTAGTGAAAAAATATAGACAAGTCTGGCTAGACGAGGGCGGCGGCTTCCTAAAATCTCTTGTTTCTATTGGACGTATTCATATGGATCAATTCCAGCAGTTTTACTTATTTTTTTCGAGTTAACAAGCCTTTTTCAGTTTGTCTAGGTACGGTGCCCTGATTTTTTATTTTGTACGATCCACTTTACAGCCATGGAAACAAAAGCTTTGGCCAACAAAAATGGCTACTGTGGCCCCACAATGCATTGCGAAATCACGTGCCCATTCGAGCCCTATAGGAGGATATGCTAACAACTAAGCTAGAGTGCTTGAATATTAAGAGCCGTTGGTGGATAGATACAAACCTCGACAGTAACGATGCCATGTACATCAGTATATGGTCGATACTACAGTAGTTAGAATTTTTATTTTTTCAAATAATAAAAAAAATATTTTTATTTATTGTTTACAAACTCCGGAAATAAGGGCCTGGAGACAGAGGGCTTTAAAGTACCTGTAAAGTGGAAAACCAGTTGACGTTATATACATAATTGTGTTTCATTGTGGTATGGTATCATTTTATTTTGAACATGCATACATTTACATGTGATACATCAATAACTTGCAGATTCTCATTTTTCTTTACATGTCCAAAAAGAAGTAGGAAGAAGCAAGGCTTATTTAACCTTACTCTTTTTCACTTCATATCAATTTCTAACATGTATGTTCACTTCCTGTTGTGTTATACATTCTATTGTGAATGTCCAATTCAGCAGTTCTCTTTATATGTCTTCAAATCAATTCCGATTCTCGTAATGAGATGAATTATATACAATTTTCAATAAAGTTCAAGATATTAACATTTTGCTTCTTTGTACCTGGTAACCACTTGTAGTTTGGATATACGACCGACGGTTAGTTTGCATGTTTATTAGCACCTGACAATTCTGTTGATGTTTTAGTGTTACAGTAAAGCTGCATCCGTTAGGCACTCGGCTTCAAAAACTTACTCATCATCCTTCTTGTGTTCGGGCTCCAAAATATAAGGTTTTGGATCATAATTTTTCCCCAAAGTACTAGCTGCTGGCTCTCACAAAGTCTGCTTGATTGGCGTTGTTTATGATTGATAAGAGATTTGTGGTTGCTACTTCTACGTCATGGATCATGTGACTGGCTTTCTCATTAAAGGCCTACTGAAATGAAATTTTTTTATTTAAACGGGGATAGCAGATTTATTCTATGTGTCATACTTGATCATTTCGCGATATTGCCATATTTTTGCTGAAAGGATTTAGTATAGAACAACGACGATAAAGTTCGCAACTTTTGGTCTCTGATTAAAAAAAAAGCTTTCCCCTACCGAAAGTAGCGTGACGACACCGGAGGAAGGACTGCTCATATTTTCCTATTGTTTACACCAGCAGCGAGAGAGATTCGGACAGAGAAAGCGACGATTACCCCATTAATTTGAGCGAGGATGAAAGATTCGTGGATGAGGAACACTAGAATGAAGGACTAGAATGCAGTGCAAGACATATCTTTTTTCGCTCTGACCGCAACTTAGGTACAAGCTGGCTCATTGGATTCCACACTCTCCTTTTTCTATTGTGGATCACGGATTTGTATTTTAAACCACCTCGGATACTATATCCTCTTGAAAATGAGAGTCGAGAATGCGAAATGGACATTCACAGTGACTTTTATCTCCACGACAATACATCGACGAAACACTTTAGCTACGGAGCTAACGTGATAGCATCGTGCTTAACTGCATATAGAAACAAAATAAATAAATCCCTGACTGGAAGGATAGACAGAAGATCAACAATACTATTAAACCAGGGACATGTAAATACACGGTTAATGCTTTCCAGCTTGGCGAAGCTTAAAAATGCTGTTGCTAACGACGCCATTGAAGCTAACTTAGCTATGGAGCTAACGTGATAGCACCGTGCTTAACGGCATATAGAAACAAAATAAATAAATCCCTGACTGGAAAGAGACAGAAGATCAACAATACTATTAAACCAGGGACATGTAAATACACGGTTAATGCTTTCCAGCTTGGCGAAGCTTAAAAATTCTGTTGCTAATGAAGCCATTGAAGCTAACTTAGTAACGGGACCTCACAGAGCTATGATAAAAACATTAGCACTCCACCTACGCCAGCCAGCCCTCATCTGCTCATCAACACCCGTGCTCACCTGCGTTCCAGCGATCGACGGAAGGACGAAGGACTTCACCACGATCATCCGTGCGGTCGGTGGCTAGCGTCGGCTAGCGCGTCTGCTATCCGAGTCAAAGTCTTCCTGGTTGTGTTGCTGTAGTCCGCCGCTAATACACCGATCCCACCTACAACTTTCTTCTTTGCAGTCTTCATTGTTCATTAAACAAATTGCAAAAGATTCACCAACACAGATGTCCAGAATACTGTGGAATTATGAGATGAAAACAGAGCTATTTTGTATTGTATTCAATGGGGTACCGATACTTCTGTTTCACTGGTTACGTCACGCGCATACGTCATCATCGAAAGACTTTTTTAACCGGAAGTTTAGCGGGAAATTTAAAATTGCACTTTACAAGTTAACCCGGCCGTATTGGCATGTGTTGCAATGTTAAGATTTCATCATTGATATATAAACTATCAGACTGCGTGGTCGGTAGTAGTGGGTTTCAGTAGGCCTTTAACTCTCAAAATAGCTTGGAAATCTCTTGAGATTGATACTATTTTGGTCATATGTAGAGGTGGGAATCTTTAGCCAACTCACGATTCAATTGCGATTCAGGAGCTACAATTCCATAAAAAATCGATTATTGATGCATCTTTAATTTATGTACATTGATGCAGTTTTACATTTCTTTTCATTTCACTAAATAAGTGTTTATCACTTGGTACTTTTAAAAGTGGCCCATTTGTAAAAAGAAATCCCCATCATGTTTATTAAGTTCATGGAAATGTGTGCAAACCTTGAACAGAGGTCCCCTTTAATAAAGGAACTGGTCAGATCTCACAGGGAAGTGGCTCGCTGCAGACAGCCAAACTGTCTGCATTACATTACTTTATTTACAGTAAATAGATGATTATTGTTTATTTCCCCCATCTCTAGTCATGTCTATTTATTCACAAACTTTGGAAGTCTTTTGGTGTCATAAATCAGATCCGTCCATCCATTTTCTACTGCTTGTCCCTTTTGGGGTTGCGGGGGGTGCTGGAGCCTATCTCAGCTGCAAGATATATATGATAATAGATTTAATACAGAGGCAACTTGTTTTTCCATTCTACTGGTATATTAAGGACAAAAACAAAATGTTTAAATCAGAACCAGTTGTAGGAAATAATTTAAATATTTAATTGCTACAATTACACCGCCATCGTGTTTTTGTCTGATTATAATTGCGATCAAAAATTGAATCATTCACAGATCTTGAAATTTTGAAGCGTCAATACCAGCATTGATATGACCAATACTGACTGCCCCTGTAACTACATGGTATTGGGTTGATACAGAAATTTGTAGTATTGCCCAAAACTAATGTAAAGTATCCAAACAGAATCAGTGCTTATTACTTTTTAATAAAAGTGTAGATAGAACCAATGTCACAACGGAAAGTAACCAGATATTAATAGTAGAACTTCGTTTATAATGGTTTATAAAGTCCATTTGACACACCTGGGTGATCTCTGTGGATGACCTGAGATGTTGGATGTGTTACCGGGAGCGAAAGGTGCCGTCCCGCCTTTACGGGGAGAGTAAGCATAGCAAGCACACTCTCCATGGCCCCAAAGAAGGCAAGATCCAGGCAGGGCATGCTGTAAAACCTTCATCCCTAGTCTTTCTAAGCCACTCACAGCATATTGCCTTGAAGGAAATGCGCCAGGCAGGGGCCAGCCGCCACTACGTGTTGCAGTCACGGTTTCATCCACTACTGTCTTACCGCTGTCATCGTAGCTTACACTAAATCTATTTTCCGCTTGCAATGTATCCAACTTTCAAAACAAGCGCCTGCACAACTCTACTGCTACATGCTCCAAACCAATTTGTAACACAAAGAAAAAACATGATCAGAACTTGTTTTCGCTTGTTCAAATCTGTTTATAAACCTTTCCAGCCCTAGTTTGTGCCTAATATTGAGGCTGTTCATCCAATGTACTGTGCCAACAACAGATTACTTATAATTGGTGTGTATTTGTTTAGGCATAGTCAGTCAAAAATCTGTTTGTACTCACTTCTAATGTTGAAATATGATACGATCGAGATGTGTGTAAAGCAAAAGTGCTGACCTTCCTGCGACAAAGAGCAGTACAGTCCTTCTGAGCATGATGAAAGTGATATTATGATCAACTGTCTTGAATAAATGCACATCTATCTTTCTTTGTAGACTTGCCTAACGATTTCTCACCTCTACTCCCCTGAATGCCAGTGTGATCTATCACAGACATGAAGGTAGTAAAAAGCCCCATCATGCATTGCTCTACCATGGTCCCCATAGTAGACTGGCCCAAACCCCCTGATGATGAACAGTCGAGGATGGGACGAGATCTTCCTCATAGACATGATGGCACCCTCATCCCGAGAGCATCATGGGATGGCAAAGCATTGTATTTGTTAGCTTGGTGTTTGGTGCGAGCTTCTTCGTGTAAGGACAACCTTGTTAAAGCTTTAGCTTCTCGTCACTGAAGGCCAAAAGGATGACGCTGCTACAAGAAGTGTGGCCTTGTGTTTGTTGAAGTCGGAATGGCCTAAGAAGTTACTGTCCACCAAGAAGGCTGTGAAACGGAAGCAAGGTTGCCACGACCTTGTGTGTGTTTGTCGTTCAAAGCTGCCTGGCTTGTTTGTGCTGATTCAGAGTAAGAAAGAAAGCTTGTTAAAACTCTGACTGGGACTTGGTTAGGTTGTGAAGTAGTCAGAGCAGTGGTGTAGGACATGATTGGCTGGATACAGGTGTCCGTAGTTGCCAGTACTAGATCAGATGATATGTTTGCTATCTATCATAAGGTGTGGACGGTAGTGTCAAACTGGTGGTTCTGGTTCCGGGTAGTTGCGGCAATGAGGGCTAGTGTAGAGGGCTTGGTTCTGGTTCTTAGTTGAGTGACTGAGACTCCTGTCTGCTCCAGGGCCCTTCAGAGGAGTCCCATCAACCCAAAATCAGCCCAACATCCACTGAGGAAGAAGAGTCCGAGTTGGACT
The DNA here is from genome assembly GCF_033978785.1 of Entelurus aequoreus. Taxonomy (NCBI): domain Eukaryota; kingdom Metazoa; phylum Chordata; class Actinopteri; order Syngnathiformes; family Syngnathidae; genus Entelurus; species Entelurus aequoreus. The sequence continues at coordinate 4,459,084 of NC_084731.1, forward strand.
GTGGCGTGTCTGTCTGCTGCCGGATCTCCAGCCGGCTGCCCGACTGACCTGACCTCTGACCCCCTCCCCCAGCACACAAAGCAGTCTGTTTTAATGTAACTCATTCACCTGTTTATATTCTCTCTTGCCCCACCCCTCCCTGACCTCGATTGTTGCATCTGCCTCTTCATGCTGTTCTCTGTCGAACCCCGCTTAGGACGACAAGATGGGCAGCCCCGATGGCGGGGAGGAACATTCCAAGAGGTACCAACACCATTCTATCTGCTCCAGCATGTTACCTGTCTTTATGCCTGTCTGATTTATGCTGTCGTGTTTGTGATTGGATGCTACTACAGCAGGAAGAAGCGCAGCCGCAGTCGTGACCGGAGGCGCAGCAAGAGTCGAGAACGAAAGAGAAGTCGCAGCCGCGAGCAAAAACGCAGCAAGGAAAGACGGCGGAGTCGTAGCAGAGAGCGCCGCCGCAGTCGCGAGAGGGGAGGGCGCTACAGAGATTATAACAAATCGTAAGTATGAGCTTGCAGTCGCTGACCACATAAACAAATTCAATACAAGCAGAAAGAGGACTTTGTGAAACGGGTTTGTGTCTGTGTCCAGGCAAGGGAGGAAGCGGTCAAAGAGCAGAAGTCCCATCAGGAGGGAAAGGAGTCCAAACAGGTGAGACTTTATTAAAATGTGTAAAATAAACAAACTTTTGTGAAGTTTTTGTTTTGTGAGCATGTTTAACCAACATGGAACAATACGTGAAGCTAGGCGAACACACATCTACTATGCTAAATGTGTCCTGTGTTGCACCCCAGGGATCAATACTAGAACCAGAATTGTTCAATCTTTATATTAAATGGCATTTGTTAAGTTGTAAAATATTTAAAGTTAGTATTATTTGCGGATGATACAACAGCGTTTTGTTCAAAGAGAGAACACACAGAAAGCTAATACAAATAATAACCGAAGGAATTAACAAATTAAAAAGATGGAGTGACAAAAACAGACTATCCTTAAGCCTCAGTAAAATTAAAATAATGCTATTCGGTAACAGTAGAAGGGAAAGTCAAACACAAATAGACGGAATAGAAATTGAAGGAGTAAATGAAACCAAATTTCTAGGTATAATGATTGATGATAAAATTAACTGTAAATCTCATATAAAAAATATACAACATAAGGGGGCAAGAAACACATCGATAATGAATAGAGCTAAACATGCATTAGACCGAAAATCACTCCATATTCTCTACTGCTCGCCAGTGTTACCATATCTTAGTTATTGTGCAGAAATATGGGGAAATAACTACAAAAGTACACTTCATTCATTAACCGTGTTACAAGAAAGATCAGTTAGAATAATACATAATGTTAGATATAGAGAACATTGAAACCCTTTATTCATTGAATCGGAAATACTGAAATTCTACGACAGTAAATTTGCAAACCTCTAAAATTATGCACAAAGCAAACTATTATCTGCTACCCAAGAATATGCACCAGTTCTTAACAAAAGAGAATAAATATAATCTTACAGAAAAATGCAATTTGAAACATTTGTATGCACGTACAACACCTAAGACCTTTAGTACATCAATGTGTGGAATTAAATTTTGGAATATATTAAGCAAATAAATCAATGTACTATGATCCAATTCAAGAAACTCTTCAAACTTAAAGTGTTTACAAAGTACAAAGAAGAAGAACCATGATAAACGTGCTGAGTTTATCAGAATTTATCCATTCATTTTCTAGATAATTGTATTTATCTCACCATATGAAATATAACTTCACTAATTATTTATTTTTAATTTTTTAATGTTAATACTTGCTTATATTGTGAATACATTGAGAACAGGAAAAGAACAAAAGTGTTAGCAACTGCTATGTAGAGGAAAAAGGGCTAGGATTAAATAAGATCGGTTTCTTCCTACTCCTTTTTGAACATGTTGAATAGAGAAACTGGAAATTGTGATGTATCATGTTGTATGTGATGTATCATGTTGTATGCATGTATTTTTTAAATAAACCTAAACTCGAACTCAGGTTGCCAACCGACAACTTGACTCCAGAAGAGCGAGATGCCAGGACTGTGTTCTGCATGCAGCTGGCAGCCCGCATTCGACCTCGAGACCTGGAAGACTTTTTCTCTGCTGTAGGCAAGGTAAGAAGCTCACACCAACAGGAAGCAGGCGTTGCCTTTGGGTGTTACTCTGCAGGACATAACCTCCTATGTTCTGCAGGTCCGAGACGTCAGGATGATTTCAGACAGGAACTCGCGCAGGTCAAAGGGTATTGCTTACATCGAGTTTGTGGAAGCCAGTTCTGTTCCTCTGGCCATTGGTCTGACTGGGCAAAGGCTGCTGGGAGTTCCTATCATTGTGCAGGCCTCACAGGTGCGGAACAAGATATGTTTTTTAACTTCATCTGCTACTTTTAAACTATGTGCATACTATTAGTAAAGTAGCATAGCAATTTATTTTTGGTTACCAGCTGGCATTAGCTTTACAGCTTTAAAAACTTGTGTATCTAGGCTGAGAAGAACAGAGCGGCCGCTGCAGCCGCAGCAGCCAACAACCTGCAGAAAGGATCGTCAGGACCGATGAGGCTTTACATTGGTTCGCTGCACTTCAACATCACAGAGGAGATGCTGAGAGGAATCTTTGAGCCGTTTGGCAGGGTGAGCTAAACCTGGCTTGAACATGTAAAAGTCCAAAGTTCCCTTCAGAATAGTTACTAAGATGGTCATTGTGTTGGCAGATTGAAGGAATCCAGCTGATGATGGACACAGAGACGGGACGTTCCAAAGGATATGGCTTCATCACAGTGAGTTGTGTTTTGTCCTAGTTCTAAGCCTGGGCTGATAGCAAATTTTGTTTGACGATATATTGACTTTCAAATTATTGTCAATAAACAATATTATTGCCATTATATTTTTGAGACCAAATTAACCACTGATGTAATGACAATACATAAAAATAATGGTAAATAATATATTTTAACATTGCAATTGAATTGTAAACTTTTAAATACCAAGTTAAATAAAACTAAAATATATACTTTGTCTGTAAGCAAAATTTTGAACTTAAACAAAAAATCACAACCAAAATCAATAAAATAAGTTCTCTCTGTTTAAGAAGGCGCTAGGGTACCCTCAATTATACACAACCAAAACAATAAACAAAATGGCTAAATAAAGTAATGTTGACCAAAATGATCACGGTTATCCTTATCGTGGTATTGTTTAATGTGCTCAAAAAGAACTTATACACATACTAAAATATTTTTAACCGAGTTGTATTTTCCTTATAACTAAAGTAGACGCAAAGTGTATCAAAGTGCAGTTATGAATGACGGTTCTTGGATCATGTTAATTTAATACGGTAATATTAACCGTCGGGAGTTTTAAAAAGGTTATCATTACTAACTTTTATTTGTAGTACAATCGCCCGCAGCCGCAGAAACCAATGCAAAGGAGTGACCGCTCTTGCAGACCGTCTCGCTCGCCATACACGCACATTAATTAAACAAAACACAAACTTTGCATCACTAAGAGTCAAATCACTTGATGGACAAGAGAATTCACCCCTTATTTTCATTCCGCTGGTGCACAAACGTGCGCAGCTACTTAAACCGATAAAAAGCGTCAATGCTCTGGAAACTTGCATATGTCGATTTATCGACGCTGGAAAACTTACCGACTTAAAGGCCTACTGAAACCCACTACTACCGACCACGCAGTCTGATAGTTTATATATCAATGATGAAATCTTAACATTATAACACATGCCAATACGGCCGGGTTAACTTATAAAGTGACATTTTAAATTTGCCGCTAAACTTCCGGTTCGAAACGCCTCTGAGGATGACGTATGCGTGTGACGTTGCCCGGCGAACACGGGTATGCCTTCCACATTGAAGCCGATACGAAAAAGCTCTGTTTTCATTTCATAATTCCACAGTATTCTGGACATCTGTGTTCGTGAATCTGTTTCAATCATGTTCATTGCATTATGGAGAAGGAAGCCGAGCAAGCAAAGAAGAAAGTTGTCGGTGCGAAATGGACGTATTTTTCGAACGTAGTCAGCCACAACAGTACACAGCCGGCGCTTCTTTGTTTACATTCCCGAAAGATGCAGTCAAGATGGAAGAACTCGGATAACAGAGACTCTAACCAGGAGGACTTTTGATTTGGATACACAGACGCCTGTAGAGAACTGGGACAACACAGACTCTTACCAGGATTACTTTGATTTGGATGACAAAGACGCAGACGTGCTACTGTGAGTATGCAGCTTTGGCTTTTTTTTGCGTATGTACGTAACTTTTTTAAAATATATAAGCTTTATGAACCTTGGGTTAGGTGAACGGTCTTTTGGGCTGAGTGGTTGTGTGTGTTGATCATGTGTTTGAATTGTATTGGCGTGTTCTATGGAGCTAGGAGCTAGCAGAGGAGCTAGGAGCTAGCATAGCACGTACCGTACCGTACGTGCGCGTCACGTACGTAACTTTTTAAAAATATATAAGCTTTATGAACCTTGGGTTAGGTGAACGGTCTTTTGGGCTGAGTGATTGTGTGTGTTGATCAAATGTTTGAATTGTATTGGCGTGTTCTATGGAGCTAGGAGCTAGCAGAGGAGCTAGGAGCTAGCATAACAAACACGCAGGTGTTATTATGCAGGATTAATTTGTGGCATATTAAATATAAGCCTGGTTGTGTTGTGGCTAGTAGAGTATATATATGTCTTGTGTTTATTTACTGTTGTAGTCATTCCCAGCTGAATATCAGGTACCGTGAGTATGCAGCCTTGGCTGCTAAACATTCGATAACTTGACCGTATGTGCGCGTCACGTACGTAACTTTTTAAAAATATATAAGCTTTATGAACCTTGGGTTAGGTAAACGGTCTTTTGGGCTGAGTGATTGTGTGTGTTGATCAGGTGTTTGAATTGTATTGGCGTGTTCTATGGAGCTAGGAGCTAGCAGAGGAGCTAGGAGCTAGCATAACAAACACGCAGGTGTTTTTATGCAGGATTAATTTGTGGCATATTAAATATAAGCCTGGTTGTGTTGTGGCTAATAGAGTATATATATGTCTTGTGTTTATTTACTGTTGTAGTCATTCCCAGCTGAATATCAGGTCACCCCCGGCTCTCACAGCATCTTCCCTATCAGAATAGCTTCAACTCCCCACTAGTCCTTCACTTGCACTTTACTCATCCACAAATCTTTCATCCTCGCTCAAATTAATGGGGAAATTGTCGCTTTCTCGGTCCGAATCTCTCTCACTTCATGCGGCCATCATTGTAAACAATAGGGAACTTTGCGTATATGTTCAACTGACTACGTCACGCTACTTCCGGTAGGGGCAAGCCTTTTTTTTATCAGATACCCAAAGTTGCAATCTTTATCGTCGTTGTTCTATACTAAATCCTTTCAGCAAAAATATGGCAATATCGCGAAATGATCAAGTATGACACATAGAATAGATCTGCTATCCCCGTTTAAATAAAAAAAATTCATTTCAGTAGGCCTTTAATTTTCATTTATAGCTGGTTAATTGACTTATCGAAAATCGGCCTAGGCCAACCTAGTTTTGACAAACCCTGAGGCTGACCACTTGTCAAACTCAGTTTGCAGACGCAGAGTGCGCTAAGAAAGCGCTGGAGCAGCTCAATGGCTTCGAACTAGCAGGTCGACCCATGAAGTTGGGGCACGTGACAGAGAGGAGCGATGGCTCTAGCGCTGCCTCGTTTCTTGACAACGACGAGCTGGATCGCAGCGGCATCGACCTCGGAACAACCGGACGCTTGCAGCTCATGGCCCGCCTGGCAGAGGGTTAGCCTGCACAATTGCTACAGTTTTGTAGTTCTGGTTCTGACTGTTTGTTTGGTATAGGTACGGGCCTGCAGATCCCTCCTGCTGCCCAGCAGGCACTGCAGATGAGTGGAGCCATTGCTATAGGAGCAATGGCAGCCGTCTCAGGTACACCGACATTAATTAGTTTGCTTTTAGCTGGTCGAAGGTCATGTGAATAAAGATTTGTGTCTCCCAGCTGCCATGAATCCAGGTCTCAACCTCAACATGAACCCCCCGGCTCTGAGCCTTCCTTCTCAGCCTTTGGCCACACACTGCTTCCAGTTGTCCAACATGTTCAACCCCAACAGGTACGCACATTTACACACCTAATGGTGAATGTGGTCCATACCAAAGCCAACGTTTATGCTTCTGCATAGCCATCATTGGGTCTCTTCCAGCACTTTTATGAACATTTTTAAAGTTCAGCAATGGGGGTTGTGTGTTCTACACAATAGTTCACGCGAGTAAACTCACTGAACCGTGACTACTATTTTGCTTTTTAGCTTTCTCTTTTGCTTTCCCCTGTGTTAGTTAAAAATGGCAAATCTTTACAGCTGTAGAAGATATTTTGCTTGAAAAATACACTTAATGGTTTTAAAAAGAGACTTTGTTACACTCACATTGAAAGCTGAACCATTTTCAAAAACATTGACATGGAATTCTCATTACTGAATCTGATGAAAATTACAGACATTTTTAATTGTCTCCAGCTTCAAACTTACCGTACTTACAACCTTAATTTATTAACTTAATTGGATCTTGAACAGGGTTTATGAAATAAAGCTTGTATATTAAAGTACATCATCATCATCGGCAGCTCAGTCTCGAGAGACCATACTGATGCGCGTCTGGAGTCTTGTCATGTTGTTTGGCATCGTCTGCTATGGCTGCGCAGTCCGATCTGTGAGTGACAGTCTTTATTGCAGTTTGTGCAAATGAATAAGGTGGCCTGGGTTTGAGGGGTTGCTGCAGTGCACTTCCTGCGTCTCCTCTTCTCTGCTGCAAGCCGATCTCTTGCCACCTCAGCTTCTGCACTGCCCTTGTGGACAGTCTGACGCCAAGCATTTCTGTCCATGGCCTGTACCTCCCAGCTGTCAGGAGAGATGTTGCATGCTTTCATGTCTCTTTTGCAGACGTCCTTGAAGCGTAGTAGGGGGCGACCAGCTTGTCTGGTGCCAATGGTCAGTTGTCCATACATGATGTCCTTAGGTAGTCTTCCATCCTCCATCCGTCGGACATGGCCGAGCCAGCGGAGACGGCGTTGACTCAGCAGGGAGTACATGCTGGGGATCTTGGCGCGCTGCAGGATGTTGGTGTATGGGATGTGGTCCTGCCAGCTGATGTTGAGGATGCGCCTGAGGCACCGCATGTGGAAGGTGTTGAGCCGACGTTCTTGCTTCATATAGGTGGTCCAGGATTCACTTCCATAGAGAAGGGTGCTGAGAACGCAGGCCTGATATACACGGATCTTGGTGTGTTCTGACAGCGCTCCGTTCTCCCACACTCTCTTGGTCAGTCTAGCCATGATGGTATTTGCCTTTCCGAGACGCCTGTCCAGTTCGATGTCCAGTGAGAGGTTGTTGCTGATTGTTGATCCCAAGTAGGTGAACTCGTCCACAGTGTCCAGTCTGATGTTATCAACTGTGATGGAGGGGGCAGTACTGATGTCTTGTGCACTGATGTTGGTCTTCTTCAGGCTTATTGTGAGCCCAAACTGCTTACAAGCATCGGCAAAGCGGTCAGCCAAACTCTGAAGGGCATCCTCTGTGTGAGTCATGAGGGCTGCATCATCAGCAAACAACATCTCCCTGATGAGAACTGTCCTGACCTTGGTCTTAGAACGCAGTCGCGCCAGGTTAAACAATCTCCCATCAGACCGGGTGTGCAGGTATACACCATCAGTGGAGGAGTCGAAGGCGTAAGACAGGAGCAGGGAAAAGAAAATCCCGAAAAGGGTTGGTGCAAGTACACAGCCCTGCTTGACACCACTGTTGATACAGAATGGTTCTGAGGATGATCCGTCATACAGGACTGTGCCCTTCATGTTGACATGGAAGGAGGTCACCATGCTGCCGAGCTTTGGGGGGCAGCCAATCTTCTCAAGGAGCTGGAATAGGCCTTCCCTGCTGACCAGATCGAAGGCCTTGGTGAGGTCTATGAACATCATGTAGAGTGGCTGGCCTTGCTCTCTACTCTTTTCCTGGAGCTGTCGAAGGGAAAAGATCATGTCAGTTGTCGACCTGCCTGCTCTGAAGCCACATTGGGATTCTGGATAGACACGATCCGCGAGTCTCTGCAGCCTGTTGAGGAGGATGCGTGCATACACTTTGCCGACAATGCTGAGAAGGGAGATCCCTCTGTAGTTGTTGCAGTCACTGCGGTCACCTTTGTTTTTATACAGTGTCACAATGGTGGCGTCACGCATGTCTTGTGGGACTGCACCTTCCTCCCAGCACATGCAGAGCAACTCATACAGAGGCTGAAGCAGGGCAGGTTTCCCGTGCTTGATGGCTTCAGGTGGGATGTTATCGCTACCTGGTGCTTTGTCGTTTGGGAGGGCATCAATGGCTTTGCTGAGCTCTTCCATAGTGGGCACTTCATCTAGCTCCTCCATGATGGGCAGATCCTTCGTACCACTAAGGGCAGCATTGGAAACTGATGTTTCACGGGAGTACAGTTCTGAGTAGTGTTCCACCCATCTGGTCATCTGTTCCTCCCGGTTAGTGATCTTCTCCCCTGACAGAGATTTCAGGGGGGCAATTCCTTTTACTGCAGGGCCAAGGGCCTTTTTGATGCCGTTGTACATGCCGCGTGTGTTTCCGGACTCGGCACAGCTCTGTATTTCCTTACACAGTTGTTGCCAATATTCATTGGCACACTGTCTAGCAACACGCTGGGTGGTGTTCCGAGCCCTTCTGAGTGCTGTGAGTGTCTGTTCATTTGGGCATTCCTTGTGTGCTAAGAAGGCTGCACGTTTAGCCTCTATTTCTGGTTTCATCCTTGGAAGGTGGGCTTTGAACCAATCCTGGCAGGGATGTTCTTTCTTGCCAAACGAGGACATGGCCGTGTTGTAAATTTTGTCCCTCACGGCATTCCACTTTCCTGTGGCGTCATGATCTGGCAGGTCCTGTAGGGCTTCATCCAGGTTGGTTACATATGCGTCCACCTTAAGGGGATCTGACATGTGTACTGTGTTGATCCGGGGGCGGCCTTTTGGTTTGGAGTGATGTAGCTTGCGTGGCTGGAGACGCACTTTGCTGCACACAAGGGCATGGTCAGTGTCACAGTCTGCACTATGGTAGCTTCTGGTGATGAGGACATTGTTTAAGGCAGAGCGCCTGGTGATGGCAAGGTCGAGTTGGTGCCAGCGTTGGGACCGCGGATGCCTCCACGACACTCTGTGTGATGGTTTACACTCGAAGAAGGTGTTTGTAATGCAGAGGTCATGGTAGGAGCACAGTTCCAGCAGCCTTTGACCATTCTCATTTACCTTCCCTGTGCCATGACGTCCAAGGCAGGAGGGCCATGACTTGTGATCTGCACCTACTCTGGCATTGAAGTCGCCAAGGAGGAATAAGGGCTCATCTTTTGGGAGGCCCTTTATCAGTTCATCAAGCTGCCCATAGAACTGGTCTTTTGTGTCTTCCGATGAGGTGAGAGTGGGAGCGTACACACTGAGGATGTTGACATGACCAGCAGCAGTGGCGAGGCGGATGGACAAAAGGCGCTCGGTGCCACCTGAGGGAGGCTCCACTGCAGCCAGGAGGGTGTTTTTGATGGCAAAGCCAACACCATGCTGGCGGGGCTCTTCGGGTTCTCTGCCCTTCCAGAAGAAGGTGTAGTTCTCCTCTCTGAGGGAGCCGCTGGAAGGGAGCCGGGTTTCTTGGAGGGCAGCTATGCTGACGTTGAGTCTGGTGAGCTCTCTGTCAATGATGGCTGTCTTTCTGGTGTCTTCCACCACTCTGAGGTCATCTGAGATGCCTGTGCGCATAGTGCGCACGTTCCAGCTACCAAATAGAAGAGCTGGAGTCTTCTTTTTAATTTTCTTATTGTTTGGTGCAAAGATTTACCGTCTGCTCATCGTGCCTTTACAGTACACTAAGCTCCAGGCACCCACTGAAGCAGGCAAACGTTGGCGGGCCGACACCCTACTGACCGGGGGCTGCCCGGTTTGAGGCGGGCAGTAGTCGTCCACTGGGACACTATGATCCCTCCCACCGTCGAAGCTGACCCGTGGCGCCCCATACTTACGCCAATCAGATGGGACTTATAACCCGTAAACTGCCAGCTTCCGTGTTGTGTCCTCACTCTTGCGAGCGAGGCTGGAGTGACCAGTTTTTGTGACCTCCATGGCGCAAGCCTGGGCATAAGGTATGGGGACTTTGGGTTGCCCAGTCGTCAGAATCCCCCTCTTGGCTTGGCTGACGGGATCCAAAGGAATGCGGAGCATGACGTTTGGCACCAGCTTTGCTGCAGGAGTTGCCGGAAGGGTGTTGTCTTGCGAGCACCTATCCGCCTTCGGGGCTCCACTCCGGATTTGTAAGGTTTACTCCTTTACACTTGGCCGTTGAGTCCTATGTGGTCTTCCTCCGCCCTAGCCGTTGGCTGACTGGTGCAGCTCCTCCGCCTAGTGGTGCAGTGTACACACCACCCCCTCACGTGGTTTGGTCTGCCAGCTGAGGCAGTGTACCGGGGTGTGGCGCTTGGAGCCAGCACGTGAGAGATTTAGGGGATGGATGAGAACCGGTGAAGCGTGGCCTCCCTACGAGTAGGGAGCAGCTGCCAATCAACAAGGGTGCTATCTCTACCCACCCCCCTACACCCCATTAAAGTACATGTTCTATCAGAAACAATGTAAAAATGAGTAATGGGTTCCAGGCTTAACAAGTTGAGAATTTAGTAAGTTTGTACACTTTACAGTGTAAAGCTCTATACAGTAGTGATGCTCAAAAAAATTATTCACATCCAAATCACAATTTATATTTCACTTTTAAATCGACCCTTAATGTTTGCGAATCTTTTTTTTTTTTTTGCACTTTCAAGAACCAATTTTTGGATTAAAAACTATATTATTATTGATACTGTTGCATTAAGTTTTGATTTTCCTTTTTGTTGTATTGTATTTGTCTTTGTTGCTTTGTAAATGTATCCTAAGTATTGTAAATCTGGGTTTGAGCTGGAGTTGGGGTAGCTCGATTTTTTTATTTAACATAATGTCAATTTAGCAAATTAAAATAAATTGTAAAAAAAAAAAAAGTGTTTTTTATAGGCCAATACCGGGCGTATAAGTCGTATGTCAACAGCTTTTGTAATTTTTTTGGAAAGGTTTTGTTATGAGAATCTATTCTGAATTGATTCGTCACCCAAAGAATCGAAATCAAATCGTGAAGAATTCCACTTCCAATATACAGTACTGTACATCAAACATACCAAGGGGGTGATGGATTAACTTTCTTTTTACTAACAGCCAAAACAACTAGCTGAACTGTCCTCATTTGATAACACACACACAATCACTAGCCCTCTGGTGAACTCAGTTTAAAATCACCAAACTTTTTAACTTGTAACAGCCAGATCGTTACAATGATTGGAATAATCCATTTATCGTGTCGGTTAATTCCCTTGGCGTGCAGCGGAATGGACTGCGGCATCCTGGAGGGATGCAGTGCCGACAAGTGCGGTGGATACTTCCTGAATGTTTCAAATCGCACATCTCTTTGCCATTGCATTCTTTTGACTCATAATGAGCTAGCGTAACAAGAAAAAAGCTGTAAAAAGGCCAAAATAAAAACACTAAAAAGGTTCAAAAATTAGGACAATGAGAAGTTTGTAAATCAAGGTTGTACTGTACATAGCGGTGGAAAGTGTGTAATATTGTGGTTTCTGCCTTTTTGGCAATGGATTTTAGACAAACTGGGACATGCAGTCACCTGGGGAGAAAAAGCTATGAAAGCTCCTAGGGCAAAAGATGTGCTGTTGCAAGAGGAGAAACATAGATTTTTAAATCACCTACAACAACAAACAAAACATAAAAATATTTTGTAAGGAATGAGCTGGTGTCCTAAGTGGTGCCACCTTGACACCAAAGTATGAACCAAACTTAACACATTGTTCCATGTTTGTCAGTGAGGAACATCCTGGTTGGGAAGTTGACATCCAGCATGATGTCATAGAGGAGTGTAACAAACACGGTGGAGTCGTGCACATCTACGTCGACAGGAAATCATTGGAGGTACATTTCACCCCTGATCTTTAAAAGTACACATGGAGTTGTCCCTATTGACAATGATCTCGTCTCCAGGGAAACGTGTACGTAAAGTGTCCATCCCTCCCCGCCGCCATGGCGGCTGTCAGTGCTCTTCATGGACGATACTTTGCAGGTAGGTTTGTCACATAACAGCCATCTTCTTACAGTGATAGCACCTAATGACCTGCCTCTTTTTTCTAGGCAAGATGATCACTGCGGCGTATGTCCCTCTGCCAACCTACCACAACCTGTTTCCAGAGGCCGCCACGGCCACACAGTTGCTAGCCCCACCCCCACGCCGATGACTGGACATGTTTTAGTGTGTTCGGATACACAGTAAGCTACTTCCTGTTTGCGTTTGGTTCAAATGCTGTGGGTGTGGCCTCCATCGAGCTCCACCTGTACAGTCCAATGAGTGAGCTCTGTGAGCTGTGAGGAGGCAGTTTTCTAGTCATGTTGATTTTGTAAAACCCTTGATTAAACTTTATTTTCAAGTCACAAAGAGACATTCTTTTTTACGATCCTTAAATTTATCATTAAAATTTAGTTTCTAGTGTCTTCAAAGTCTCAACTGTGTAGGCCTCTTTTCAAAGCTACTGTGTGCTCCCCTAACAAACGCATGTATACAAAGACAATTTGCTCTATGTAATGTCCCTTATTTGTCCACTGATGGTTCCAATCCGCTATAATGTACACTTGTTTTGTAAGAACAGTATATTGTCAAAGTTTAACATTGTTCCTTGTAGCTATTGACAGTTTTTTGTCACCATCTTGTTGGCTTAGGGTGTGGCTGCAGTTTTCAATGCTGTCTTAGGCCACTCGCCAATGCCACCCCTTAGAATCACACCTCCCCTTCAGTGTCCTTTTCTTTGTGTTGCTAGTAGTAACATGTCGTTCAAGTCAAAGGTCAGGCTCGTTCAGGTGGATGACCGTAATGGTGATGTCATCGCGGTACCTCCTAGCAAGCTCTACTGGGAGACTCAGCATCTTGGTGAGCCGGTTCGGCGCCACTGCTCCGTAGCCGTCATCCCCCAGGGCATGGCGAAGCAAGTGGGTTGCGGCATTCTGGTCTTCCAGCACTGACTGGACTCGCCCCTTCCTCTCCAAAAGGAGGCGCTGCAGGTCAGCCAGGGTCATGCCCACAGTGGGAGTTATGGGTTTCTGCTGCTGAAGGCCTGAGTGATGACAAGGTTTAGCGACACAAAAATGTACCCACAAATCTCTACTGCGGTCTGACCTTTGATGTGTTGGCCAACCAGTTGGACCACTGTCTGTCGGTGCATCAACTCCCAGAGTCCATCGCTTGCCAACACTACAAATTTGTCCGAGGGTGTGATGAGGTGCTGGGTGACCTCCGGTTCGGCGCTCAGGTAAGGCGGGGTCAAGTAGTGTGGCGGCAGCGTTCGGGCTCCCTCGCCGACCACAGACAGGACATCTGCGCGAGTCTCGTACATCCGACTCAGCGTCTCAGCGCTCCATTTAAAGCGGATGTCGCCAAAAGCCCTGAAAGGCAGTAGCAATCCCAGCAGGCGCTCGTGGCGGACCACCGTCCTCCACTCTGACCCTGGGTGTTCCCCCTGAATTCTTTGGACCTCGTCCGGGTTCTGCGCGTTGTGGTCATTGGTGAGGCTGACTGCAGACCAGCATCCATCTGCTTCCTGGACACCCAACACAGCCCTGCTGTCCCCCAAGTTGGCCACGTGTAAGACGCCTTTGGACACGTGCGCGATGCAAGCTGTGCATCCCGACAGTGCCACCCGAAGGGGGGAGGAGAGAGACAGCCTTCTGAAGACAGAGGCGAAGTAGTGACTTACAGTAATGCATGACACAGTGATAGCAAGGCCAGAATGAGAACCTGTGAGAGCACGTGGACATGTGCACCTGAGCCTCCACTGTCAGGTCATAGTCTAGTCGACGGAAAGCATTGACCAGCGCTGAACTGACGTCCTGCAACTAATCAGATAGGACTCCTTTACATGAGGCTGCTTGGGGTGATGACTATGTGGCGCTTACCTCGTCGTCGTCCTCGTCCCCGTCCAGCCTCTCCTGCCAGTACGTGCGCAGGCTATGGAAGGAGGTGGCGCCTCCATCAGGGCAGCGGTGATCTCGGCGGTGTTTCAACCACTCCAGCAACGGCGGGACGGCCCGCTCCTCCTCCACCGCCCGTTCCAGCTCCGCCAGCGTCTTTAGCGGCAGCATTGCCACGGTGATGTAGTAGAAAAGCCTCTGACTGACAGCGTGGGCACAGGCCGGTCCTCCGTGGCCGTCGAATACCCCAAACAGCACACCCCCACCGTCCGACAGGCAGGTGGCGCTGCTGCGATAGTCCTCGCCCGGGTGATTGGATGGCAACATGTTGCTATGGAATCCAAGGACCCCGTGGGAGGCGGGGCCCCTGGGTAGGATGTGGCTGTATTCGTTGGCCTGACAACACAAGACAAAGATGACGCTGAAGAACATGAACTCATTCCTGTGTCTCACCTTTAGGATTTGTTGGATCTGAGCAGAGTTCATTTGCGACACTTCCTGGTGCGTCCTGGTCTTCCTGCTGCCTGCTGGGAAATGTAGTGTAAGGATTTCAGCTGGAGCAGAAGACCACTGCTGGAGGCCCAACCTGCAACATCGCCTGAACGTTCTTCTTCTTCCCAACATGACTGACTGATGCAGCAGCAGGAAGATAAACTATTCAGATAAAACGGAACACATTTTACTGTACATTTATATTACCTGTGTCACACTTACAAACATTTGCTGACAAAAAAAACTAAAAGCTTACAGTTGTCTGAACTTCCTGGTTGTGAACTCACCTAGTGTGTTGACGAGCGTCTCCCTTTGAACAATTTCACTTGTGGATCAATAAAGTTTGTCTAAGTCTAAGTCCCTGTTCTATTAGAGCTCGAGCTCAGTAGTGCACAGGTGTGTTGTCTGAGACCTTTGGCAGCTTTCAAAGGTTAATCAGTCAATGATAAACCCACCCACCAACATGTCACCTGCTCCAAACGAATCATCAACTTCCAGCAGAGCATACAATGAGGTTTCTTGAAGTGCAACTTTCAACCTAGAGGCTCACCTTTGGACCCAGGTACCCGGAAGCGCTCCTTCAAGTCACTTCAGGTTTAGCTCTTAAAAGTTTAGAAATGAACTACACTCCTGATAAACTGAAAGAGCACAATGTGCTCTTATTGTCATTATTACGGCTACAAAAAAATAAATACATATACAGTATATATATATATATATATACACACAGTCGTGGTCAAAAGTTTACATACACTTGTAAAGAACATAATGTCATGGCTGTCTTGAGTTTCCAAGAATTTCTACAACTCTTATTTTTTTGTGATAGAGTGATTGGAGCACATACTTGTTGGTCACAAAAAACATTCATGAAGTTTGGTTCTTTTATGAATTAATTATGGGTGTACTGAAAATGTGACCAAATCTGCTGGGTCAAAAGTATACATACAGCAATGTTAATATTTGGTTACATGCTCCTTGGCAAGTTTCACTGCAATAGGGTGCTTTTGGTAGCCACCCACAAGCTTCTGGCAAGCTTCTGTTTTAATTTTTGACCACTGCTCTTGACAAAATTGGTGCAGTTCAGCTGAATTTGTTGGTTTTCTGACATGGACTTGTTTTTTCAGCATTGTCCACACGTTTAAGTCAGATCTTTGGGAAGTCCATTCTAAAACCTTAATTCTAGCCTGATTTAGCCATTCCTTTACCACTTTTGATGTGTGTTTGGAGTCATTGTCCTGTTGGAACACCCAACTGTGCCCAAGACCCAACCTCCAGGCTGATGATTTTAGGTTGGAGGAGAAAAGGTGAGGCCTTTAATCCAGTACACCATTCCTACCGTCAAGCATGGTGGTAGTAGTATTATGCTCTGGGCCTGCCAATGGAACTGGTGCTTTTCAGAGAGTAAATGGGACAATGTAAAAGGAGGATTACCTCTAAATTCTTCAGGACAACCTAAAATCATGACAGCGGAGGTTGGGTCTTGGGCGCATTTGGGTGTTCCAACAGGACAATGACCCCAAACACACGTCAAAAGTGGCAAAGGAATGGCTAAATCAGGCTAGAGTGAAGGTTTTAGAATGGTCTTCCCAAAGTTCTGACTTATACATGTGGACAATGCTGAAGAAACAAGTCCATGTCAGAAAACCAACACATTTAGCTGAACTGCACCAATTTTGTCAAGAGGAGTGGTCAAAAACTCAACCAGAAGCTTGTGGATGGCTACCAAAAGCGCCTAATTGCAGTGAAACTTGTCAAGGGATATGTCACCAAATATTAACATTGCTGTATGTATACTTTTGACCCAGCAGATTTGGTCACATTTTATTTCCGGTCCTAGAACAAACAATCGGTATTTCTTCGATATCTGCAAGAACTGTATCTATATCTTCACATATTACACAAATAGCTGAGTGTTTTTTACAACAATGCGTGGAACTGTGTTTGTTTGTGTCACGAAGGGAAAAAAAGAAAAACAAAACACTTTGGCTGCAAGCACCTGTCCCAGCATTTCTCTACGGTGGCCGAGATAGGCCAAAACGCAACAATTGTTTTCCACAATGTAATATGTCATAAGCGGTAGAAAAATTGGTGGATAAATGGACATCATACGTCTTAAAGATATAGGATTACATAATAGAAAATAACAATTTTGTTTATGTTTTTTAATTAGTCGTATCATATTTAAAGCACGTCAAGTATAGGGTGCCCAAGCTACATACTCCGATACAGTAGGTGGCGGTATGTCCCTTTTCTTGTCAAAGCCTCAACCGGAAGTGAAGTTATTAGCACGGAAGTACCTCTGTTGTGGTCCGTGGCTTGTGTAGAACGTAGCACTGCCGCACAACATTCATTTTGTAGATCTTCTCTTGACAAGGTCTAAAAGTCCTCTGCAGCCATGGTGAGTGAAGACGTTTTTAGTTTGGTTTTTTAAAATTTTTGATTTATATCCCCTCTGCACACAGATAACCTAGCACACCTTTAGCTTCCGAAGAAAAACACTGGTTGATTTGATTGATTGATTGAGACTTTTATTAGTAGATTGCACAGTGAAGTACATATTCCGTACATTTGACCACTAAATGGTAACACCTGAATACGTTTTTCGACTTGTTTAAGTCGGGGTCCACGTTAATCAATTCACGGTATATTGAGTGTGTGAATATCTCGTTAGAATCTTCATCAAATATGTAACCTTCTAGTGGAATCAAGCAATATTCGAGTCTGATTGTGTGAGGCAGTGGTTATAAGTTGTCTTAAGTAACACAAAAAAACATAGCTCATGAATAACATTTTAAAGCCTGTAGCTTTTGTACAAGATTGAAAGCAAATTATGGCTTAACTGAAAACTCAGACAGACTATGTCATGATGATTTAACAATTTATTGTGTGTTTCCACAGGCACGAAATGCTGAAAAGGCCATGTGAGTACTAAAACATGTCTTGTTCAGAATATTTTAAAACACACACACACACACACACACACACACACACACACACACACACACACACACACACACACAGGGGGTTATGTAGTCATTTAGGGGCTCAAGGCTAATCTAGTCACTTAATTGTAACTTGTAATTTGTTGTTAGAAACTACCTGTAGCGGTAAAGTCCTAAACTAGGCTGACCATATTCTGAAACCCCAAAAAGAGGACACATATATGCGTGCCAAGGCGGGCAACACGCCAAGGCCGGGACTAGGTGAACATTTGCCAATGATACTCTAACTTGCTTCATAAATAATATATTTATTTAAATAAAGCATTTTTTCTCCTCTGTTGAAAGCAGTGTTGGCGCTATGAATTTTCAAAATGGGGTCCAAGGGACCCCATCAAGTCATAAAAATGGGGTGCCACAATACTTTTTTGGGGTACCACTTTTTTGTAAGCGTTTTGAAAATAAATGACAAATGTATGCATTATCCAGTTATATCTCACATTCTATATTGTGTTTTGGAAAAAGGTTGTCATAAACGTTACTTAATTTATTAAAAATAATAATACAAAAGAAAACAAATGTGTATACATATGTAAATGTATTCAGTTATAAACATTCATTCACTTTCTTCTTTCCTTCATGGATCTAAACTTAACCACTGCTGCTAGTTTTTTCTATGTTTTTATTGAATAAGTTGTAGGTGTATTTATTTCAGTATAAAAGTGTAAAAAGTGTTTTGCTTCGGTCATGAAATGATGATAATGGTGTGCCAGGGCATACATACATTTTATATTTAACACTTAAATCTCTGGAGTCTACATCAACTTCACATCTATTCCTCATTTCAAAATGTTTTAGTTTTTTTATGTTGTAATTTTTGTTTGTTTGTTTTCCGCCCTTTTTTGTCAAACAAAACTATGTTTTTTATGGCAAACACACAAAATATGCAAAATCTTCCACCAAAAATATTTTTCTTAGTGGAATATTTGATGTGAAGTAATCGGAACCTTTGATAGGTCAATAATTCATAATAACGTTGATTATGATTATTATTATTATGTTTTGAGCAACGACAGTTTGAAAGAAAAAAAAACTTTTTTGTTTCAACATTGCAACTTTTTCTAAATTACATTTCACCTGTAAGCTTTTTTATTTCACTTTTGTTATGTTTTTGTTTATTTTAATAGTATTTTTAGAATGTGCCGTGGGCCTTTAAAACATTATGCTGTGGGCCGCAAATGGTAAAATAAAAAAAATCTGCGTCCTTTCTGATTTCAATGCGTTAAAAAGACACAAAAAGTGTGTTAACGCCAACACTGCTTGACAGTATAACAAAATAAGTCACACTTATATTCTGTAACATTCACAGTTTTGGAAAAAAAGTGCAGAGGTAGAAATATTCAAAATAACCTCTTGTATATAATCTAAACATAAATAATGCCTCAAAACAAGTTAATTACCTTTAAACAAAAAACAGCAGACGAGCTCTCGCCCTGC
Source organism: Entelurus aequoreus (assembly GCF_033978785.1). Taxonomy (NCBI): domain Eukaryota; kingdom Metazoa; phylum Chordata; class Actinopteri; order Syngnathiformes; family Syngnathidae; genus Entelurus; species Entelurus aequoreus. The sequence goes on from NC_084731.1 coordinate 4,478,129, forward strand.
ACAGCTGTTTTGTGCTTTGTAGTGTCGATATGGGCTTGTAGATCTTTGGCCCCTTTATTTGCCACATATACATACGTTGCTGCTTTGCACACAGTGCATTCTGCTTCCCATGTTTCACGGCCAGGACGAAAACACGAATACTTTTTCCGCAAATCATCCGTGAAGTTGCATTTACTTTTCGGCATTTCTTGTTTTCATGTCTCTCTCCACTCACTAGCTCTCTCGCTCTGTGTCTCTGCCCCTCCCTCACGAATATTTCTGCGTGCACACACCTTCACAGTTTGTTTTGTTTAACCCCTTCTTAACTTAACCCTGGACGTACATTGAAAATACACGCAACCCTAACTCAAAATGCCGGACATTTGAGGCATTTCAGAAACCCCGCCCGGACACCCCCGCAAAAGAGGACATGTCCGGGGAAAAGAGGACGTATGGTCAGCCTACCTAAACTCTTACTGCCACTGGTTGCGGAATATAAATTGAAGCTAGTTTAGACGTGTGCAGCCGGCTAATAATCGATGTCTAGAATTGTGTCCATGTTTACACGTAAATAAAACTCACTTTGTAACAAAACGGAAAATAAACGGGCGCAAACAAATACTAGCCTGGCACAGTCAAAAACTGTTGCGCCTCCACTCATCAACACCTGAGCAAGAGCCCAGCCCCTCCCCAAGTAGACTGGCACTTGGCCTTGAGCCAACCCCTTAGTGACGTCATGAACTTGACAGACAGAAAGAGTATATGGCTCTCACACTACCATTAAAGCTTGCTGATCTCAACGTTGTTGCTGTAATTGATAGGAACCTTAATCAACATTTAATAAAGTGTAATACTCCAACAGGCTCCTTCAGCTTTGTTCCCACAGTGTTCGATTCAAGAACTCCTTCATTCCGCACTCCATCCAGCTGTATAATCACTCGCCATACAGCAATAGATTTTTGTCTCTTACCTGACCGCTTCTATATTAGCTACCTCTCTTTGTTTATAATGTATATTTTCTGCTGCATCTACTCTTTATTTTATGCTGCCCTTTTTTTTGCTGCAGCTGTTACATATACTGTAATATTTGTACATGGTAAATGGGATTTGCTATATATTTTATATATTATTTAAAAAATATAATATAATACAATAATATAACATATCAGTATATATTATATACTGTATATATAATATGTAAATGTCACATATATGTTATATTTTATATTGCTACTGCGGTACATTTTTAGTCTACTTTATACCTGCATTATCCTTTCCATCCTTTGTAACTGAGCTACTGTGTGGAACAATTCCCCTTGTGGATCAATAAAGTTTGTCTAAGTCTAAGTAAGCCATTTTCCGGAGACCCTTTTTTTGTACAGTACAGTTGGACTAAATGTAGCGCTATTATTGTTATAGTCAGAAATGGGTGACTGGTGGGAAAAAGACAGCTCTTGACGGTGGCCGTGTTGGGACGAGCAGAGACTGTTGACAATAATACTTTTCTCTCAAGTTTATTTTTCTTACCAGACCATCGATAACAATAGTTCACCATTTTGAGCGCTTTGATGCTCACATAATTAAGATGAAAAGTGTCACTCTTCTCTTCTGGTGTTGCACTTGCTGTTACTCAGAAACACTTTGACACCATAGGTCATTTTCAATTAAAAACGTTTTCTTTGCACCTTCTCTTCTTCTCCGTTCCAAACCGCGCCATTAAGTTTGCTTTGTAACATCTACCTGGATCAAGTGTGCACATGCGCAGCAACATGGAAAGGAGGGGGGGAGCTGTCAAAATGATGATTTTTAAGCACACAAATTAAGACAAAAATGAATAAATACTTGTTTCAAAGAGAAGAAAACTTTATTAATTGTTTTTAATTAGACGTTTGGGGGGGTCGGGCAACTGCCTGTGTTTGCCTAATGGTAGGGCCACCCCTGCACACACACACACACACGCGCACACACATCCGTCCAAGGTGATCAAGAGTGTGACGGTTGATCCACAAGTAATACTGTATCCCTGCTGCCTCAGGACCGCCCTGGCGCGCTTCAGACAGGCTCAGCTGGAGGAGGGAAAATTCAAGGTCGGATGTTATGTTTATGCTCTTAGGTTTGGCAGAGCACAGAAACTGTTCAACGTTGTCTCATGTTTGTTAATGACTCGCAGGAAAGGAGACCCTACCTGGCGTCTGAGTGCAACGATCTTCATAAAGCGGAGAAATGGAGGAGACAGGTTGGTTGTGTCACCGTGCAAACGCTACGCTGACTGGTGTGTGTTGATGTGCACTGAAATAAGTGTGTGTGTGTGTTTCAGATCATCAGCGAGATCTCCAAAAAAGTGTCTCAAATCCAAAATGGTGAGTACAAACCGTGCGGCCGTCTCCTACCCGTGTGCGAATCTGACCCCATCTGTCTTCCTGCCTGCCTTACAGCCGGTCTGGGCGAGTTCAAGATTCGGGATCTGAACGACGAAATTAACAAGCTGCTGAGAGAAAAAGGTCACTGGCAATATCGGATTCGAGAGCTCGGAGGATTCGACTATAAGGTAAGTTGCCATCAGGAACGTTAATGATCCGCATTGTAATGTGTGTCTGTTTCGCAGCACTACGGGCCCAGAATGTTGGACCAAGAGGGGAGGGAGGTTCCAGGGAATCGAGGCTATAAATACTTCGGGGCGGCCAGAGATTTACCGGGCGTCCGAGATCTGTTTGAGAAAGAGCGTACGTACTTTGTTTGCTTCCACTTTGTGTCCGCCGCCCACTCGTCACTTCGTGTCATCCATGTCACCCTCAGCCGCCCCGGATCTCCGCAAGACCAGAGGAGAGCTGATGAAGGAGGTGGACGCCGAGTATTACGGCTACAGAGATGAAGACGACGGCGTCCTGCTTCCTCTTGAGATGCAGTACGAGAAGCAAGGTTTGGTTTTTCTACTTTAAAATTAGAGTTGGAGGTACTAGGCCAGCTACTCAGTGGCCAAGTGGTTAGAGTGTCCACCCTGAGATTGGTAGGTTGTGAGTTCAAACCCCGGCCGAGTCATACCAAAGACTATAAAAATGGGACCCATTACCTCCCTGCTTGGCACTCAGCATCAAGGGTTGGAATTTGGGGTTAAATCACCAAAAATGATTCCCGGGCGCGGCACCGCTGCTGCCCAATGCTCCCCACTGCTCCCCTCACCTCCCAGGGGGTGAACAAGGGGATGGGTCAAATGCAGAGGACAAATTTCACCACACCTAGTGTGTGTGTGACAATCATTGGTACTTTAATTTTTAACTTTAATTTTAATTGAGCAACAGGCTTCCGTAGCTAGTCAATACAAAGCAGCAGACTGGCCAAGTCATACAAATTGAGCATCGATATTGGTTTCCATACAGTTTGGTAAATATACAGTCGTGGTCAAAAGTTTACATACACTTGTAAAGAACATAAGTCATGGCTGTCTTGAGTTTCCAATAATTCCTACAACTCTTATTTTTTTGTGATTAAACATTAAAGACAATGACCCCAAACACATGTCAAAAGTGGTAAAGGAATGGCTAAATCAGGCTAGAATTAAGGTTTTGGACTGGCCTTCCCCAAAGTCCTGACTTAAACGACGTGTGGACAATGCTGAAGAAACAAGTCCATGTCAGAAAACCAACAAATTTAGCTGAGCTGCACTAATTTTGTCAAGAGGAGTGGTCAAAAATTCAAGCAGAAGCTTGTGGATGGCTACCAAAAGCGCCTTATTGCAGTGAAACTTGCCAAGGGACATGTAAGCATATATTAACATTGCTGTATGTATACTTTTGACCCAGCAGATTTGGTCACATTTTCAGTAGAGCCATAATAAATTCATAAAAGAACCAAACTTCATGAATGTTTTCTGTGACCAACAAGTACGTGCTCCAATCACTCTATCACAAAAAAATAAGAGTTGTAGAAATTATTGGAAACTCAAGACAGCCATGACATTACGTTCTTTACAAGTGTATGTAAACTTTTGACCACGACTGCATGTGTAAGTAGAAATTTATTTGTTGTTTAATGTCAATGTGTTCCAATGAAAGCTAATTTTTTAAATGTTTGTAGAATTTTAAAACGATTGGAATGCTAATTTTCTTTAGCCTGTCAATAGGGTTATCCTTTGTATGTTAGCATTCAGGTAGCGGCATTAGTGCTAACTGTTATCCTGTATATTGCATTTTTTAAATTTATATCAAACTGTATTGTCAATTTAACATGATTTCTACATGTATGTGCACTTCATGTGTAAATTAACATACTTTCCTGAAAGACTGTTCACCTATCTGCAAATAATGCAAGGGTGTACAAAGTGCAGTACATTGTCGTCATAAAATAAGCAATTGAAAAACACAGCAAAACTATATAATGTAACAAGAAAAAAAAAAAAAAGATATTTATAAATAAAGTTGGTATAGTAAAAAAATATATGTTGATACTAATAACTTTTAACATGGATTTGTCTTTAAATATACGTACACACTTTATTAGCCTTTAAAAAAAAAAAAAAAAAGTGTCCTAGCCAATAATGCAAATAAAATATTGATATAATTTTAACACTGCCCCCCCACGTCCTGGTCACGCCACAAATGGATTATTGTTTGTGTGTGTGTGTATGTAGCCGTGTCGGAGGCAGTACAGAAGTGGAGAACAGACTACAGTAATTCGGGAGACAACCATCAAGAGGAAGAAGAGGAGAGCATCTATCGTGTCCAAAACGACGAGGTGACGCCGCCCGACTCGTTTGGCCTTACTGTGTGGTCATGTGACCTTCAATTGACCGCTGCTCGTGGTGTGTGCGTGTGTTCTCACAGCCCGAGGAGGATGAGCGACAGCCGGAGGAGATGGACGACGAGGAAGGAGGCGTAGCCTTTTTTGCACACGTGCCTGTTCCATCGCAGAAAGAGGTCACACACACTTCTATTGTGAGTCTTGTCCATCTTGAGCAAGCTTTAACGGAAAGTGTGTGTGTGTGTGTGTGTGTGTGTGTGTGTGTGTGTGTGTGTGTGTGTGTGTGTGTGTGTGTGTGTGTGTGTGTGTGTGTGTGTGTGTGTGTGTGTGTGTGTGTGTGTGTGTGTGTGTGTGTGTGTGTGTGTGTGTGTCAGGTGGAGGAGGCTCTGGTGAGGAGGAAGAAGATGGAGTTGTTGCAGCGTTACGCCAGTGAAACTCTGCAAGCTCAGAGTCAAGAAGCGCGAACTCTGCTGGGACTCTAAACTGTGTCTGTTGTCTGTCTTGATGTTCTTTTTTAAAGTTTTTCCAATAAAAGCGTCTGAAATCCTCATCAGGTCATGTGATTGAAAATGAAATGTAAACTGTCATTTATCCATGTGATAAGACGTAACAATAATATAGGGGCTGTTTGCACCGTTATACCCCAGTTATACTTCCAGCTTTTAAATGGTAAATGGGTTGTACTTGTATAGCGCTTTTTCCACCTTTTTTTAAGGAACTCAAAGCGCTTTGACATTATTTCCACATTCACCCATTCACACACACATTCACACACTGATGGCGGGAGCTGCCATGCAAGGCGATAACCAGGACCCATCAGGATCAAGGGTGAAGTGTCTTGCTCAAGGACACAACGGACGTGACTAGGATGGTAGAAGGTGGGGATTGAACCAGTAACCTCAGATTGCTGGCACGTCCACTCTCCCAACTTCGCCACGCCGTCGTCCGCCGTTTAGCACGTAATGACAGAAATTACACCTGTACGTAACACATACGTTAGCTTTGTGTGTGGTCAGCTCATTGTGATTTAGCAAAGTTTAGCTGCTAATGTGATCTTTTATTGAATGTATATTTTAATCCTAACAACAACATGACTGTCAATTGTTAGTTGCTTCTCTTGGGCTGTTTTTGTGTTTGTGTACGCCTGACAAACTACTCAGAGCGACAAGCAATTTTTTCCATCCATCCATTTACTACCGTTTGTCCCTCTTGTGGTTGTGGGGAGGCTGCAGCCTATCCCATGTGGACTCAGGCGGAAGGCGGGGTACACCCTGGACAAGTCGCCACCTCTTTGCAGGGCCAACACAAATAGATAGACAACATTCACACACTAGGGCCAATTTAGTGTTGCCAATCAACCTATCCCCAGGTGCATGTCTTTTTTGTTTAAGGTAATTGTGAAAAAAATATATATATAGTGTATATAAAATATATATGTATATGTTCTGTTAAACCATTAGTGCTAACAAAATCGGGCTATAAATCTATAAATCTCTCCTGTCCACCATAGGGAAAGCCCTCGCTCGGGTTTTGGCCAACAGACTCACCCCCCTGTCAGAAAGCGTGCTTCCTGAGTCTCAGAGTGGATTTCGCCCAAGCAGAGGCACCACAGACATGATTTTCATCGCACGACAACTGCAAGAAAAATGCCGGGAACAAAACCAATCATTATACATGGCCTTCATAGACCTCACCAAAGCCTTCGACTCGGTTAACCGTCAGGCCCTTTGGCTGGATCTGTCCAAGATTGGCTGCCCAGACAAATACATCCGGGTACTGAGACTACTGCATGATAACATGTCAGCCACAGTGCTCAGTGGCAGTGGAGATGAAACGGAACCCTTTAGGGTAGACACAGGTGTAAAACAGGGATGTGTCATCGCTCCAACGCTATTTTCCATCTTTGTTGCTGCTATCCTCCATCTCACAAACATACATCTGCCCCAGGGAGTCAAAATAATGTACAGAACCGACGGTCAACTCCTCAACATCAACCGTTTCAGGGCTAAAGGTCAAACCACCACCATATCCATCATGGAGCTGCAGTATGCAGACGATAATGCCCTCGTAGCCCTCTCAGAAGAGGACCTACAGTGCACTCTGTCTGCTTTTGCGAAGGCATACAAACAGCTTGGTCTTGCCATCAATATAAAGAAAACCCAAATCCTCCACCAATCACCACCAAACAGTAGTGCGCCTGTCCTGCCCCCAAACCTCTCAATTGACAAAATCCGACTGGAAAATGTGGACCACTTCCAATATCTCGGGAGCCTCCTGTCATCTAAAGCTGTCATTGACGATGAAATTCACCACCGCCTCAGCTGTGCCAGTGGGGCCTTCTCAAGGCTGAGGAAGCGAGTCTTCGAGAACCGTGACCTCCAAGCAAAGACCAAAATCCTGGTCTACAAAGCAGTCGTGCTCCCCACCCTTCTGTATCGGTCAGAAGCCTGGACCACCTACAGCAGGCACTTAAAGGCACTCGAGACCTACCATCATAGATGTCTCAGAAAAATCCTCAGGATCAGCTGGGAGGACCGACGCACCAACACCAGCGTCCTGGAGGAGGCTGGCTTGCCCACCATCACTGCCACGATTGCCCAAAACCAACTTAGATGGACTGGCCATGTAGTCCGCATGCCTGACTCTCGCCTCCCAAAACAAGTTCTTTATTCACAGCTTGTTGAAGGGAAACGGGCCCCGGGAGGTCAAAAGAAGAGATTTAAGGATAACATCAAGGCAAACCTGACAAAGTGTCGCATAGACCTTAAGTCTTGGGAAATCAAGGCAACAGACAGAACGATGTGGAGAAACCTTGTCCGTGAGGGTGCCGCGCAATATAATGACGACCTCCGCCATGCTGCACAAGACAAGCGCAGACTAAGAAAGGAGAGAGCATCCATCAAGCAGGCCCAACCCAAACCCACCACCTCTACATTCCCTTGTCCACATTGCCCCAGAATAATCGGGTCCAGAATCGGCCTCTATGCCCACCTGAAGACCCACAAGGACCAGGAAGGAGGACAGTCATACTCGACCACGAGTGACCGCCGATGATGATACGTATACAGTACACACATACATTGACCTACATTCTGTTTATTTACTGTCATCTATTATCAATGATTCTATTACAGAAATCTTCTGGATATAACCTATGAATATGATTCCACCCATCCATCAGCTTATTCCCTTCAGGGTCGCGGGGGGCGCTGGAGCCTATCTCAGCTACAATCGGGATTCTAAATATGTTAAATAGATGTACATGTGCTGGTTTCAATTTTTTCCTTTATCCTTATGCCAAGCATATTTTCTGTTTGTACATTCCCTTTAAAAGGGCCCTATTGTGAAAAATCCACTTTTCTTACCTATTAGTACTGTAGAAATCAGTGACACACACACACGGCTGTCCACTTCAAAGCCTACTGAAATGAAATGTTTTTATTCAAATGGGGATAGCAGATCCATTCTATGTGTCATACTTGATCATTTCGCGATATTGCCATATTTTTGCTGAAAGGATTTAGTAGAGAACATCGACGATAAAGTTGCAACTTTTGGTTGCTGATAAAAAAAGCCTTGCCTGTACCGGAAGTAGCGTGACGTCGCAGGTTGAAAGGCTCCTCACATTTCCCCATTGTTTACACCAGCAGCGAGAGCGATTCGGACCGAGAAAGCGACGATTACCCCATTAATTTGAGCGAGGATAAAAGATTTGTGGATGAGGAACGTTAGAGTGACGGACTAGAATGCAGTGCAAGACATATCTTTTTTCGCTCTGACCGTAACTTAGGTACAAGCTGGCTCATTGGATTCCACACTCTCTCCTTTTTCTATTGTGGATCACGGATTTGTATATATATATATATTTGTAAGAACCACAATTAATAAATATATTTCAGTGAATAACTTATTGTTCAAATCTGTATATAAATATGTACATAAAGTGTTGTAATTATATTGTAAAATGGATGGATGGATGGATGGACGTTTAAAACAAAACTGTTATTATTAATTAGTAAGTATACATTTTTGTAGCCTTTTTAGAGAAAATCAAATCATTGTAGTAAATTATGCAAATTACTCGATGATGCCACGGTTACCACGCCCATAGCCACACCCCCACCGCCACAGGTATCTTGGCAGTTTATGGGAAACACTGTATACAGTATATATATATATATATATATATATATATATATATATATATATATATATATATATATATATATATATATATATATATATATATATATATATATATATATATATATATATATATATATACATACACACATACATATATATATATATATATATATATATATATATATACATATATATATATATATATATATACACACACATACATATATATGTATATATATATGTATATATACATATATATATATGTATGTATATATATATATATATATATATATATATATATATATATATATATATATATATATATATATATATACATATATATATATACAATGGATATATAATTAATATAATTGGATATTAAGAGTATGTGAAAGTTCGACTCCTACCTTGTTTACTTCTGTGACAATTTTCTTAAAGTTTTGTAATCAATCAGAAATATCAAGCATCTTAAATGTGCCAAACTTGGATAAGTGTGGAGAGAGTGTTTCCCATTTTCCCCATTATGCACTCGAATGGATTTAAAAAGGTGTAGACCATTTTTTAATGGTTTTTCATAATATATACAAAGTTCAGTGATCAGGTTGTGTTATGTTTGACAGTGTGTATTGACCTTTATGTTAGTTGCACTTTTAATGTTTTTATTTTTGGTACCATGACTAGGGAAGGTTGTTTGGATTGTGTCATATAAATAAATGCTGTGCTATTGTTCCAAAATACGTTCAAGGGTCATTGATCTGATTTTCTCACATTCTCTACAACAGGGGTCACCAACGCGGTGCCCGCGGGTCACCCGTAAGGACCAGATGAGTCGCCCGCGGGCCTGTTCTAAAAAAAAATATTTTTTTTTTAAATAAAAAAAATTAAAAAAAATTATTATTATTTTTTATTTTTATTTTTTAAATTAAATCTACATAGAAAAGACACAAGATACACTTTCAATCAGTGCATCAACCCAAACAACCTCCCCCATGCACACTCATCCACACCCACTCACACAAAAGGGGTTATTTCTTTCTGCTACCAATATTCTGGTTCCCACAACATAGACAACACATCTGCAAGGGACACAGTCCCTGAAGCACACATGATTGTATAGGCTGCTGGTCCACTAACATTTTCATTAATTACTATTTTTTATGTAATTATTTTTATATTGTTTTACTTTCTTTTTTATCCAAGATTTTTATTTATTTATTTATCTTATTTTATTTTATTTTTTAAAAAAAGGGCCTTATCTTCAACAGACCAGGTTGTCAATGAAATTAGATTTGTTTAAAGGGTTTTTTAAACCAGGCCCAGTCCAGATAATGTCCAAGTCGGACTCAGCAACACACACCTTCATTCATGTACACAGAAAAAAATTAGGGAACACAACAGATTGCATATAATTTATAAACAAAATTACATTTTCAAAATAAGCATTTATGTACATTCCAGATTATGTCCAGGTCACTCAAATTAGGGAACACAACAACAGATATCATATAATCTATAAACATAATTATACTTTCAAAATAAGCCTTTGAGGACTTCTCATCTTTTTTTTAATGTTTTTTGGCATCATTATCGTTTTCAACCATGTAACTTTCTAAAGTTAGAAAATACTGAATAAATGTTTTAAAGAAAGTAATACTAAGTGAATATCTGTTTTTGGCCTTAAAAATAAACATTTTACCGAGTACTATAATTAAATTGACTAAATCATGATTGTCAATGAACTCTCCTAAAATAACAGAAACCACATTAAGCTTCATAAACAAACCAATCCTTAAACACATTTTTTCAACTTCCACCCAAAACAAAGACACAATATGACAATACCAAAACAAATGCAGGGTGGATTCAGGCTCCTGACAACAAAATTGGCAATCATCTGACTCTGTCATATTCCATAATTTTAACATTTTCCCTGTGGGTAAGAAGTTATAAATAATTTTAATTTGAAAATAACGATTTTGCACATCGATAGTGGTTTTATAGATTAGTTTGAATATGGCATCCCATGGCAACGGGCAGTCAAAAAAGTCCTCCCATTTTCCATTTGTGTTGTATGAGGCAGCCTTCAAAGATTTATTTATTAAATAAAAATTATATATTTTTCTATTTATTTTAGTTCCTTTTTGCCAACTAGAATTTCTTATTAGAGGTTTAGGGGTTTCCCTTTCCATAATTGCATAATTTTGTCCAGCTTTCTTAGTCGATTATCATAATTTACTGAGCGTAGATCTTCCAGATTTTCTGGGACAACAACACCAAGTATGTTAACTGGTCCATCTGTCCACAAAACAGGCATTTTGCATTCCATTCGAAAGGACGTTCCCTTTAGATTTCCGATCCTTAACATTTTACATTTATCATAATTAAGCTTAAGGCCAGATTGCTGTGAAAATATGTCCAAAAGATTAAGAAGGTTCCGCAAAAAATGAGGAAAAATCTTATCTTTGTGAATCAGCCTTTTCTGACATGAACTTCATCAAGAACAAACACAGAACACGCCTCACTGATGCACATCTGCAAGACTCACTCAGAGTTGCAGTGTCAAGTTACACACCAGAGTACAACACACTAGTTAACAGCATGCAATGCCAGGCTTCCCACTAACTGACAAAGAAACAGATAACAGATTTGGTGTCCAGTTCAAAGTGTGACATGATTTAAAAATTAGAGAGTTTACTTTTGTATTTTACATGAGTTATTATTTGTACAAACATGGTGCAAAGTAATTCATGATTTGTTAAAAAATGTTAGTGGCTAGCTAGTTAAAATGGGATATTGTGATTTCACAAGACTGTCTTAGAAGTGATCATTTGAAAATGTTCAATTTGAAAAATGTGCACTTAGAGAAAATATAAAAATAAAGTGTTGCATATTGATATTTATCTGTTTCTATATATATTTATTGTGAGAAATCATTAAGATGATCAGTGTTTCCACAAAGATAAATATCATTAATTATTAATAATAACAGCGTTAAAGGTCAATTGAGCAAATTGGCTACTTCTGGCAATTTATTTAAGTGTGTATCTAACTGGTAGCCCTTCGCATTAATCAGTACCCAAGAAGTAGCCCTTGGTTTCAAAAAGGTTGGTGACCCCTGCTCTACAAGATGGCAACAAATCTGCAGCATTCAGAAACCGCCTCGTATTTAGGATTTGAAAGCACACCCATGCAATGCTTAATTGAACTCATGACGTCTCGTGGGTCAAATTGAAGACGCTGACGAGCCACACTTGGTCCGTGGGCCGTGGTTTGGACACCACTGATATATGCAATTAGAGTCTTTGTAATCTCCACACAGCTTTCTCACACACAAACACTTATGCCCTCTTAAACAGGGCCGCCCCTCCTTATCCGCAGATTATGCGCTGTGAGAAAGTGCATGTTCAATGTTTGACAGGGCGCTTTATGTAAAATCTTACAGCAAACGTAACCAGCGTGAGTGCTGGTCCTACTATGTTTGATTCCTGGTCGGAGACATGTCAGGAAGGTTTGCAAATTTATGTTTTAATTACGTTGCATCGGCTATTTTGCTCTAAACAAAAATTATAATTGATTGAACAATTTTCCACAAAAGTTTTAAAGCACAATTCATATATCAAATCAATTGCAAGTTAGATTTTAAAAAACGTGAAGCATTTTGTAATTTTATCATGAAAAATGTACTTAATGGAAAGTGGCGAGGTAAATTTGTATTTATTCAGTGGCTTATTACCATTTTTGCAAAATGTTACATCAGGTTTTCCATGGCAATTCCAGCGCTAAAAGCCAGGTACAGTCCTCCGTCGTTTATCCCTGTTATTTAATTCCAGGCCTGACCGATGTGACCACATTTCCCCAAAGTAGGAATCATTAATTAGAAATCAAATATTTTCAAAGCTATAGCTTAAAAACCTGTTTTTCTAAATACATTTCTAACATTGTGAGGGCCCTCTACACATTAAATAATACACTTTAGTGAACTTTACATGCCTTTAATCCAATATAGAAATGCTGCCTGCGGCTGAGCCAACCAATGGCCACGATACTGAACAGCACATTCTAATTGGTTTGATTTCATCTAGTTGCTAGTACTACTACTTTCCCATAACAATGTGACCTCGGAGTATGTTAAGGTAACGTGTGGAATTCCCCAGGGTTCGGTTCTTGGCCCTGCACTCTTCAGCATCTACATGCTACCGCTAAGTGACATCATACACAAATATGGTGTTAGCTTTCACTGTTCTGCTGATGACAACCAACTCTACATGCCCCTAAAGCTGACCAACACGCCAGATTGTATCACCTGGAGGAGTGTCTAAATGAAATTAAACAAAGGATGTCCAGCAACTTTTTGCAACTCAACGCTAAGAAAACGTAAATGCTGATTATCAGTCCTGTTAGACACCAGCACCAATTTAATAAAACCACCTTAACATTTGACAACCAAACAATTACACCAAGCGACTCGGTAAAGAATCTGGGTATTATCTTCGACCCAACTCTCTCATTTGAGTCACATTAAGATTAAGATTAAAGTACCAATGATTGTCACACACACACTAGATGTGGTGAAATTTGTCCTCTGCATTTGACCCATCCCCTTGGGGAGCAGTGGGCAGCAGCGGCGCCGCGCCCGGGATATTAAGAGTGTTACTAAAACGCCTTCTGTCATCTCCGTAATATCGCTAAAATGTGTTGCATTTTGTCCACCACCGACACTGAGATCATTATTCATGCATTCGTTACGTCTCGTCTCGATTACTGTCAAGTATTAATTTCGGGCCTCCCTATGTTTAGCATTAAAAGATTACAGTTGGTACAAAATGTGGCTGCTAGACTTTTGACAAGAACAAGAAAGTTTGATCATATTATGCCTATATTGGCTCACCTGCACTGGCTTCCTGTGCACTTAAGATGCGACTTTAAGGTTTTACTACTTACGTATAAAATTTTACACGGTCTAGCTCCATCCTATCTTGCTGATTGTATTGTACCATACCGGCTAGAAATCTGCGTTCAAAGAACTCCGGCTTATTAATGATTCCCAGAGCCCAAAAAAAGTCTGCAGGCTTTAGAGCGTTTTCTATTTAGGCACCAGTACTCTGGAATGCCCTCCCGGTAACAGTTAGAGATGCTACCTCAGTAGAAGCATTTAAAGGCCTACTGAAACCCACTACTACCGACCATGCAGTCGGATAGTTTATATATCAATGATGAAATCTTAACATTGCAACAAATGCCAATACGGCCGGGTTAACTTATAAAGTGCAATTTAAAATTTCCCGGGAAACTTCCGGTTGAAAACGTCTATGTATGATGACGTTTGTGCGTGACGTCGATGGTTGAAACGGAAGTATTCGGACACATTGTATCCCAATACAAACAGCTCTGTTTTCATCGCAAAATTCCACAGTATTCTGGACATCTGTGTTGGTGAATCTTTTGCAATTTGTTTAATGAACAATGGAGACTGCAAAGAAGAAAGCTGTAGGTGGGATCGGTGTATTAGCGGCTGGCTGCAGCAACACAACCAGGAGGACTTTGACTTGGATAGCAGACGCGCTATCCGACGCTAGCCACCGACCGCATCGATGATCGGGTGAAGTCCTTAGTCGCGCCGTCGATCGCTGGAAAGCAGGTGAGCATGGGTGTTGATGAGCAGATGAGGTCTGGCGTAGGTGGAGCGCTAATGTTTTTAGCATAGCTCTGATGAGGTCCCGTAGCTAAGTTAGCTTCAATGGCGTCGTTAGCAACAGCATTGCTAGGCTTCGACAGGCGGCACAGCATTAACCGTGTAGTTACAGGTCCAGTGTTTGGTTCGGTGTATCCTGATAGTAGTATTGTTGATCTTCTGTCTATCCTTCCAGTCAGGGGCTTATTTATTTTGTTACTATCTGCATTTAAGCACGATGCTATCCCGTTAGCTCCGTAGCTAAAGTGCTTCACCGATGTATTGTCGTGGAGATAAAAGTCACTGTGAATGTCCATTTCGCGTTCTCGACTCTCATTTTCAAGAGGATATAGTATCCGAGGTGGTTTAAAATACAAATACGTGATCCACAATAGAAAAAGGAGAAAGTGTGGAATCCAATGAGCCCTTTTACCTAAGTTACGGTCAGAGCGAAAAAAGATACGTCCTGCACTGCACTCTAGTCCTTCACTCTCACGTTCCTCATCCACGAATCTTTTATCCTCGCTCAAATTAATGGGGTAATCGTCGCTTTCTCGGTCCGAATCGCTCTCGCTGCTGGTGTAAACAATGGGGAAATGTGAGGAGCCTTTCAACCTGCGACGTCACGCTACTTCCGGTACAGGCAAGGCTTTTTTTATCAGCGACCAAAAGTTGCGAACTTTATCGTCGATGTTCTCTACTAAATCCTTTCAGCAAAAATATGGCAATATCGCGAAATGATCAAGTATGACATATAGAATGGATCTGCTATCCCTGTTTAAATAAAAACATTTCATTTCAGTAGGCCTTTAAGTCCCATCTTAAAACTCATTTGTATACCCAGCCTTTAAATAGACCCACATTTTAGACCAGTTGATCTGCCGTCTCTTTTCTGCTCTGCCCCCCCCGCCCCTCCCAATCCTGCGTGGAGAGGTTATTAGGTGACCATGAATTGATTAACGTGGACTTAAACAAGTTGAAAAACTTATTCGGGTGTTACCATTTAGTGGTCAATTGTACGGAATATGTACTGTACTGTGCAATCTACTAATAAAAGTTTCAATCAATCAAAAAAATAAATACACAGATGAGGCGAAACAAATACATCATAGAGTAATGCTGCAGTCTTCAGAGCGTGATGTAAAGTATACAAAATGTAGTCTCAATATACAAACATCATGGGGTTTGTATGAACATACAAACAATGAGCAACCTGTCATTATTCACTCAAATATGATTTTACACACGTCAAGTTTCCTTTTGATAGTTGATTTGTGTCAAATTAACTAAAAAGCTTTGAGATTTGACCGAAAGGAAAAGATGACGGGTAAAGGCGGTCCCTCCATCGGGCGGCGGGGCTCTCCCTTAGAGATAGGGTGGGAAGCTCTGTCATTCCACAGGAGCTCAGCTGCTCTTCCACATTGAGAGGAGCCAGGTGAGGTGGTTCGGGCATTTGATCAGGATGCCCACCGGACGCCTCACCGGAGAGGTGTTTGGGGCTTGTCCGGCCGGTAGGAGGCTATGGGGAAGACCCAGGACACGTTTGGTGGACTATGTGTTCCAGCTGGCCTGAGAACGCCTCAGGATCCCCCGGGAATTAGAACGGAGACTGAGAGCCAGGCCTTCTCGACCAACATCAGTGTGTGACCTCACTAATGCGCTTTTGGAAGAATGGTGGAAAATTCCTATAAACACACTCTGCAACCTTGTGGACAGCCTTCTCAGAAGAGTTGAAGCTGTAATAACTGCAAAAGGTGGACCCACATCATATTGAACCCTGTGGGTTAGGAATGGGATCGATCTTCAAGTACATATGTGAGTCAAGGCAGGTGGCCAAATACTTTTGGCAATATAGGGTATCACACATGCAAATGTGGTTACCACAGGGATGGGGAGACATGGCGTAGTTTCAGTGTTAGTAAGCACAGAGCAGCCAGGCATCGTTCTGTGTGGTTTTGGGTCCACGCTAAAGTTCTTTGCTGTGCATGTGCATCATGTGTCTTCAATGTGGGAGCTGATTGGTTGATTGTTTGCAGCAGTCTGCAGCATGTGACGAGTGGCCGAACGCCGCATGTGACCTCATGTGAGCGCAAAGTGCCCTCAGCCGTATTTAATCAGCACACAAGTGTGTGTCTGTGTGATGCGCCGCTAAGAATGTCAGGCAGCACACTTTGGAAACACGGTGGCCGCATTGTTAGTCCGGTTTGGACTTTACGTTGTGTTTCCGTTAGCTCGTGTTAGCCGATGGCCAGAATGAAAAACAGTTATTCATGACTGCAAGTTGTGTCTAAGTCGGGATAGCATGTTGCTAACTGGCATGGCCTCACTGACCTGCAGACGGAAACACACCTGTCATTGGGCAGGACCTATCCCTTGATAGTTTGCCAGTGGCTATTGCTCGCCACTCGCTAATTGGCCGGGAACGTCAACATACCAACGTCTTCCATGCGTCCGTGTACCGGTCAAGCGCTCGAAGCTCCGCCCACAAATGTTGTCACACTCCAGCTGTCATAAGAGCAGCACGCAGCCATTGTGACAGCCAGATGTCATGTGGTGTGCACGTCTGCAGCAGGGGCTCAGGTCCTCATCTCGCTGTGCCGCCAGCAGACAGGTCAGTGTTTGTCATGTTGGTTGTACTTTCATCTTTTTATCTCATGGATGTTAACGCACTAATTAGACTTAGACTTAGACTTAGACAAACTTTAATGATCCACAAGGGAAATGGTTCCACACAGTAGCTCAGTTACTAAGGATGGAAAGTGTAAGGATGGAAAGGATTATGCAGGTATAAAGTAGACTAAAAATGTACCGTAGTAGCAATATAAAATATAACATATATGTAATATTTACATATTATATATACAGTATACGATATATTGATATATTATATGATATTATATTTTTATATAATATATACATATATAATGAGTCCTGAAAGGTTGAATTTTAAGACAAGTGGTTCTGGATGTCTTGGGGCCCTAAGCAGCATTTAACCTGGGGGCCTCTTGGGGGCCCTCACATGTAAACAAATAGCTCATGTCAGTGTTTGAGGCACCTTTAGTGGGATTTAAAGCCGCTGCTCGAGGTCGCGTAGAGGGAGAAACACTTCTTACTAGATGGGTATGCTGAAAGCATCATTCCATGTGCATCATATTCTCCACTTAATTTTTCTAATTAAAAATGTTATTTAAAGACAAAAGACGGGTCTGCTGGCATTCTTGTGATTTTCATGTCGATCTTTTTCCTTCATGTTGTCATTAGTTGAGCATTTTTTTTTAGATAAAACGTTTGATTTGAAGACAGAAGCCGACTAGACGGGTCTGCTGCAAGTGACATCCATGCTCATCTTTTTCTACCCATCATGTTTTCAGGAGATGAGCTTTTTTAAATGAAAGGTATAATTTGGAGACCGAAGCAGAATAAACAGGTCTGCTATAAGGATGCATCTGACTTCAATGTTAATCCTCACCCTTCATGTTTCCAAGAGATGAGCATTTTCTTCAAATGAAAAGTTTGATTGGAAGACAGAAGCCAACTCTGACTAGACGGGTCTGCTGGGATGATTGTGACTTTCATGTCCATCCCTGTCCTTTATGTTATTAGTTGAGCATTTTTCAAATTACAAATTTGATTAAAAGACAGAAGCTGAGACGGAAAGGATGCTTGTAATTTTCATGTCCATCCTTTACTCCTCTTCATGTTTTTTATGAGATCAGCATTTATTTATTTTTTTTATGAAAAGTTTGATTTGAAGACAGAAGCCAACTGGGCAGGTCTGCTGTAAGGCTGCTTGTAACTTCCAAGTGCATATTTTTGTACACTTCATGATTAATGAATAATGTTCACTGTCTGGTGCTCATCATGTCCTCACTCTACAACACATGTGTCAAACTCAAGGCCCGGGGGCCAGATCTGGCCCGCGACATAATTTTATCTGGCCCGCAAACACCTGGAAGTGTGTCAATAAAGTACTTCATATTTTCTCACTAAATGTAATGGATTGTTTTCATTTTGACAGACAAAATATATGTACTGCTTGAAAGTGCATACCTTTTAAACTTTAACAGTATCCAATATTGCAACAAATATTACAGTATATTATCATACTTTACGAACATGTTTTTGTCTAAATAAAAATACTTAACTTTACAGCAAACTACCCATCCAATTAATACAAATGACAATAAATTTTACGTTGTTCTTTAGAGCATATTACTGTAAATTGAAAACAACTACTACTGTTTTTTGCATAAAAATGTTGTTGACTGAGCTGCCAATTTTTGACTGTAGAATCTACGATTGTTGTTTTTAACGGTGTATTACCGTAAACGGTACATTTGTTTTTACGGTAGAAAAACTGGCAGCTAAATTGCCAGAATAAAAAAAGAACTTGTACTGTTTTGCCATTAACAATATAATGTTGTAAAAACCAATGTAAATTTAACACAAAAATTCTGGCAACTAATCTGCCAGATTTTTCCGTGAAACCCCCCCCAAAAAACAGTGGTACTATTTTTCCATTTACCGTAAAATGTTGTAAAAAATGGAGAAAAAAACCACTATATTTTACAGTAAAATTTTGTAAATGTAAAGTTTTTACTGTAAAATCGACAGTTTACTTAAAACAGTTTAGATACAGTAGTTAAAAGCAAAATCCAGAGGCAAATTTGTACATTATTCGCTGTTACAAACGGCCCTCTGATGGCAGCCATAACTGCGATGTGGCCCTCAATGAAAACGAGTTTGACATCCCTGCTCTACAATGTCCAGCGGGCGGGACTCCTCTTTGATGTGGATGGCGTTCTGGTCCGTGGAGGTTCTCTCATCCCCGCAGCGAGACGGGCCTTCAGGAAACTTCTGGACCAGAACAACAACTTCCTGTTTCCCGTAGTGTTCGTCACCAATGCAGGAAGCTGTCAGAGACAACACAAGGCGCATCAGCTGTCTCGCCTGCTGGACGTTCAGGTGGGACACTTACACTAGGATTCATTGGATGACTGTTTTTTCTGGTTCGTGATTGGACAAAGAGTGACACCATGTGACCACTCTCTATGTCTCTCTTTAGATTGCCCCAGAACAGGTAGTTCTGTCCTACAGTCCCTTGGAAATGTTGAGGAGCTTCCATGATAAATGTGTCCTGGTCTCGGGACAAGGACCTGTTGTAGACATCGCCAGCACGTATCCTTAATGTTTGACTTGTTGAAGGTGTTATACGTTGGTGTTTTTGTCCTGACCTAAGCTCAGTTTGGGTTTCAAGAAGGTCATCAGCATTGAGCAGCTTAGAGAACATCACCCCCTGTTGGACATGGTGGACCACAACCGGAGACCCACACCCTCCGTATGTCTGCTCCATAGCTTTAACTGCATGTGCAACAAACTTTAAACTGTAATTAAATGTGAAAGAAAGGCACTGAGTACAAGCTATAAACATGGTCGCTGTAGATACAGTGGGGAACATATTAGTATTAGAATCTATAAGTATATAGTCCTTGATATGGTGGCCTTTTTGAAGCAGGGCAGGACCGGCCCCACAAACTTATTCCAAGCCCATTCCTGCGCGGTCACTGATAACCCCATTTTGGTATTGTCCACAGAGGCACCCTGGGTTACCAGTACTGGGCTTGTAATCAGTCGTACATACATTTTACAAAAAAAAATATGATTTGATTGTTACATTTGTTATTTTGCGCTATAGTGTTGTATTAGTTCATTTTAGTACAAAACACGCATCTAATTCAAGTTGAATAAAGTACTAAACTCTCTATAAAGCCCGGATTTAGCCAGCACTATTTATTAATGTTACTTTGTATACACTCAGTCTCTCTCTGTTACAATGAAGCGGGGGTCAGTAACCCGCGGCTCTAGAGCCGCATCTTTAGCGCCGCCCTAGTGGCTCCCTGGACCTCTTCCAGAGATGTGTGAAAATGGAAAAAGATTAAAAGATATATATATTTTTTGTTTTAGTATATTTTCTGTAGGAAAACAAACAGGACACAAACATTCCTAATTGTTAGAAATCCCACTGTTTATATTAAACATGCTCACTGATGAGAGTATTTGGCAAGCACCGTTTGTCCTACTAATTTCAGCGTTCCTTAAACTCATCGTAGTTTTTTTACATGTACAACTTTCTCCGATGCTGCGACAGAAAGACGTGTTTTATGCCACTCCTTCTTTGTCTCATTTTGTCCACCAAAAGTTTTATGCTGTGCGTGAATGCACAAAGGTGAGCTTTGTTGATTTTATTGATTTGCTGGAGTGCTAATCAGGCATATTTGGTCACTGCATGACTGCAAGCTAATCAATGCTAACATGCTATTAGGCTAGCTGTATGTACATATTGCGTCATTATGCCTCGTTTGTAGATATATTTGAGCTAATTTAATTTCCTTTACTTATGTCCACTGTGTATTTAATTTATATTTGCATGTCTCATGACACATCTGTATGTAATATTGCCTGCATTTCTGATAGTTGATAGTGTGCCATGTTGTTCCAGACCACAGCAAACGTTACCCAGCTTGCAAAGATTGTAATAAATCCATTAGAGGAAGACAGCCTGCCGTTTCCTTAAAAATGGACACACACATCTATACCTTTGGCCATTCTGAGCCAGTAATTTCCAGAAGTTATCATCTTGTGAGAAGCCTCCATTTTACTAATGATTTCAAATGTTGCAAAAATGTGTTGAATAAAAATGTAAATACATTTCTGTCAACGGAGAGTTGCGTCAGCCTTTGATAGTAGGCTAATAGACACTTACATCATGTGTTGCCTTTATTATAACACTTATTTAAGGCTTTTAATTTTTTGCGGCACCACAGATTTTATTTTTGTCTTTTTGGTCCAATTTGGCTCTTTCAACATTTTGGGTTGCAGACCCCTGCAATACAGAAAACATTAAGACTATGGACTGTTGTTTATATCTTTGCAAGAGAGTAAACTTGTTTTGCGTTTCAGGCCACTCCTCTGCAGAAGTTCCCTCAAATTGAAGGTAAAAAACACATTGATGATGTTTACATGTGGCCAATGAGGCAATAAATATGGAAACAAATCCTGTGGCTGTGCAGCCGTGGTCCTGTTTGGCGAGCCGGTCCGATGGGAGACCAACCTGCAGCTGCTAGTGGACGTCCTTCTGACCAATGGAAGTCCTGGTTTCGCTTACAAGACACAGCTGTCGACCCAGCTGCCGGTGCTTGCATGTAACATGGACCTGGTGTGGATGGCTGAGGCGCCATCTCCACGGTAATTAGTGTCATTGAGTAATACATGCCTGTCCAGTTCCAGCTAATGTTATCATAATGGACCGCTTTGACTTCTTGTCTTGCCACAGGTTCGGTCACGGAATGTTCATGCTGTGTCTGGAGTCTGTCTACAAAAAGCTGACGGGACGAGAGCTGCAGTACCAGGCGCTTCTGGGTAAACCCGGTCTGCTAACATATCAGTACGCCGAGCACGTACTGAGACTGCAAAACCAGAACCACAAACTGGCCACCATTTACGCCATTGGGTAGGGTGTCATGACGCGTTGACAAAACGGGAACTGCAGTGAAACACAAAGTCCAACACATGTAGACTTGTCTGGGTGTCTTGCAGTGACAACCTAATGACAGACGTTTACGGCGCCAACCTTTACAATCGGTGCCTTGCTCAGCAGCACGCGGCCATGATGCCTCCCGCCAGGATGTTTGCTCAGAGCACAGGAAGTCAGGTGACGACGGCCGTGGAGGAGGACCTAGCGCTCGCGGCTGCTCAGTGTCGCTCCATACTAGTAAGTGGAGACACGACATGTCCTTGTGACGGAATCAAGTGCTGACGAGGTTCTTGTCCACAGGTGTGCACAGGTGTCTATAGCCCAGCTCGGTCGTCTGCGCCCGGCCAGGAAAGGTACGATGATGGCCAGTCCAACTTTTACGGTCACAGGGACACCGTTATGGAAGCGGACCTAATGGAGCCGAGCTTCGTGGTGGAAGATGTGGAAGCTGCCGTCGACCTGGTGCTCCAGCAGCAGAGCTCTGCAACGTTTGACCTATAATCATTCAACCTCCTGACCTCATATCCTATTTTGGACTTTTTATACTAATTTCACTTATTTTTGAGAAAACATTTTAGAAATTAACAGTGTCACTAATCAACTAGTTTGTGTTAATTAGTTGACTTATTTGAAGTCTTTATTTATGTCAGCTATAAAAACTTAACGTTTACAAGCCGAATAGCTCTCATTGTAATAAATTAATGAAAATATGTAAATGTACTCTACTATCTGTCTGGAAATGCAAATATAAATGAATCATGCAAAATACTTGGTGCATTTTATATTTCAGTATATCTCAATAAAATTGACGAAATATACTATAGAAATAAACGATATAATTGTGGGTGCTGTGATTCTTAACGTATTAATTCTAAAGTCATCATCAAGTCCAGACCTGCCCAATATGGCGACGCCAACGTGACATATTAGAACAGGAAGTGGGTCAGACTTTGCGCCTGCGCAGTCGCTCTTTGCTAGCCCTGTAAAGATGTCTGCGCAGGCGGGGAGGGAGCGGAGCGGAGGACCCGAAACGAACAGGCAGAGCTCGCTACTCTCTGCATTTCAAACAGTCCAGGTAAGGGAAGGCGGACCAGTAGAACAGCTCTAACAGAACAGAAACGCGGCGGAAGGTTCCAGCTTTAAACTGAACCACACATATGGCTCGTGGGATGCCTGAGTTTGTCGCAAGGACTTGAAATCGTACGCGGGACGCACAGCGCTGTGGCAGGGGCGTGTCCGCCATCTTGTCTATGAAGTGGCGCCTAAAAAGCAGCTCCGGCCGTACAAGATGGCAGTTAATGACTGCACTTAAACGTTGCACGACTCCCACTTAGTGCTTTAAAGTCACGTTTGTCTCTTTCGGCTCTGCTGGGGGCTGGTTTCGACTGCCAATGATTCCGTCTCTCCCGGCAGAAATCGGGAGCTCCAGTCGCAGCCTTTTGTTGTCCTCCCCCCTTTCCCTCCTTCGCCTCCTCCTCCGTGTTTGTTTAGGGCTTCTGCCCTGCGCATGCGTGTAACCATGGCGCTCATTTCTGGAGCCGAGAAGGAAAACAAGCAAGATTGATCGAATGTATTCACTCGGCGTTTGAAATGACCACCTCTGAGCTTTCACGGAGCCATTGTGAGTGTTTGTCCACTGTGGATAGCGCTTGGAGCCGCTGTCCGCCGCTTGTTGTGACTGGCTTAGCGCAGATCTCAGTTTTACTGCCTTGATGAAGCCAACACACATAGCATTTCAACTTACGGTTACAATGGTCTATTCAATACACTATTATTACTGGTCTCTGACTATTTTTAGTCAATCGAATGCTAATTCAATAACATTGTTTGAACGCAGGTCTTCATTTACACTATTTGCCTATTCCTTCCATGCTGACAAGTCTACACAAAATGCTATGTACGTTTTTTGGAATTTGTTGATCTCACACTACACTCAGCTCACGATAAGTGTTTATGATTACTGGGCTAGTAGTTCACATATAAGTAGGTACCATCAAATCTTTGAATCATTCAATTGTCATTTGAGAAAACAAACACTAAAACGACTGCCAAAAGAACTGTAGACACCTTAATATTTATTACGTCCTATACTGTATATACTGTGTATACTGTTATACTATTTGACATTGCACTGGCACTGTATGTGACTACTGTACTTTTACTTGTACTGATACTTCTACCATAACTACTGGGACTTATTGTGCAACTTATTGTCTTGTAATTAATGTACATCAGAGCTATTCAAATTTTTGTATTTAGTGTATTAGATTCAGCAACTAGTGTTTGGAACACACTGTACGCAATATCTGAAGAGCATGGAAAAAAGCATTTCACTGTGGTGTACTCTGGATGTGACGAATAAAAACTTGAACCTTGACTTATTTTACATCTATCAATTTCAATAAACCCCTCGTTGATACAATGTTTTTACTGAAGTGTCTTCCTGGCAGATCCATGTCATTCTGACAAGCAGTTGAGATGTCCAATGACAGCCAAGGAACGGTGAAGGGGGAGGCGGCCATAGTGCATTCTCCCACTGTCTCCGCCTCCTCGCAAGGACCGCCCCTTTCTCCCACCACCTCAAAACCACCTGAGCTGCCAGGTACATCTGTCTATCATCTTCCACCTCTCTGTCTTTCACCTATTTGTCTGAGTGTCCCACTTGTCTCACCTACAGATGAGCTCATTCAAGCTGGCTGGTCCAAGTGCTGGTCACGGCGGGAAAACCGACCATATTATTTCAACAGGTTTACCAATCAGAGCTTGTGGGAGGTGCCAGTGCTGGGTCAGCATGATGTCATTGTAAGTTGGAGAGGGGAAACCCTCTATTATATTTAACTGAAGATTGTCGCTTCTTATGGCTCGTGTGCTTGCAGTCTGACCCCTTAGGCCTGAATGCGGCGTCTGCAGAGGGCGGAGACAGTAACTTAGGTAATGGCCAGAGGAAGAGGCGGAGCTCCGATGAGCAGGCTGGGGCACCTAACAGTGTGAAACGGGCCAAGGTGAAAGATAAAAGAGGGGATGGTAAATTGAAATGGCATTGTGGGAATATGAGTCCTCTACAAATATGTTTGTTTTTACAGGTTGAGCCTACCACACCCATTTCTCCCAGCACCCCGGGAGTCAAACCCTGGAGCACCGCCCCTGATGATAAACAAACCCCATCGGCCACGTCGGCAACACCGAGCCCCGCCCCTGCTCCTTACAAGCCAGCGATGTAAGACATGATGCTGTTTTTTACTTATACAGGTATGGGATTAATCCTCCCATCCCGGATTTGTTTTTATTGGACAGTATCTACTGGGATCTGGACATCCAGACCAACGCTGTGATCCGTGAGCATCCTCCTGCCAACCACTTGCCCCCCCACCCTGAGGTGGAACTTCAGAGAGCTCAGCTGGTCACCAAACTGAGACAGCACTATCACGAGCTGTGCCACCAGAGAGAAGGTACACTCACACGCACATACACAAAGTGTGTGCACTCACGGTGTTCAAATTTTTCCTTACGGATATTGGCGTCTATAAGTATTTTGAAAAGTTATACTCCTAACTTTACAATATGTAAATGATATTAATGTAACAATATCAAACGCTCACAGTATGATATCATCACAGTATTAAGGCCACGGAACAATGTTGTTGTGCTATTGTCAAAAAAGGCTTGGTAAAAATACCTTATTGTGTAAAATGACGTGGCAGGAATATTAAAGGGGAACTGCACTTTTTTTGGAATTTTGCTTATTGTTCGCAATCATTATGAAAGACATGACGACGGATGGATTTTTTTTTTAACGCGTTATAAATACTAAATACATTCGATCAAAAGTCTGCTATGGGAGCTGTTCAATTCTGCCCATAGAGCCCCTAAAAACATCCAAACTCCTCCATTAGGGTTTTATATACCGTACATGATGTAAGTATATATGTAATGTAGTAACGGGCACATTTATAATAACATTTAATATTTACCTATTTTGATCATTTTAAGGTTTGTTATTGACGTGGCAGATTGTAAATAGAGGTTACAACACCGGAAGTATATTACCCGCGGGGTTGTGGCTAAAGGATGGAGTTGCCAAATGGAAATCGTTTTCTGAGTTTTACATGCATGTTATAGAATTTTCTGAGTTTTACATGCAAGTTATAGAATTTTACATTACATTTTCAATGATAATAAAGTTAGTCAATTATCTACTGAAAACATTTTAAAAAATTGTGGTACATTACATGAGACTTGTGTCAAGAAGACAGCTAAAAGAGGTTGGTAGATGAGAATAAATCTAAAGGTAAAATATAGTATAGAAATGCACCCAATTGCAGGAAATGTAGTCCTGGGGCCGTACTTATCAAGCTTCTTAGAGTGCCATTTTACACTTAAGTCCTGAGAATTTGCGAAATTTAGTCCTACTCTCAAACTTAAGAATAAAAGCTTTTTATCAACGTTCTTAAGTCTAAGAATCACTCCTACTCTCCACGATATTTAAGAGACCTTCAGAGGTGTCTTAAGTGGTTAGGAGTTGCCAGCAGGGGATGGCACTGAGGCGAGAGAGACGTGCGCGAACGTTCAGGGAACGGAACAATGTTTTTTTTTTTTGATGACGAGCAGCTGATCAAACGGTATCGTTTAGACAGAGCGGATATTATTTTTGTCACAGATTTAATACTTTTCGATTCCTTGTTGATTTCTGCATGTGTCTGCAGTGGGCTAGTATATATAGAGCCACCCACACCAGTTTCAAATTAGTTGCCTAATTAATGAATTGGAAAGAAAATGTTATGACAGTAGCGTATGTGTGTGGCCGTGAGGTGAGTGACGTCAGTGAGTGTGTGGGCGATAGAAGAGAGGGAGCGGTAGCGTGAGTGCCGGTGGGGACTAGTTTGTTTTGTATTATTTTGTAGTTTATTGTCAAAATATACACTCCCATTGTCCGCTTAAATATTTCCAAGATATTTCTTTATTCTTAGACAACGGATTCCCTTCCGTGATTGGTCATTTCTATGGACACAGAAATGACGTCACCTAAAATTCCGTTTACGGCACATAGTAATGTCGTAATTCAGCTCTGAGTGAGACACTTAAGATTCAGTCCTACACTTCGCTGAAAGTGTGAGTAAGACGCTTGATAACTAACTTTTAAGTGCAGCTTTCAGCGAAGAATTTATTTACTCTTAAGTCAACTCTTAGCAGACTTCTTAGGAGTAATTCTAAGAAGCTTGATAAGTACGGCCCCAGATTTTCAAAATGTTCTTTTGGGGTTTGTGTGGCAGCGCATCGCGCTGTTAAAAATGTTTCTCTTTTTTTTCTCAATGCGTGGTCACATCCCTGATAGTTACAATACCGTTACATCCCTAGTAAATTATAATCTTAAACTTATAAATAACATTGTTGTTTTTATGTACAGTGTTTCCTGCAGGACTGCAATCTTATCTGTGGCGGTGTCAGATAAAACTACTTTTGTCGATAAATTACATCAATCTGCATGATTGACAATGACACATGTGCATGTAATTTTTATGGACGCTGTGTGCTTGCTTGGGCTGTGCGATTTTGGGGAAAGAAATTCCAGATTCTCTAACCCCCTCTGAAAAAACTTAAATTTTTGGGCTAAAAAGTACGAAGAGACAACAAGGGTTTTATTGCTGATGTCATCATGTAGTTTGTAATGTAATAGGCCAACATAAAGGCTAAAGAAGCATCATATTTACAGACGATACTTTGTGTCATTATTGGAGATTAGTTATGAGTAGGGAT
This sequence comes from Entelurus aequoreus, assembly GCF_033978785.1. Classification (NCBI taxonomy): domain Eukaryota; kingdom Metazoa; phylum Chordata; class Actinopteri; order Syngnathiformes; family Syngnathidae; genus Entelurus; species Entelurus aequoreus. Next base: position 4,505,950 of record NC_084731.1, read on the forward strand.
GTAACCATATGAAAATTTCATATCACAGTTATTGTGACTAAAATTACCATGGTTGTTATTATTATCAAAGTATTGCTTGTATTTTACTGACGTCACGTCCGGCTCAAGTCCAACCAATTAAATATGAGTGGTGATCAAGGTAGCTCTGTTCTCAATAGGTACTAAGCGCCAGTTAGCCTTTCTCTAGGAAAAAATGCACTATGCTTGTTTTGTTTTCGGCTGTACAAATCGTTCATATCCTCTTGAGGTAATCAAAAAGGGCGGAATACTGCAAGCATTTACCAAACAACGACCATAAAAGCAGAACACACTCCAGTCCAATGGAGCAGAGTTGAAGAATGCCTGAGTTTGCTGTGATTACTTCATTAAAGGTTTGTTTGATATACTTTTAACAGTTATTTCTCATTTAAGTATTATCTTGATATTATTTGTATTTCTTTAACACGTTCGCTACGAGTGTTTCGAAAAGCATCAACTCGGCAAGTCTAAATAAAAGAAATACAATTTGAGCAAATCCTAAAATAGTTAAGGTTTTACCAAAGGCAACAATCATAAATATAAGCTTTCAGCCCATACACAATGTTGACATTTAGTTATATTTTGATAAAGACGGGGGAAAAGACGCTACTCATTAACTGCGCCTGCAACAGCAGTAAACATGGCGAAGATCCGAAGTTAAATGCAACCTTGCCTGAGCCAAAACGATGCATATTTATCCAGAAAAGTCTTGATACCAATTTCCTTGACCCAGCCACACACAAAGAAGTTGTAGACGTCCATGAGTTTCCAAATTTCTATCTGTTTTGTCGTGTAGAATGACATCTGGAGCACAATAGTTCGATATGTCTGGGAACACGACTGACGTCTAATCCTTTATCACCTGACAAATCGTTTTTTGATAAAAGTATAGAGATCTATTCAATTGCATAGTTTGATTTTTTGCTTGTATCTTCTTTTCGCAGGAAGATTTAAGCCTCTTTTGTACTCAGATCATTTGTGCTGCATCTTTGCTTGGTTGACCACCACTGGTTTTCACTTCCGGGAAGAATTCACGTGACAGAATACAAACAATTTTTGAATCTGCTCAAAAATTACTTATCCACAAATTCTGAAATATTTGAACCATGTTTTATTTAAAACAAACTATAAAATAGATTGACACACAATATACGTTCATTGGCAGAATAAATAATAAATATTGCTGTGGCTTCTTAAGAGCCACTTATTTGATAATTTAAATATCTTAATCTTCTTCCATTTTAATTTGTAAAGGTTAGAGAGTGCTTTTTTAATGATAAACAGATTTTGTGTGCGTCCCCTCAGGTTTATTTAACTTCCCGCTAGTTAACTTCCTATTGTCATTATTCCTTAAAGTATAGTTGATCACTCTGTTCTAAGAGAGCACAGTTTGTATGTTCAATGTACACAACTAATATCCGACAGTAGGAGTGTAACAATTCATTTTAACAATTCAATATTTGTGATTGACAATACAATTCAGGGACAATCTTAATTTTTTTAGAACGATAATAATCCGAAACGATTCAGTAAAATCAACCAGTGTGACTGTTGGGAAAAAAATACTATACATTGGACACTATAGGTGAAGTTTCCCATAGTCCTGTTATTTCTTGGAAGTACCGTATTTTTCGGACTGTAGAGTGCACCGGTATACAATCCACTACATTTTATAAGATAAAATATTTTCCCAATATTAGCCGCACCGGATTATAAGCCACAGATATATACGTTGTGAAATGAGTTATTTACACAGATTTACATACCTTAATTGTTTCCAAAATGTGCCTGTAACACGGCAGTAAAACAGCTTATCAAACAAAACAGGAGTCATCCTCATGGACCTACTAGCTGCAGAAGCTAGCTCTCCAATCAGTTAAACAGACTCAACTCCACAGTGACATTATTGTAAGTTAATTATACTAACACAGACACTCGTAAATTTGTTAGTGTATTAGCTAATGCTAACAACGTTAGCTTCATTAAATTAGGATAGCACGTAGAAATATGCATGAACACACTCCTACAGACATCACACATGGGACGGTTTAGTAAGGAAGAATTATTTTAGTTAAATTGTTCAACTTACAAACATTGATTGTAGTTATGAATGAAGAATCCTATTGAGCAGAAACGCTATGGACCGTTTTACGTCTGGTTCAAGGCATTAAAACAGGAAGTACATTTTCAAGCCAGACTACTTGTAGTGACCAAAATCCTCCAAAAGTTTTCGCGATAGTACAAACAATAACACATTTCAGTGTCTGCTTGGGTTTATTAAACACATAACATGGCCGTTAGCGAAGAAAAATCCATAAATTAGCCACATGGTTTTATAAGCCGCAGGGTTGAAAGCATAGGAAAAAGGTAGTGGTTTATAGTCTGGAATTTGTTATGTTAAATGAATTATGGATACAAACAAGCATGTATACAATTAATGGCCAATATATTTACCGTATTTTTGGGAGTATAAGTCGCACCTGCCGAAAATGCATAATAAAGAAGGAAAAAAACATATACGTCGTTGCATTTTTGGGGGTAATTTATTAGATAAAATCCAACAGCAAGAATAGACATTTGAAAGGCAATTTAAAATAAATAAAGAATAGTGAACAACAGGCTGAATAAGTGTACGTTTATATGACACATAAATAACTAACTGAGAACATGCCTGGTATGTTAACATAACATATTATGGTAAGAGTCATTCAAATACCTATAACATATAGAACATGCTATACGTTTACCAAACAATCTGTCACTCCTGATCGCTAAATCTCATGAAATCTTCTTCCTCTGTGTCGCTTCTAAATAACTCTGCAAACTCCAAAGGTAGACAATGCGCCACTTTCTCTTTTATCGGTACGTCGCTCACGTCAGAGTCATCGTCAGTTGCAGTTCCAATTATTCCAGCCTTTTCGAATCTGGACAGAATGGTTTCGGTTGTCACTGAAGCCATGCTTTGTCGATCCATCCAATGACATCCAGAAAAGTTGCATGGCGCATTCTCCCGGTTGCCGTGAAGCTGTGCTTGTGAACTTGCGGAAACTGTCTACCTTGGTTTGGAAGTCTGCTGGCAGTTTTTGGCACATGGTTGTCCTTGCTCTGGTAGAGAGGCGATTGCGTTGCATGAAGCGGTAACACCAAGAAGGTCCTCCCGCAAAATCATTTATATTAATCTCCTTGGCGTGGAGACGCAACTGTACGGTTGACAAGACTCTCCCGGCAGCACGTTGTTCAAGCACCCATTTGTGAATTTGTTCCTCGAGCTGTGGCCACCTAGCTTTTAGCCCGCGATTAGCTTTTTTAGTTTTCTTCATTTCAGTAATAGTAGCCTCCGCTTTTCGCCAGTCCCTTGCAAGTTTCTCGTTTACTCCAAACTTTCTTTCTGCTGCTCGATTGCTGTTTCCTGCTGCATATTTCACTACTTCCAGCTTGTAACCTGCAGTATATGATTTCCTTTTCGGTGCCATTTTTGTTCAGCCCTTTGTTTTTATAAGTTACCGGCAATGTTGAAATGGTGGAAGTAGTACCGTACCAGGTAGCATCTTCTTTTCCCACACTGCACTTCTGCCATGACCCGCCTGCGCCGAATTTTCATTGGTTGACGTGTGTGTGATGTGTGCTGATATCCGGCTAGTCTCTTACGTGAATGAGATAAATAATATTATTGGATATTTTACGGTAATGTGTTAATAATTTCACACATAAGTCGCTCCGGAGTATACGTCGCACCCCAAACTATAAAAAAAACTGCAACTTATAGTCCGAAAAATACGGTACATCTTATTTGAATAAAGTGCAACCAACACTTTAGGTTGAATTAACAAGAGGAAACCTTTGCTGTTGTGTTGCAGCTTTGTCATTGTGTTGTGTCGTTTGTATTTGTTGTAGCATTTGTAATTGTGCTGTAGCTGAAAGTTATGATCTTGTAATGCCCCGCAGTGGAGAAGGAGAGACACAGTAAGGCAATGTGTTACTACGCTAGCAAAACCGTTCCTCGGTGTTGATCTTAAAATAACAATGCTATAGCTATAACTTGGTTATAATACAGGTTATGGAACATAAATGAAGTCTTGCTGGCGGTTTTTGGAGGCATTTTCAAAGTGATTTAGAGGCAGAATGGATTAATCCCATTAGCTGCATTGCTAACCACCTGGAACAAGCCGATTATTACAAGTTAGAACACAAAAACAAATCAGTTTGTCTTCTTGATTCTCATAAGGATTGTAAAAGGCAAAATTCCCCCCAAAAAGTATAGTTGCCCTTTAAAGCTCGCTAATGAGCTAAGGCTGGCATGCTTCTCCAGCAAATTAGTAGTATCACCGGTCCGTGACTTAAAGTGTTATCAATCACGGTTTCGCGATAATTTGAATTTAAAAACGGTAATACTAACTTTCGGGAGTTGTACCACGGTTTAGCATTTTACTGTTTATCATTACATTCCTAGTTATGAATAAGATTTTATATTTTTCCTGTTACAGAAATAAATTCATATACGGGAAACACTGACGTCTGTGTGGAGCTCGCCATATGTAGGGTTGGGCGATATGGACGAAAAAGTACATACATCTCGATATATTTTTACTTAAACTCCATATTCGATATACATCTCAATATATTTTCCGGTGAAAGTATACATATAAAGATATTCATTTTTGAGCGAGATTCACTGAAATTGAAGTGAATGACAACTGTACTGTAAACCGTCTGTGGCACTTTTATTAACCCAGTTAGTCAAGGTGGGTATTGACAGCACAGAAAATAAACTGTTTCAGTAGCACAGAATTACATAACATAAATAAAATAGAAAAATATTATTTCTACGTAAAATAAATAACGTCGCTGTGCAAATAATACAAAATGTATTAAATTCAGATAAAAAATATATTTGCAGGCACTTTTTAATTCCCAGTCGACGATGTAATGGACTGTCACACACGTATGGTTCTGGTCAGCGCCAAGTAAGTGACTTGACTTAATTGTGCGGCTATGATCTTCTTCACTTCGCCATACATTTTTGGCAGCATTTTTCATGCGAAATATGCCCGGCTTGGTAACTCGAGAACGGTTTTGATTTGGGCTTACATGGAAAACAATTCAAATTAATGTTTTATCCAGACGCATACATTTATCCAAATGTGGCCAAGTATACGCATTGTGGGTTTCCTGGACGTCGTCTACATCGTTAAAAGAAAAATCTAAAGAAGAGAATCCCTCTGCCATCTTCCACTAGTTTTTTAAATATATAAATCGACCGCTTGAATATTCCCTCTTCTCTTCTACGGCTCTCTCGTCGTCATTTGGGATGTCTGTTGGGATTTCCCTTCCTGGTTCGATGACCTGCCCTATCTTGCCTCTGACTGGCCTGTCCCTAATGTTTTGCCGTGACTCATCATAGTAAACAACCATCCAACCATGGATGTTCTTATACGTGCAAGCACGTCTTGAAAGGAGGAAAGGGAGGGGTTAAGTAGCCTATGGAGTGTTGAAAGGGAGTGGGAAGCGGGGGAGAACCAAAGAACACAACAAATAAGCAGTGTTTGGTCATTTTAATGTGAAATAAATTATATCATATTAAGATATTTTCTTAATTCATATATTGTTTGAAAATATATCGATATATCTTACGAACTCAATATATCGCCCAGCACTAGTCATATGTCTATGGAGAATATTCTCGCAGGAATGAGGAGCCGAGTTTGAAGACATGATACTTAAGCAAAACTGGAGACAGAAAGTGACATTTTGTGTCACACAAGTCTTAAAAGACTTAAAAGATTTTTTGTCTAATTTTCCATACATGCAAAACATAAAAATCAAGATACTGCATTGATGTGCATGAACATGGAGGATTCTTAACAGGTAGCACCAAAATGTATTCGTATTGGGGAGCCCCATTATATGTAAGTATGAGAAACACTGACTTAGTAAAATGTCTTCCTGTTGTGCCAACTTACTTTGCAATTAATTTAAACAGTCTTTTGTTTGGACACCTGTATAGCTTGCAAGCAAGTTTATACATGTAATAACTTTGCATAGTTAAACACTAGTTGTACCATCTGACATGAAAATTAGGGGTGTAACGATAAAGATTCAAGAATATTGATCTGTGCTCGGCTAGTTGCTGTGCCGTAAGATATTATCGATCTAACATAGTTTTAAAAGGTAATTAATCTATTTTATCGATACTAGAAAAGAAAACATTGGCTTTTCGAACGACAGGCTTTATATAAAGTTGTTTTTAGCAGTTTTAAATAAATAAAGACGTTAAACATTATGCAAAAGATCCATGATGGCACTCCCCAGAGGGCGAAGTTGCGGAGGTCCACGGGTCGACCTTGTGCTTTTACGTCTTTTCCTCAACGTCTTGTGCGGAGCTCGAAGGACATACTCTGAAAAGGTGATGATCGGGCGACCTCAATAAAGCTGAGAGAGCGCAGCAATTTCTGACTTTTTGACCCAGCTATGCTCGAGTCCATGTTAACCAGACGCTCGGACAGCTGCAGACCGGGGAAAACGGACAACGACAAGCTGAAACGAACGTGCGGCAGGGGTGGGGGGGCTCACCATAGACTCTGGCACATGGTTGGCAAAGGAAGCCTAACTCTTTTGGTTATATTACTGGAACATTTTCAGTGTCTGGTAAATAAGATGGACAAACTTCAACTTCAGCGGCAAAACTTAAGGAGAAGGAACGACTGCCCTCATTAAACAAGCATTGTGCACCATCCGTAAGATGATTTTAAACTCCTGCTTTAAAAGTGTGAACAATCTGATTTTTAGAACTGCAATGCATTATTGCACGTATCTTGTACATTCCCCCCTTCCGCTACGAAGCTGCACTGAAGGAAATACATGACATGACCACTGGGCATGAAAATATGTATCCAGATTCCACTGTAATTAACTTGGGTGATTTTAACAACTGTAATCTACTGTAATTCACTTACAAGAAATAACAGGAATGTACAAAACTTTACATACAGTATTCAGAATGTATTTCAGTGACACTGGTAGAATTTTGGTTAAAAAGTTACTAAATTGATATCAACTCACTGATTCATTTCGGATCGTATCGTTCTAAATCAACTAATATCATCCCTGAATCGTATTGGCAACCTTAAATTATGAATCAAAACATTGTTAAAATGAATCGTTACACCCCTAATGAAAAGTGTACAATGTGCATATAACATATAATATGCCCTTTTTATCCTTAGTTGAAAGAGATCTAAAAACATTGTCACTCTGTCATAAAAGCCAGTTATGGTCTTAAAGATCAGGGGTTCTTAATGTTTTTGACCTCAGGGCCCAACTTTTCCACTACAGAGGGGCCCTGGGCCCACTTAAATATTAACACTTAATTAATAATCGTACCCTAGATTTTAAACTTATTCAATAATTATATCTAACCTATATAGATTTGGTGCTACTTGGTAGATAATGGCAGACTTTTCCTCTAGGGTCCAAGATACCTGTGGCAGTGGGGGCGTGGTCAATATGACGTCACCACATTATATGCTATGCTGTAGGGCTGCAGCTATCGAATATTTTAGTAATCGAGTATTCTATCGAATATCTCGATCGATTGAGTAATCGAATAAATCATTTTTGCTTAATTTTTAATTTTATTTTTTGTCCTGTCCAGCTTCTCAGGCAAATCATATTGTTGATGTAGATGCCCATATCGGCTATGCAAATTTACTCTACAAAAGAGAAGTGTGGGATACTTCTCTTGTTGCCTTATTTGTATTTTGACTTTATTAAATGGATTTATATTATTATTTGGTGCAGCCGGGCCGGAGCAATATTTTTGCTTAATCAAGGTTTAATTATATATGCTAAGACAGGGGTGGGCAATTAATTTTTACCGGGGGCCGCATGAGCTACCCGAGCACTGCTGGAGGGCCACATCGACAATATTTCAATTAAATTTTGCTCAATATAATTTTTCATATATACCGTAAGATAAATAATAATAATAATAATAATAATAGTAATACTTCAACATAGTGTGTGTAACAGCATTCCATGACTAATATATATAAATTAACATTAATAATAAATGACAGTAAAATAAGCACACGTATGACTGAGGAGTCATAGTGTAACTTTGTGTGGTGTTTGAGTTGTCCGACTTTTTGTGTGGCCTTAAACGCACCAGTGGTTTAGTGCTATGCGTGTTGGTGACAGATGACAAGTTGGTTTTGGCCTGGTTTGTACGGCAGAAAATGACTAGTTTTTCGAGATAGAATTGTTTTACTCATGTTTTTGGTGTGGTTATGTCCGAATATAAACAGTTTTGTTCAATAAAGTGATCGATATAATTCCTGTCCTCGAAGCATCTCGATAGACGTTACAATAATTGAACGGTGTTGACGAACACCATTAGGGCTGCTTGTTGTCACTGTCGCTCAAAGTTGCATTGCAAAATTCCATAGAATAAATATGTTTATTTTGTTTATAATTCAGATGGGATTTGATTTGGTGCGCGGCATATACTTGCTGCGCGCAGCGGACGCTTGAGCAGTGCGCAATTGCGCAGGCACGCACCTTAGGTGAGGGGACGTTGCTTTGCAGTTCATGTGTTGAAAACACGGCATTCCTCATCAACTTTTCTCTTTTTGGCGTCTCGGGTGTAAACCGTGCATCACTTGTCGCTGCATGTGCACGTTCACTCGCAGGTTACACACGGACACACGCCCATAAATAATACTTTTCAAAATAAAAGCAGCACAATTGTATTGCGCGCAGGACATAGATGTTTTTTCAACTTTATTTTGTAATTGCAGTTGTTCACATTCACTCACAATCACGCATACGTCCACACGGAAGTAATACAAATAACGATTTTCAAAACAAAAGCAGCACCGTTGTATTGCACACTCGACATAGATACTTTTTAAAATTTATTTTGTAATTTATAATTGGCCTCACGCGGGCCGGACAGGGACGCACAAAGGGCCGGATGCGGCCCGCGGGCCGCAGAATGCCCAGGTCTGTGCTAAGATGTGCCCTCAATTATTGCGTTTGGCCTAATTGTCTTATTTCCTAAACGCCTGTTTTCATTATTGAAGGCTGACACGCACAGCTGAAATGCGTCCGTGGTTGATTGTGCCAATTTGTGTGTGCTAATAAAAACAGGTGCGCTCACAGCCCTGTGTGGTGTGACCGCATAAACGAAGTTCTTGTCTGTCGTGCGTTTTTGATGATTATTGTATGGTGCCGTTTAAATGGTGGTCTCTCCACGCAAATCCGCTGAGCTGTTTTTAACCTGCCAACAATACATAAACAATATAAAAAGACAAACCACTTAATAATGACAACAACCGTTTTAAATTTTAAGAATGCATTACAATTCATTGCATTCTTTGCATGCAAAATAGTAATCAATGTTCATTTTGCCATCATAACATGTTTGAGATGAAAACACATATATATAAAATTAGTTCAAAATTAATATTCCCTGAGAAAGTTAAAATAAAACTATATTCTTAGTATCAAAAATAAAACAATAACAGTTTTCATTATATCAAACATAAAAAGTGGATTATGTAGTGCCTTTAATACTGCATTTGAAATGAGCAACCAGTGGTGAGTCACCACCAAGCAAAAACCAAAAAAAATGTACTGCCCGTCCGAGCACCCACTGGCAGAAATGTAGATTGGCGCCTATGCTATAGAGACTATAGTGTGTGCAAGCTATCCAAGTAGCATGTGGCTGCATGACTTGAATAACCCGAATAACTTTGCACGACTACTTTCGCGTGGTTACTAATGAAAGGCTAATTGAAGACGACAGCGCAGTTGTCAACACCTTTTGGCGGCATTTGATGACTTTGCGGGAGTGAAAGAACACATCCTGGTTATCATAATGAATAACATTTATTTTACTAACACAACTTTTGCGTTTACATTTGATAATAGATGACTTACCTCGCCTCTAGACGTCCCTCAATCAGATACTTTCTCGACAGATGCTGCAGCATCGAACTTGTGCTATTGTGGTATGCGAGCTACACTTAGCAATGTTTGCATATGACTGCGATTTCCTCCGATTTTAGTGTGAAGTGTTCCCACACCTTAGACAACTTTTGTCGCTTCTTAATTCCCTCGTTTTGCTATGGCTCTTGTCCACTGCTTTCTGCGACGTCTGCCATTGCGAGTTATGTCGGCGAAAAAGTTTACTAAACTCAAGCATATTTAAAGGAGCGGTGTTGTGCAGTGCAGGGGGCGTATGATCTGACGTAAACACGCTGTGCAATACCTAAACAGTCCGTGCGAAACGTGAGTTTTGACTACTAAACGAGGCAAAATGCCGTAAAAAACAAACAAAAACTTGACGCCTCGAGGCAGCAAAAATTCCTCGAATATATTTTGTAATCGAATTACTCGAGTTACCCGAGGAATCGTTTCAGCTCTACTATGATGCATATATTTTCTTTAAAAAGGCAAACCAAATGTATATATATACATTTAAAACAATTACTGATTATAGTATTAACATATCTTTTCCTAAATATAATGTTGCTCTATTTTTCCATTGTTGCTGCTTATTTTAAAATGTATTTTTATTTAGAGATTTCTCCAATCTTTTTTTGTCACTCTTTCCATATTAAAATGACTGGAAACATATCTAGCATCTATTTCTAATGTTATTGTAGACTGTACTTATGTTTAGAGACTCTTTACTTCTGTCGCTTCATGTCTGCGACGAAAGCGAGCTGCAGAGAGCCTGACGTCACACTTACCTCACGCTGCTAAGAACATTCCTCTCCTTAAAAGCCGCCAGTGTCATCTCCGATCCAGACAACCCTGTGCGTATGGCTTACGTCATCTCAACAACCGGTTTCGGCAGCACTCTTATGGTGATAAATGTACGTCAATATAGTAGTGCGCAACCTGCCGGTGTTAATGTGTATGTTTGTGTGTCATGATGTTCATTTTCCCATGGTCTGTGAACACAGTGTTGGCGAAGAATGAGAAAGTGTTAAGGGTCTAGGAGTGAAACACTGAGGCGGACATGTGTGCACAGAGGGAATACTTGTTGGAATTAAGCCTGTTGTTAGCACTAAATTGGCAATAAAAGCTAAAAATACCGTCAGACTGTTTGTTTGCTTCTGGATGCTAAAATACGTTGTATATCTTTATTTTGTTTTGACGTACAAAACCCTCATTTTTAAGGTGGGGCATCTAATATGTTGCAGTGGTGCACCGCCACAATCAAATACATAAATACATCAAGGGTAAACACTGGATGCATCTTTATTCTTAACACAGCTCATATGCAGCTAGTCTGTCAGAAAATAACAGTACATGGCAGGAGGGATCAGTGTTTCCAATTCAGCAACACACAATTAGTTTTTAAATATGTGTTTTTATCCTTTTTACAAAAATTACATGCACATGCGCCATGGACAATTATGCAGTTTAGACAATGACTGCATCCAAATCTCAAAATGTTGTTGACTCACTTGCTGCATACCTGACATTAATTGGTTTTCCAAATGTTGGTGAAAGGGAAAGTCACGTCTGTGTCTGTGACAGGTATTGATCCGCCCCGAGAGTCGTTTAACCGTTGGCTGCTGGAGAGAAAAGTAATTGATAAAGGTCTTGACCCCTTGTTGCCGAGTGACTGTGAACCCATCATATCTCCGTCCATGTTCAGAGAGGTCATGAACGACATTCCTATCAGGTATGTGTATCATAGTATGTGATTATGATAATAATGGTGATGATAGTGATGATTTCTTGTGTCTGGCAGGTTGTCTCGTATCAAGTACAAGGAAGAGGCAAGGAAGCTGTTGTTTAAATACGCTGAAGCTGCCAAGAAGATGATCGACTCCAGGTAGGCCGCTGTGAGTCAATCAGCCACTGGAGCTGACAGGAGGCTAACAATTTGATATTTGACCTTCATAGGAACGCCAGCCCAGAGAGCAGAAAGGTGGTGAAGTGGAACGCAGAAGACACCATGAGTTGGCTGCGCCGGGATCACTCTGCCAGCAAAGAGGACTACATGGTAAACTTTGACCTTCTACACTTTCTGCTAAGGTCCCTGTTGCTTTAGTGACTTCCACACCTGACTTGTGGTCATGTGACTGCACAGGACCGCCTGGAGCACCTGAGGCAACAGTGTGGTCCTCATGTAACCGCTGTCGCCAAAGACTCAGTGGAGGGTATCTGCTCCAAAATCTACCAGTTGTCCTCAGAGTACAGTCGTCGCCTGAGACACACACACCTGAGTCTGCTGCCGGACCCACCCACAGGTAGACACTCACACACATTAATAGAGTATACTTATGTAATGACTGAGGGCATACTTGCACTACTAGGCACATCAAATTATTTAAAAGCTGCACATAAAAATGATTAAAATCTTTGAAATTAATATAAAAATAGTAAAGGTATAATCTTTAATCTTCCTTAAAACAAACCTTTAGCTATGCTCAAATCCTCAGCTAGTAACAATAACACAAAATATACAATCAAGTCCCTGGATTGCTAGTTTGCATCAAAACAGTTGTTTTTCTCACTACGATAGGGCACAACCATCCTTGCCCAGGCACACCCTCCTGGTTTTTGGAGTATAAATATTTGGGGTTTTGGCATCAGCCACCGGACTAGATCTGAACAATCTAAGTCAATGAGTACAAACTAATGAAGCCTACTCGTATGAGCAGCGAAACGTCTTCTAAAACAAAACAAACAGTCCAGTTGCAATTGATTGAATGCCCTGAGATGACAATGCCATGGATAAATGAGAACATTCATATACATCTTTCTAAACATTTTGGGTTGGATACCCTAAATAGTGCGGGAATACAAAAGTTTGGCGTGTAAGGTTGCAGACTACCGCAACCACCTCAGGTTTAACCTGAGATGTAGACAAAATGGCCTCATGCCCACAAGCCTACGCCTTTTTTCTACCATTAAAGGCCACAGGACAGACACAATCCTGTTGAAAGCGCAAAAACAACTCTTGAATGAGAGAGTAAGACAAGTCAATTTTACAATTGAAAGCCTCAGAGTAAAATCTGATGAATTCCTACTCAAATTGCAAAATATCTTGCCTGAAGAGGTCTGGGAAAAGGTGACACATTTCACAATCAAAGCCCAACTTGGACAACTCAACAGAACCAAAGCAAGACAAACAATTAATGTAAAAAATTACAACTTAGTAAGAACACCTCCACACTGCAAGCACTCATTTGTAGGCAAAACACTGGTAACTCAACTGATAATGAATCACACAATAGATGGGTAAAGAATTTGTCCAGCAGAAATCTTACCCAATCAGAAAAAGCTGTATTGGCGAAAGGGTTGAACTTTGCCATGACTCCACATCAGGTTCCAACAGTTGGTTTTCTCCATTCTCAACTGCATCCATTTCTCGCACGTTGTTAATTTAATAGAATCACGTAAATTGCAACTCGCCACGGTGCTGTCATGAACGTGTGTTGCGCCAAGTGATGCAGAGGCTTGAGTCAAACAGACCAGATTGCTGGCGACAATCCTCCTGACGCAAGACGCCGGGAAAGGAGGACAAAATTTGTGATTTCCCTGCAAAAACAGTAAGATTAACAGATATGCTTCACACACTCCTCGTGCTGGAATTTGTGTGAGCGCGGCTCCTACCCCTCCTCACTCTGTACGTAGAGGAGGAGGCAGGGAAGCACCAAGCGCAGACAGAATGAGCAGAGACTTCCGCGTCAACACATTAAGGATTACATACATCAATGTGTCAGTATTGTGTCAAATACAAACCTTTTTCTAGGCTTGGGAGATATGGCCTATAAATAAAATCTCAGATTTTTTTCACAAAAAATGTGATTTACGATATTTTTTTTCAATTTTTTTATTTTTTTTTCTCCCTGCCTTTTAAGGAAACCAATGAATACAATTTACAGAGGTAATTCGAAATATGTTTTGCTTTTAATAGATCAAAAAGTAGTCATTTGTAATGTCACTGCATCTTACTTGTAGCAAAATTCAAATTGGTAATATGTTATTTTTAGACCAGATATAAATGCAATACTTTTCAAAGAACTACATTAAGAGCTTCAGGCAATGCTTCTGCTTGAGTAAAATACTTCTGTAAACAAAAATGCAGCATTTGTACATTGCAGGCAAATAAATAATATACAATATTGAAATTAATAGTGTAAACTTAAAGCTTCTTTACACATTGCATGCAAATAAAACAACTCCAGTAAATCAATAAAGATACCAATAATCATTAAATAGTAATGAAAATCAATCAGATCTATAAAGTGCAAACTGTTTTAAATAAAATACTACTGTAAATAAAAAAATAGTATTGTACATTGTATGCAAATAAATAATCAAGGAAAACATTGAGATGACGCTGTTGTTCTAGTAAGTAAAAACACTGAAGTATCATGGGTTCTTTGTTAGTGTGTATTGATGTTAGACAATGTTCACTTCATTGCACATGATATATATTGCTATACTGACGATTAAATGCGTTAGAATTCCACCAGAGTTTTGCAGCAGCACACACGCGTACAAGCTGTCTGGTTTGGATGTGCAGTGCGACTGCTCTAGTGATTGCTCTGTGCATGTTTCTCTTTAATCAAACTGTACATGGTACCCTGTGTAAATTATATCACCAAAGTGTGCTGCTGCTTAGGTTGAGTTGTTACTACGGTCTTGTTCGCCTTGTAAAGATTTGCATTTCCCCCACTCGGCTCGATGCTGTTTCAGACGCTGGAATAAGTTTGTTGTGCTGCTGCCTTTTTTAAAGAAACTCTGCAGCATGCAGTCATTTGTTCCACACCTGTTGCCGAAATTCTAAAGCAGTGAAAACACTTCTCGTTTCTTTGGAACAAGCGTCTCGCTCTCATTAGCATTAGCCATGTTTTGCTAGGCTTTTGGATTTCCGCTAAGGATGTAAGGGGCCTCATGGGGGGCCAAAAAAATATGCCGGCGCAAGAGGAGGAAAAACATAGATATTTTATTTTTTAAATTGTCTGTAACAAAAAACTTGAATTTATTGATAAAATCGATATAACGCCTACCTCTTCTAAAATATACTGCTATAATTTGCAAAACCGGTTTACCGCCCAGTCCTAATTATTATAGGCGTACACAAATTTAGTGGCTCTAATTTAGCCATGGACTTTCAAACTCAGCTTGAAATAATTTTAGGCATATACTTACTAACAAAAAGATGACTAATTAATTCATAAATAATTGTTTACACTGTAACTATGCCGCTCATTCGGCTGCTACAAAAATGAATGTAGCTATTCAACTTTTTTCTATTTAAAAGCAAGGACAGGCAAAGGGCTGTAAACAAATTATATTATTAATGTAAAAATCAGACAGTTAAAATAGCAGCAATAACAACAAACACCTAAACTATCTAACTTGTTAAAAAAAGAAACAATAATTTTAGGATAATGTGTTTAAAAAGCTGCCCATTGGTATATTATTGATTATTAACTATTGGTATTTTAGTAATCTAATAGACTCAATGTATAGAATTATGTAATTGATTCATTCTTATCAATTTAGCTATGTGATAGACAACGTTCCCTCTAAGGTGCGTGCCTGCGCAATTGCGCACTGCTCACGCGTCCTCTGCGCACAGCAAATTAATGCCGTGCAGAAAATCAAAAATCCCATCTGAACTCTAAACGAAATAAACACATCACAATTTATTCTGTATGATTTTGCAATGAGACTCTGTGAGTGACAGGTGACAAAAAGAGTGGCCTCAATGAATAAAACGATCTTTGTCAACACAGTTCAATTATCGTCTGTCGAGACACTTTACGGACAGGAATTCCATCAATCACTTTATTGAGCAAAAACCACACCAAAAACATGAGTAAAAAAACTTTTATCTAGAAAAACTGGTACTTTTCTGCCATACAAACCAGGCTTAAAGGCCTACTGAAACCCACTACTACCGACCACGAAGTCTGATAGTTTATATATCAATGATGAAATCTTAACATTGAAACACATGCCAATACGGCCGGGTTAACTTATAAAGTGCAATTTTAAAATTCCCGCCACACTTCCGGTTGAAAAACTCCTTTGGATATGATTTATGCGCGTGACGTCACAAAATCCACGGAAGTGGTTGGACCCCATCGAACCCGATACAGAAACCTCTTGTTTTCTTCGACAAATTTCCACAGTATTCTGGACATCTGTGTTGGTGAATCTTTTGCAATTTGTTTAATGAACAATGGAGGCTGCAAAGAAGAACGTTGTAGGTGGGATCGATCGGTGTATTAGCGGCTAAGTACAATACTTACAGCAACACAACAAGGACTACTTACTACGCCTAGCCGATGCTTGCCGCCAAACCCACGGATGAAGTCCTTCGTCGCGCCGTCGATCGCTGGAACGCAGGTGAGCACGGCTGTTGATGGGAAGATGAGGGCTGGCTGGCGTAGGTGGAGCGCTAATGTTTTTATCATAGTTCTGTGAGGTCCGGTTGCTAAGTTGCTAAATTAGCCTTAGCGTCGTTAGCAACAGCATTGTTAAGCCTTACCAGGCTGAGAATTTTTAACCGTGTAGTTACATGTACGTGGTTTAATAGTATTGTTGATCTTCTGTCTTTCCTTCCAGTCAGGGGTTTATTTCTTTTGTTTCTATCTTCATTTGAGAACGATGCTATCACGTTAGCTCATTAGCTAAGTGTGTCACCGATGTATTGTCGTGGAGATAAAAGTCACTTTAAATGTCCATTTCGCGTTCTCGACTCTCATTTTCAAGAGGATATAGTATCCGAGGTGGTTTAAAATACAAATCTGTGATCTACAATAGAAAAAGGAGAGAGTGTGGAATCCAATGAGCCAGCTTGTACCTAAGTTACGGTCAGAGCGAAAAAAGATACGTCCATCACTGCCTCTCCAGTCCTTCACTGTAACGTTCCTCATCTACGAATCTCTCATCCTCGCTCAAATTAATGGGGTAATCGTCGCTTTGTCGCTCCGAATCTCTCGCTCCATTGTAAACAACGGGGAATTGTGAGGAATACTAGCTCCTGTGACGCCACGCTACTTCCGGTACAGGCAAGGCTTTTTTTTATCAGTGAGCAAAAGTTGCGAACTTTATCGTCGATTTTCTCTACTAAATCCTTTCAGCAAAAATATGGCAACATCGCGAAATGATCAAGTATGACACATAGAATGGATCTGCTATTCCCGTTTAAATAAAAACATTTCATTTCAGTAGGCCTTTAAACCAACTTAATTGGTTTAACTTAATCCGTCATATCAACAGAAGCCGCTTGCTCTGTCTCACCTGCACCAACACACACACTCATGGCACTTAGCCAGTGCTGCGTTTATGGCCACACAAAAAGTCGGACTACCCCAACGCAACACAATGTGTAAATGCCAGGTTGTAACACTCGGACTCCTCAATCAGATGTGTGCTTATTTTACTGCCATTTATTAAGGATGTTAATCTAAGGGTATTATTCATGAAATGTTGTCACTAGATTTCATAAATGCTAATAAAAAGATGTATTTTACAGACAGAAAGTTACAGGAACTAAATGTAATCTCTGAAAGGGGTAACATTTCTTTTAAAGGCAGGACCCACAGCCAGACATACAATACTAGCACATAGGTCATGAAAAACATGTTTTTTTTGTTATTGTCATTGTAAAGGGGCAAAATCACTTATATCAGAAAATAATTTTAATAAAACATTTAAATTGTTATGATGTCAGGTTTGGGACAGGTGTGAGGCTGGTGTGGCCACAGTGTGCAAGTCTGATGTTGCTCACATGTGCTCCACTGTATGCTCAGGGAGTTTGTGCGTTTGCTCACACACATGAAAAATTAGAGGGAACATTGGTGATAGATTGTATGTGTAATCTTAATTGGCGCATTGTTGCTCTGTGTTCGTGTGATTGATTGTTAGTGCCTTTTTCTATTGCACTGCAAATTAATATTGCTTAAAAACATACTTGAATTGATTTCAACAAAGTTTAGCTGGGGGACTTTGGCTAAAATGATAGTTAAAAAATGTTCTCACACAACTACGCCTGATATTCGTTAGCGAGCTAGCAAGGTAACAAGCTAAGTATCTTACCAAGTTGAGATCGCATCCTCCAGATGTCCGACATTCTTCTGCTTTAAATGCTCCCGTATCAAAGTTGTAGTGTTTTAAAAACAGGACCTGCTTTGCAAAATTAGCTAGGTATTCATATTTTTGACATAAGAGGAAATGTTCCCACGCTTAACATGTTTTCACCCGCAATTTTGTTTGATTAGCTGCTCTGACTCACGTCCTTCTGGATTAACACAAGTAATGATGTCACCGACTATTGTCAACAAATTAATTTATCAGCGACATATTTTATTCTGGACAATGTCGACGAATCGTTGCACCCCTATTCTACTTGTTATTTTACTCTTAATACAGTAGCTGATTTTCTGCTATAACATGTTTCTATCTACACTTCTAGTAAAAGGTTCTGTTGTTTGGATTACATTAGTCTTGGGTTATACTACAAATGTGGGTATAGATCCAATACCAAGTAGTTACAGGGTACTTATTTGTCATACCTATTCTGATACTGATGTTTCAAGTTTTCAACATCATTGAATGATTACACTTTTAATCACAATTATAATACGACAAAATCACTGGATGGCGTTGTAACATTATCAGGGTTTCCTGTTGATGTAACTCAATGTGGCGCACCACCACAGTAAATTCATAGCTGCCACACCATGAAAATATAATTTTTTTTTTAATGTGAAAACATCCATCCATCCATTTTATAACGCCTTTCCCTCTCGGGGTTGTGGGGGAGCCTTGGGCCTATCCCAGCTGCATTCGGGCAGAAGGCGGTGTATACCCTGGACCAGTCGCCACCTCATCGCAGGGCCAACACAGATAGACAGACAATATCCACACTCAAATTCACACACTAGGCCCATTTTAGTGTTGCCAAACAACCTATCCCCAGGTGCATGTCTTTGGAGGTAGGAGGAAGCCAACATGCCCGGAAGGAACCCACGCAGTCACGGGGAGAACATGCATACTCCACACAGAACGACCCTGAGCCTGGGCTTGAACCCAGGACCTTATGTGAAAACAAATTAAAGTAATATAATGTATTGTAGCCTCCAGAAGAAGTCACACAAAGTCTAACGCTATTTTTAACTTTTGACAATTTTATGAAAACAACCAGCCCATATCCGACAGGTTTTACCTCCCGTCCAAACACTTTCCCTCATTCTCCACCAATACACTTTTAAGCACGGATCAAATCAAAACCACACGAACATAAAATATTATCACCAGCAGGTCATTACAGTATAAGTGGCTATATATAGCCTACTATGTGTGCACTATTGACAGGTGATGCAATGAAAACTCGGCCACTGAATAAAGACTTTGACCACCGGAACAGTGCTGCCGAAACCGGATGTAAACAAGACGCATGCGATTAGAGCGTAGTCAAACTTCTCAACAATGTACATTATACAATAAGCAGCAACAATTGAAAATATAGCAAAATTATATAAAAATACAAGTTAATACTGATTAATAATTACATTTTGGTTTTTAGATGTATGTATACATTTTTTAGCGTTTTTAAAGAAAATCGTATCATCATAGCAAATGATGCGATTGTGTCATCGCCACAGGTATCTTGGCAAAGGGCAAAACTGCTCAAAGATTGTGTTTAGCTCGTGGCATCATATTTAAAAAGACTTGGGGCTGTAATTGCTGCCAAATATGCATCAACAAAGTATTGAGCAAAGGCTTTGAATACTTATGTACATGTGATTTCTTAGTTATTTATTTTTAATAAATTTGCAAACATTTCTAAAACAAAACAAAAAACTTTTTTTTGAGGACAAATTTATTTTTTCAATTTTGGAATAAGGCTCCAACGTAACATAACAAAATGGGGAAAAAGTG
Source organism: Entelurus aequoreus (assembly GCF_033978785.1). Taxonomy (NCBI): domain Eukaryota; kingdom Metazoa; phylum Chordata; class Actinopteri; order Syngnathiformes; family Syngnathidae; genus Entelurus; species Entelurus aequoreus. The sequence goes on from NC_084731.1 coordinate 4,525,897, forward strand.
AACCTCTCCTTAATATTAAAAGCTCTATTGTTGGTTAAATGTATATAATATATCGTCAACATTGCGCACACTTAGTCCACAATGAAGTATTGCAGATTATTAATAATCCATCCATTTTCTACCGCTTGTCCCTTTCGGGATCGCGGGGGTGCTGGAGCCTATCCCAGCTGCATTTGGGCGGGAAACGGGATACACCCTGGACAAGTCGCCACATTCAAAATAGAAATAAAAAGCCAAAGACTCAAACTTAATCCAAGAATCAAACCCACAGCACGCTTGCTCACCCGCCTGACTAAATGTGTGTGTGTGTGTGTGTGTGTGTGTGTGTGTGTGTGTGTGTGTGTGTGTGTGTGTGTGTGTGTGTGTGTGTGTGTGTGTGTGTGTGTGTGTGTGTGTGTGTGTGTGTGTGTGTGTGTGTGTGTGTGTGTGTGTGTGTGTGTGTGTGTGTGTGTGTGTGTGTGTAATAAAGGCACGTCATTAAATTATTGCGATCTTTTCTCTTGGAAGTGTAATTAAAGACAGCAGCCACCTTGCCCAAAATAATTAAAATGACCTCAAATAAGGAAATCCACAGTTAGGGATCAGTAATAGAACCGACTACTTAGGTTTACACAAGCAAAACAGGCTGTAATATGAATGCTCAGGGTAAGAGCAAGCTAGCAGCAGCCATGAGAAGGAGGAATCGTGCCCATGGCCGAGTGAGAGTACGTCCTGAATCAACACCACCTTCTGCTGCTCTCTTCCAAGTACTCACTTTTGCCTCTATTGCTTCAGGTTGTCACCGACTACGCCACATACCCTTGTCCATATGTATTATATTTTGACTAACAACTAGCTAATTGGTATTGATCCTCATTAACACACACACACCTACCAGAGGCTGCTGCGAGATCCTCACTCAAGTCCCAAAATAGCTTACACCCTTCTGTCATGTCATATGTGTATTCAGAAGCTTGCCCATCACCGCCACAGTCCCGCTTGGTCTACTGTTACCCGCTACGCCTGGCGCTGCCGTCTCCACCGCTGCCACGCGTGGAACTTCATTTCGAGAATGACGTGGCCTGCCTGCGCTTCAAAGGAGAGATGGTCAAAGTGAACCGGGGTCATTTTAGCAAACTGGTCAGTAGTGATGTCATGACTGTTCACATTAGATGCAGCACATGTTTAGATTTTAGGCTTGATAAGACATGTCTATGTTAACCACTACATTGCTTTGTTTAGGAGTTGTTGTACAGGTACAGCTGCATTGATGACTCTCGCTTTGAGAAGTTCCTGTCCAGAGTGTGGTGCCTCCTCAAGAGATACCAGGTCAGCTGACTCTTTGCCAGCCAAATCTGTGATATATCATGACTTGTTTGTGTCCGTGTGTAGGTGATGTTTGGCAGCACCACTAATGAGGGCACAGGCCTGCAGGGGGCACTGCCAGTGCCTGTCTTTGAGGCCTTGAATAGACAGTTTGGGGTGTCCTTTGAGTGTTTCGCCTCGCCGCTCAACTGCTACTTTAAGCAGTTCTGCTCCGCCTTCTCCGACAGCGACTGCTACTTTGGATCACGAGGGTGAGGTGCACCCGCCTGTGTGTAGTGACGGTGTATTGTGTGTTTGTAATATCGAGGTGTTTGTTTGCAGGCCTTTCTTGTCTTTCTGTCCTGTCAGTGGCTCATTTGAAGCCAACCCGCCCTTCTGTGAAGAGATGATGGATGCCATGGTGACACACTTTGAGGTGAGGCTCAAAGACCTTCACCTTTAGATAGAAACATTAAAGCTCACAGTTGGGGGGTTGCCCAAAGGGAGCTCATGTTCGAATGAGCTCCAAAACCCGCTCTCGTTCAGATAAGCAATTAAAGGCCTACTGAAATGATTTTTTTTTATTTAAACGGGAATAGCAGATCCATTCTATGTGTCATACTTGATCATTTCGCGATATTGCCATATTTTTGCTGAAAGGATTTAGTAGAGAAAATCGACGATAAAGTTCGCAACTTTTGCTCGCTGATAAAAAAAAGCCTTGCCTGTACCGGAAGTAGCGTGACGTCACAGGAGCTAGTATTCCTCACAATTCCCCATTGTTTACAATGGAGCGAGAGAGATTCGGACCGAGAGAGTGATGATTACCCCATTAATTTGAGCGAGGATGAAAGTTTTGTAGATGAGGAACGTTACAGTGAAGGACTTGAGAGACAGTGATGGACGTATCTTTTTTCGCTCTGACCGTAACTTAGGTACAAGCTGGCTCATTGGATTCCACACTCTCCTTTTTTTATTGTGGATCACGGATTTGTATTTTAAACCACCTCGGATACTATATCCTATTGAAAATGAGAGTCGAGAACGCGAAATGGACATTCAGTGCCTTTTATCTCCACGACAATACATCGGCGAAATGCTTTAGCTACGAGCTAACGTGATAGCATCGTGCTTTAACTGCATATAGAAACAAAAAATAAACCCCTGACTGGAAGGATAGATAGAAAATCAACAATACTATTAAACCGTGGACATGTAAATACACGGTTAATGCTTTCCAGGCTGGCGAAGGTTAACAATGCTGTGCTAACGACGCCATTGAAGCTAACTTAGCAACGGGACCTCACAGAGCTATGCTAAAAACATTAGCTCTCCACCTACGCCAGCCAGCCCTCATCTACTCATCAACACCCGTGCTCACCTGCGTTCCAGCGATCGGCAGAAGGACGAAGGACTTCACCCGATGCGTTTGGCGGCCCGGAGACGTAGGAAGTCAAGGTGAGGTCGGCGGCTAGCGCGGCTAGCGCTCCAATAAAGTCCTCCTGGTTGTGTTGCTGTAGTCCGCTGCTAATACACGGATCCCACCTACAACTGTCTTCTTTGCAGCCTTCATTGTTCATTAAACAAATTGCAAAAGATGTCCAGAATAGTGTGGAATTATGAAATGAAAACAGAGCTTTTTGTATAGGATTCTACGGGTACCATAACTTCCGTTACTCTGACTTCGTCACGCGCATACTTCATCATACCGCGATGTTTCAGCCGGATATTTCCCGGGAAGTTTTAAATGTCACTTTATAAGTTAACCCGGCCGTATTGGCATGTGTTGCAATGTTAAGATTTCATCATTGATATATAAACTATCAGACTGCGTGGTCGGTAGTAGTGGGTTTCAGTAGGCCTTTAATCAAATGAAAATTTATTTGATAACTTAAATAAATTGCCAAATTTGTGTCTGTTTTCTTTTTCTCGCTTTCAAACCGAGTGCAAGATGGGTCACTCAGCGTCGCTCTCAGCACCTGTGCGCCTTTATTCATTAGTAAAATGAAATTAACAGAGTGAACTAGGGCTGTACAATTATGGTTAAAAAATAATCACTATTATTTTGATTGATATTTAAATCACAATATTGGTCAATTTGAAAACACAATTATTTATTGTACCACCAAAACTCAACTTTAAATATAGTTTTAAAAGAACAACCGGATATAAATTACTAACAAATAAACAAGTAAAATGATAATAATAGTAACAACAATAAATTAAAATAGTAATATGACAAAACAATAAAATTCTGTTTTCCCGTTAAAAAGTTTTTTGAAGTTTTTATTTACTTTTTTACCTTTTACACTCATTTTACCACCAAGTGTGTTTTTTGTGTCATAAGTATTTTTTATAAAATCTTCATTAAATACAGAAATCCTCACAATTATTGGTGCAATACTTATTAGGGCAATTTTGACCAGTAATTTAGTTCAGAGCATAATAATTTTGTAAATGTATCAATAAGTGCTTAAACTACATTACGCCTGGCATACAATCCCCGTCAAACAAAAAGTAGAAACCATGTGGTGAGATCACAAACTTCTAGTAGATGTGCTCTTTTTTTCACTAAAATGCTCACTCATCCATTTCACCGTTACAAGCCCAGGAATTTTATTCCATGTTGCGCTGCACATTAATCATTTTTGCAGTTATAATATTTTTGTGATCGTGATAAGCTGAAATCGAGATAAAAATTGGTTTAATTGTCCAGCCCAAGACTGAACCCGCTTGTCAGCCATTTACAATCTTTATCTCAGTGGACAGAGTATGGCGCTAAATTAGGGCCAAATTGTTGATGTTGAATTTTGAAAATCCGTAAGTGTATTCAAAATAAAATTAAGTGCACACATTTTTTTAGGTTGAAAATAATTATGATTAACTCTAGTAATTATTTTGATGAAAATCTTTATTTTATTTTTTCCACTTTCATTTAGTTTGATATTTTAGTTTTTTTTTTTTTTTTTTTCTAATTTTAGTTTGAGTATTTTTTTAGATTAAGATCTTTCCTTTTCAGATTTAAATAAAAAAAATTCAGATTCAGATTTTTGGCCTGAGTCTCGCTTGTGTGTCATTGTGACTGACAGCTTAGAAAAAAGGATAGGGGTTCCCTTATCACATTGCCTTCAGAGAGTGTAGGAAATAAATCAATGTAACTCCACACTTTATGTAGGCTACACCAGTGGTCCCCAACCACCGGACTACGGCCGCAATTCATTTATTGTAAAAAATAATATAGTGTTAGAGAGCACACAGTTTTTGCATGTTTGTCGTTTTGTTTTATTGTGATACGCCGACTGTTCCCTTTTCCACTTTATTTAGCTGTCCTTGAACGCACCATAGTTGTGTAGATGAGACTACACAACTATGGTGCTACTTTTTTAATGTGCCTACACCTTGACTCCTTTTTTACCCTTGGCCCGTTCTGTAGCATAATGGTGTCCAATTACTGTGGAGCCACAAGCGGGGCAAATAGTGATCAGAAATGCACAAAGAAAGCGTGACATTATAGAAGTCTCATGTCCAAAGTTCTAAGGACAAGACAATTTTATCTTCAATCGCCATGAGACATCATTGGAACAAATGCTGCTGGCGAGCTTTGCTGCTTGCAAAGAGAACTTTACACATTACAGTTAATTGTAGATTCTTACTCGAACTGCTTTAGTACAATGGAATAAAAGCTCAGCAGAAAAAGACTTTAGAGAGGAAGTCTAAAGTGACTTTAATCAGAGACTTTCATCAAAATATATATTCTTATACCCATCACACACGTCCGGCTTCAAAATAATAGCGCTGCGCTACACATCTGGTCTAACCAACAAAACTACAAAAAAGTAGTTTATCATGCTTTGTCAAAGATATTTTGTAATGTTATTCTGTGATATTTCTGCCTAAATAAATTTTTTCTGGTAGATTGAAATAAAGTATATTGTAATAGCGGCGGCGATATGATGACGGTAGATTGTCTTTGATCAAGTCAGCCTTTTATTTATGTTCTCAAATAGCACTGTCAAACTCAATAAGCAGAAGCGTGACACACGCACACGCACACGCTCCTGGAAAACGTTGTCTTCTTTTTCGCTCCCACTATGACAATGTCTAATACTGCAGACATACCTGCTACTGCCCTCTGCAGCCTACATCGGGTAATTACAGTTCACTACACAGTATAACCAAAGCTATGTTATATTCTTTTATAACCTGTTCTAATTGATAGTCTGCAATTACAGAAAGTTTAACAGGCTGAATATTAAATTCTATTGATAGTCTGCAATTACAGAATGTTTAACAGGCTGAATATTAAATTCTATTAATAAATACAGAAGGTTAAATTGTCATGCAGCAAAACAAATATGATTATCTTGTACATGTAACATACAGAATATCAAAAGTATTTATTCCATTAGAAATATCACATTTTACATTACCAAACATCTTTGACTATCAAAGCATGAGCGTAACAATCCACATTTTGTCTTACCAATGTGTAAAACTTCTATCTAATTAGAGTGTTGCTCCTCTTAATGCAGTGTTTCTAAGGAGGAATACAAATTATGTGTTTCTACAAAATACAAAATCTGGCAAGACACCAACGCACTGCAGGTATATTTTTTTAGTTCTCTTTGAAAGGGTGTTTGTCCTTTTTGTGCTGAGCTGTGTAAAAAAGCATAATGTTTAAAATTATAATTAAAGCAAATTAATTGTCCATTCATGGTATTAAAACTTGAAAGTGATCTGTCTAGGGTACACTTATTAATGCTGAAAAATTATATTTATCTGCGATTAATTATGGACAAACTGCGATTCATCACGATTAAACATTTGAATTGACAGCCCTAAATTAATAAGTACTGTATTTGTATGTTTTCTTAATTGCTTTGTACATTTCTATGTTTAGTATTGTAAAGCTGTGATTGGGTAAGAGTTGGAGTTGCTCTATTTTCTTTTATCAGATTGATTAACATTGGGTTTTTTTTGTAAATATAATTATATAAATTTTTAAAAGTACTTAAGTGATAACTGATTTCATTATGGAAATGTTGACGTTGGACTACGAGCGATTTATCGTCGTTGAAGATACTGTCTTATGTGTCAGGACAAATCTACATACACTTTCTTACATTCACCTTAGTTTGACTCTTTCTTACCTCCCAGTGTGCATAAAACACTTCAATCTGCATTTAGAAAAATTATGCATATGAATAAGTTATTATTGGCATCAGTTTTGAGACGGAGGAAGTTATGGGAATTGGATTGAAAAAAAAGGGCATTCTTTAAATAGTATACCCACATGTCAGAAAGGCTATTCAAACTTTTGGTTTGCATGTGTAATGACATGCTCATCTATGTTTTTTTTGCTGCTCTGTGAACGTCATATAAATCTTGTCATACTCAGGAGCTTTTGGACAAGTCCACTGAGCCTCTGTCCTTCATAGTCTTTGTTCCTGAATGGCGCGACCCTGTCACCCCGGCCCTGAGCCGCATGGAGGGAAGTCGATTCCTTCGTCATCAGATGAACGTCCCGGCCTATGAGCACGAGTATCGCTCTGGGAGTCAACACATCTGCAAGAGGTTCTAGCGACTGTTGTGCCACTACTGTACTATTGTATGCTACTATTTTTTGACAGTAATGTTCATCTGTGTTCTTGCAGGGAGGAGATGTACTACAGGGCGGTCCATGGTACTGCAGTTCTCTTCCTGCAGAACGATGCCGGCTTCACTAAGTGGGGTCCGACGCCAGAGCGTCTAGCCGAGCTGCTGGCCGCATACCGCCCCTCTTCCTTACGTACGTCCTCCTCTTTGTCCTCTCCTGGCCCCGCCCACACAGCTGCAGGCGATAGAGACTCTGCCCCCAAACCTGCTGACAGGATGCAGAGCACGGTGATCTCACCAGGTAGCCATGACAACAACAACAACAACAACAGCAGCAGCAGCAGCAGCAGCAGTCCGCAAGACAAGATAGCCACTGTATAAAGGAGGTGTGACTTTCTTTGTGACTCCATCCTTTCACTTTTTCCCTCACCAGCATCTGTAGCACCCTCCGCCTTTGTCACTTACCCATATCATACCCTTGTGTTGTGATTGGTCGAAGCTCTGACATCAGCACGTTTGGACCGTTCTGTTGCAGCAATAATAAACATCCCACTTGTGACGTCACAGGAGGACCTCTCATTGGTCCCCTCACAGACGCCGCTTGGGGATTGGTCGACAAGGCAGCTATCTTCTTTGTTTGTCACCCTTTTGGACTCGCAGAAACGGTGGCTTCAGTTCCCGCCTCCTGTTCAATTAAGCGTTAGAAATCCGCATGAGGAGGAGTCAGAAACACGCTTTGACATCACAGACAACTGTTGGAGCAGCAGGAGCTGCTTCTCTGTGTAGACTTCATCAAATTGTTTGACATGAATTTAGCTGAATACAGAACAGTTGGTGTTTTATATTCATATGTGATGTCACACAACAAGATCGATAATGTCTTTACCCCAGAAAGATCTTGTGACCTGTTTTCAATTAGTGGGACAGGCTCCTCCCAATCTACGCCTCTGGTGTTCTTTGCTGTGATTGGTCCAATCAGGCGCCTGCTGGCCGCTGTGTAGATAATGTACAGTGAAACTGATCTCAAGTCTGTTGATGTCCTTTCAACTTCCCATCCACGCTTTTTGTTTGATTTAAATTTAACATTTTTAAAGAGACATGTTTTCTGCATTGTACTGTTTACAATAGTTTCTTCTAAACTAAACCAAAGTGTTATTAAAAAAAAGTATATATATGTATGTGCAAGTAGAAGTGTGTCTGCCTTTACACTAATGCTGAAGTCAATCCAGCACCTTTTTTTTTTGTTTATTTCATACTACGTGTGTCATGTTTGCTTCTTAGTGCATGAAATGTTTTTCTTAAATATTTTCCTGCTTGAATCTTGAGCAGAAAACTCCATGTTTTCATTTCCGATGAGTAGAGCTGAACAATATGCAAAACACTATATTGCCATTATTTGAACAGATGGTTGATTGAGTGTCTGTTTTATTTTAGGTTGACTCCTGCTTCTGTGATTAGTTGGGTTGTTTTCTTTCTTTGGAGCTTTGCTGGCTTTCAATGTTTGTGTTAAGTTTAAGTTTTGCTAAAACAAAACAAATCAACTGACGGTTTCCAACCACATTTGTAAAAGTGTCTTTTTGATGAATGAAAACATGAGACTATTACCTTAACGTGTAAATGAAGTTTGGATTTGCAGGCTGTGTAAAGGGAAACATGACTCATAAAACATTTAAAATGCTTATCGTTTTGAGGAGATATCAGCTATTTAAATGTTATGGAATACAGATGATTGTTTTAAATTATAGTTCTGTAAGAGTCTGTTTATTGTGATTTTTAATACCAACACAAAAATTGCAGCTGCAATCAGCAGCTTTTTTTTCTTTCTTTGTTCAAATTATCCTTGCAATTGTGAATTCTAGCAAGCAGAACTTTTGTAAATATGAGCGAACGCAGGCTGGAGAATGTACATATGCTCTGTTTTACGTCTTGCCGACAGACAAAATGCAGTTTCACGCCCAGTAAAGATATATTCAACATTCATGCCTGTTATCTTTTGGCTGAATTTTGAAAGTTGTTTTGGAAGAACTTGCACCACATGCAGTATCAACACAAGAGTGCTTGCAAGGTACTCCAAACTCATGAGAAATGGACTAAATATTGATTAAAAGAAGAAACATCAGAGTTGTTGACTTGTGTTGTCTCCAATGTAAGTGGTCTGTATAGACTCCAATACATATTTTTTTCAATTCACTGTACTAATTCATGGGTGTCCAAACTTTTTTACACTGCGTATTGAAAAATTAAAGGTTGCGGCACTTTGAATAATTGTTGAATATTTTTAAGCTATTCATTTACATTGTGCCTTTTTTCTTACATTTTCTTTTTCTTTTTTTTTACTTTTGATTCTACAATTGGCCATGGCTCAATAAAAAAAAGCGAGCCACGGGCTGCAAATGGGTCAGTGTATGTTTTGGTCATTGAATTTTCTTTTCATCAACGGTATTTGAAAAAAAACAAAACAGTGGTTTAGTTCAATTAGACATTGAAAAACAAAAACATACATTGATTAATTTATTTGTATTTTATTTCATATAACAAACATTTTAATCACCATTCAGTAGAAACAAAACAATTGTACAAAATAATAATAATACAACTGTATCCTGTTTTTTTTTTGTAAAAGGTTTTACATATAAACGCAGGATATAACAATAGGTCGTTTCGCGGTTTTGTCTATAAATACCAACTTCCGTTTCCGGTGTCAATATATGGAAAAACATCGTTTTATGTCAGGTTTTTTTGTTTCTGCTGACTGCTAATTTTAATGTTTGTTATATGAAATATGAAATAAAAATGTAACTCCAGTATTTGCTCTTTAACACTGAAAATGAAGACATTTTTTGTCTTTCAATTTTATTTTTGTGTTTCAAAATAAAATTCAAATAAACCAATGGTTTTTGTTAGTCAATTCCCATCCTTAAAATTAAAATTCAATAACCAACGCATACACTGACTTAAATGGCACAATTCTATGTTATACCAAAATCTTTGTAAATGTGGATCGTCCGGAAGTCACTAGTTTCAAAACAATAGGCTTTTAATCTGAAGTGACCGGAAACCGGAATAATTCGACAAAATCTGAACCTGTCTCACGTAAAAAAGTGAGTCATTAAATGTTTTGTTTAGCTTTAGCTTCATCCTGACCGCCCTTATTTACACAATTAATACCGCGTTTCGGGTTCGTTGGACACGTTATATGGTGACATTTGAGACTACTTTAGCTTGTTGAGCTGTTGTTAGCTTAGCTGCGCTAGTTGGTTCGATGGGAGCCCACCGTGGAGAGGGAGACCGGGACTGGATGCAGCAGGACGGCCGGGAACACAACCCGGTAACGAATGGAGACGTAGTTTTTTTAAATCGTGTTAGCTGGTTTCTAGCTGTCTGTGTGTTTTCCTAGAACCCATGGAACCTGATGATCAAACACAGACACATTCACAGGAGGGGAAGACGATCACAAATGACAGTCAGGTGAGAACTGATTTGAGTTGACATTCTACTGCCTCCATTGGCTTCTCCTACACTTAGTGTGTTCTCTTGTATTCCTACCCTTCTTGACACATCAACAAGGAAAAGTACCTTCTATATGAGGACCGGTGAACAAGTTAGGACCGGAATCATGGTCCCTATACGGAAAACCATTGCATCTAATACAGAGCCAAATACTAGAGTCCGTGAACATTGCTCCAAAGGAAGGATTTGTTGTTGATTTAATGTTTGAAGATTAAAGTACCAATGATTGTCACACACACACTAGATGTGGTGAAATTTGTCCTCTGCATTTGTCCCATCCCCTTGGGGAGCACGTGGGCAGCAGCGGCGCCGCGCCCGGGAATCATTTTGGTGATTTAACCCCCAACTCCAACCCTTTGTTACTGAGTGCCAAGCAGGGAGGTTATGGGTCCCATTTTTATAGTCTTTGGTATGACTCGGCGCATACAAAAGTAAACATTGACAGGTGCAAAGGCAGCAATATATGATAAAACCAGGTGGCAGCTAAAGAAGGACTACCCTATTCATCCCCGAAAAAACCCGCCAGGTGAACAGTTGAGTTTACGACTTCTGGTGCTGACGTAAGACAACCCGTGTCCCATATGTGACCATAGGATGGACAAATACACTACGGTACTAAGACTATAGGCCATTAACAGTTAGCTTCTACAGCTGAGTTGCCCAAAGTGCGGCACAGGGGCCATCTGTGGTCCATGACTCGTTTCTCATTGGCCTTAAGTACATTACAAAAAATAGAGATCTCATTTGCACTCCTAGCTTCTCCTACACTTTGTGTGTTCTCTTGTATTCCTACCCTTCTTGAGACATCAACAAGGAAAAGTACCTTCCATATGAGGACCGGTGAACAAGTTAGGACCGGAATCATGGTCCCAATACGGAAAACCATTGCATCTAATAGAGAGCCAAATACTAGAGTCCGTGAACATTGCTCCAAAGTCAGGATTTTTTTTGTTGATTTAATGTGCATACAAAAGTAAACATTGACAGGTGCAAAGGTAGCAATATATGATTAAACAAGACGGCAGCTAAAGAAGGACTTCCCTATTCATCCCTGGAAAAACCCGCCAGGTGAACAGCTGAGTTTACGACTTCCGGTGCTGACGTAAGACAACCCGCATCCCATATGTGACCGTAGGATGGACAAATACACTACGGCACTAAGACTATAACAGTTAGCTTCTACAGCTGGGTTGCCTAAAGTGAAGAACAGGGGGCATCTGTGGTCCGTGACGCGTTTGTCATCGGCCTTAAGCACATTACAAAAACAAAAAATACAGATCTCATTTGCACCCCTAGTGGTGAAATCTATCAAAATTAGGGTGGTCCCAAAAAGGAAGGATTTTTCAAATTGACCGTGGGTCGGTTTTGAAAGTGCTCCCCCTCTGGTCAACATATGAAATAACAAGTGTGTGTAAAAATTTGAAGTGCTCCCCCTCAGGCCAATATATGTAATAACAAGTGTGTGTAAGAAATTGAAATGCGCCCCCTTTGGCAAAAAATTATGAAAAAATAAAAAAATAAACATGTTTATAGAGACATACTGTAATAACTTGAGGTAAATAATGATTAAAAACCAATTACAAACAAAAAATTTACTAAAAGCTTCCTTTTTTTATATTTGCGTAGTATGTATATATTATTAATGTTGTAAAATAAATATTTATATATCTAGAAAGGGTGGTCCTAAAGAGGGAGGCATTTTTCGGAGGTCTCAAGAAGGTAACAAATACAAGAATGTGTGTGTGTGTGTGTGTGTGTGTGTGTGTGTGTGTGTGTGTGTGTGTGTGTGTGTGTGTGTGTGTGTGTGTGTGTGTGTGTGTGTGTGTGTGTGTGTGTGTGTGTGTGTGTGTAGTTACACAGACCCTCAGGTGTCCATGGACCTTCTGAGGGCGGTCCTACAGCCCAGCTTCAATGATGACATCATGGCTGTGTTCAGGAAATACCAAAAGGTCAGCGGTTTTTGCATGTGTGCGCGTGTGCGTGGTTTTTACTAGGGTTCTACTGCTTCTAGTTCTTTGAGAAGGCTGCGGAAAACGTCAAGGAGAATGTTGGAGAGGAGGTCCAGACTGATCAGCTGATAAAGGAGGCCTGTAGGAACGTTCTGGAACACGTAGGAGCAATGCCGCGACACCGCCAAATATCCCAGAACGCTTTTGAACCTGTTCTTGTCATTGTGTTGTTCTCTCTGGGGTTGCCATGGTGATCCGCAATGCCGTCGCAGGCCAAACTGTTGTTTCCGGAAAGTGACGTGAAGAAGTCCGGCTCAGAGGTGGGCATCAAGGTAGGACATCGCGTGCGCGCTCGTAGCTCTTCTGGACGCGTCTGACGTGCGATTGGTGTTCCCGCTCTGCCAGAGGTCCAGAGAAGACGCCTTCAGCCAGAGAGGAAGCCCCGTACCCAAAAAGGTAAGCGGCCCTTCATGTAGTCCGTGGACCACTCGGCTCAGCTTGTTGTCTCCTCAGAGGAAAAACCGAATCGGTGGTGCAGCCGCGTCAGATCGTTCTTTGACCGTTTCGAGTCAGTGAGTATCGCTGCTGAAGAGCTTTTGTCCCGTGGTGCTAGGAAGGACCTGACACTCTTTTATGTCCTCAGCAACAAGGTCAAGTCTGAAGCCATCAAGAAAGAAGGACCTAAGGTGAGTCTTTGACAAGGAGGAGGAGCTAATATGCTAGCGCACCTCGGCTTATTGATTGTTTCACTCAGTGGGACCCGTCCAGGCTGATTGAAGGCAGCACGTTCGTTCTGGGCTCCAGAGCCAACAAGTGAGTCACATCAACATCACATGGTGTCACATGACATGATTGACGGAAGGTAGGGAACGCTATCAAAATCTCACGTTTGTTTGCCCAGGCAAAAAATGTATACCCGTAGCAAATCAAGGAAATAGAAATGTTCGAGGGACAAGTTGCGGTCGTCATAAATGGTTTATTAAGTGTACATGTCATTTTAAAGTCACATTATAACATTCGGGTGGCACAGGGGTTAGTGCATGTGCCTCCTGAGTAGTCCTGAGTTCAATCCCGGGCTCGGGATCTTTCTGTGTGGAGTTTGCATGTTCTCCCCATGACTGCGTGGGTTCCCTCCGGGTACTCCGGCTTCCTCCCACCTCCAAAGACATGCACCTGGGGATAGGTTGATTGACAACACTAAATTGGCCCTAGTGTGTGGATGTGAGTGTGAATGTTGTCTGTCTATCTGTGTTGGCCCTGCGATAAGGTGGTGACTTGTCCTGGGTGTACCCCGCCTTCCGCCCGAATGCAGCTGAGATAGGCTCCAGCAACCCCCGCGACCCCGAAAAGGGACAAACGGTAGAAAATGGATGGATGGATGGATTTTAACATTCTTAGGTGTCATACAAGAGTAAAAAGAAATGAACCAATGTATAATCGTTAAACATAACATAAATGAACGGAAACAATGTGTTCCAGGGTCAAGCTGTGGTCATTTAAAACTTTAAGTCGACATCTCATTTCTGAGTCACGTTTTATGAGTCTTAAGGTGTCATACAAATGTAAAAAGAAGTGGAGCCGTGTATAATAGTAAAACATAACAAAACTGATGAATACAAATAATCTGTTTCAGTGTCAAACTATGGTCATGTAAAGCTTTAAAATGGGAACTGCACTAATGGGTAATTTTATTTATTGTTCATAATTATAAAAGACAACAACACAAATATCTTTTTGTTTTTTAGGATCCTAAAGATGATTAAAAAATGCTTGCAAAATGCGGCTAATGGGAGTCACCTTGTAGCCTTTAAAGCCCTCTAAAACAACTTCAAAACCCTCCATCAACATTTTATACACACTGTAAGTATTTATATAATGTAACAGACACGTTCATAACAATATGTAATGTGTTCAATATTTACCGTGTTTTCATCCTTTTATGCATTACTGGAACTTCTTTCCTCTGCGCATTTATTTCCGTTTCAATAGCAGCGCACTTCCAACTTCCGGCAACAAATGTGTGTCCCTACTTCTGGAAACCAACGCAAGTGTGTTCTAATCATGGCAGACTTGGTAACAGACAACAAAGACGACTATTTTGGACAAATGAGGATCCACAACCTTATCTTTTTGAAGCTGAATACCTGTATATGGAGGATGAACTGCTGCTTATAGAAGCGAGCACAAACAGGGTGAAACGTTGGAGCAGACGGAAGCTGAGAGAGTGAGATCGGCCTGACTTGCGGCTATAATTGTGGAACTTGGAGCTCAGCTATGCTGACATAAAGGGTGTGCTTACCCAAAGTCAACTTGAAAAAAACTTCCCTGGCCAGCTGGACCAAACTGTCCATTAAGTGAGTCACTATGATATTAATCATGACACATGCAGCACATCGTGTCTATTATTACAACTGCAGTACATACCTTGTCGACCTAACTGTGTACAAACAAAACATGAAATGTGAGCTAATACTTTACAGATTCTGTAATATGATTGTTCATGTTTTTCAGTTAGTACAGATATGGGGTCCTATCGCATTGTGTTGGGCATACAACCTCAAAAGCGATTCAGCTGCTGACGCAGAGGCTAGTTTACGGCTAATACCATGATTGATTGATTGAAACTTTTAATAGTAGATTACACAGTACAGTACATATTCCGTACAATTGACCACTAAATGGTAACACCTGAATAAGTTTTTCAACTTGTTTAAGTCGGGGTCCACGTTAATCAATTCATATAGCATGGCGATATGTTAATATGCTAGAAAAACAGTTCCTCAGTGTTTGCTCTTACAATAACAATGTAGCTACAGCTTGGTTTATATGGGTTACGGAATGTATATGAAGTATTGTTGGCGTTTTTTGGATGCATTTTTGAAAGTGATTTAAAGGCAGAATGGATTGCTGCCATTGGCTGCATTACTAGCCACCAAGAACAAGCCAATTTTTACATGTTAGACTGCAAAAACAAAAATCTTTTGTCTTATTGTCTCTCATGATTGTGAATAGGCAAAATTCCCCCAAAAAGTGCAGTTTTCCCTTAAGTGTACATGTACTTTTTGAGTCACATTCTATGATTCTTAATGTGTCACACAAGTGTGAAGAGAAGTGAAGCAGTGTATAATAGTTAAACATAACAACCAAACATAGTGTAAATAAAATAGTCTGTTCCATGGTCAAACTGTGACCATCATAAAAGCTAAGTGTACAGGTTGTCACATTTGAACATTTTCAAGTGTCACACAAGTGTAAAAAGAAGTGAAGCTGTCTACAGTAGTTAAACATAACTAAACATGGTTTGAATAGAAATAGTCCGTTCCAGGGTCAAACTTTGCCCATCACAAAAGCTTTAAGCATACATGTGATTTTTAAGGTGTCACACAAATGTAAAAAGAAGTGAAGCAGTGTATAAAATGTAAACATAATAAACTAAATTTTTGTAAATACAAAATCATAAAAGCTTTAAGTGTACAGGTTGTCACATTTTAACATTTAAGTGTCACACAAGTGTAAAAAGAAGTTAAGCAGTGTATAATAGTTAAACATAAGAATAAAACATGTTAATAGAAATCCTTAAGTGTACATGTCATTTTTAAGTCACATTTTAATATTAAGTGTCATACAAAAGTAAAAAGAAATGAACCGAAGTATAATCGTTAAACATAACAAAACATGTGAATAGAAATAATCAGTTCCATGGTCTACTGTGGCTATTGTAAAAGTTTTATCAAGTGTACATGTCATTTTTTCAAGTCTTATTTTAACATTCTTAAGTGTCGTACAAGTGTAAAAAGAAGTGTAGTCTCAATAGTAAAGCATGACAACTAACCATATGAATAGAAATAGTCTGTTCCAGGGTCAAGTTGTGGCCATCATTAAAGCGTTATCAAGTGTGTAACTTTACGTGTAGTGGTGTTACTGTGCAGGGCACTCGGGATGGGCGGGACCAGAGGACGGATTTATATCAAACACGCTGACCTGTTTAAGGTAAACACACACCGTGACCTCAGCTGCCACAATGGCTACATAGTTGTTTTCATGGTAACACGTGTTGAGAATGAGTAGTTCTTACGCATGACCATAGTGTGTGTGTGTGCCAGTATGCAGCGGACACAAAGGACAAGCAGTGGCTGGCCGAGCGTCACCATATGAGGGCGACAGGAGGGAAGATGGTGAGATTAAGCTCTTGTTACCATGACGACAGAATGGTTGAAGATCATACAATATGTGATTGATTGGTCAGGCCTACCTGCTGATTGAGGAGGACATCCAGGATCTGTCTCGCAGTGACGAGTACAAGTGAGTCTTGACGTCGCTATGGTAACCTGCATGCGCTGAGTGTGTGCGTGTGTTTGCAGGGACTGTCCAGACGTCAAGATGGACGAGATGAAGCCCTTCACCGTGCCTCCGTGGATGGTGGAGAAGATGCAGAGAGCTATGGAAGCTGACAGAGACTGACCTCTGCAACCCCCCCCCCCCCACCCCCCCTCCATAACTGATCATGTGACCAGCAGCAGGCTGTGATTGTAATTTTAATGTCGGTTTTAAAAGAAACAAAACGTTTGATCGATTGACACTTTTATTAGTAGATTGCACAGCACAGTACATATTCCGTACAATTGACCACTAAATGGTAACACCTGAACAAGTTTTTCAACTTGTTTAAGTCAAGGTCCACTTAAATCAATTCATGGTAAGTGGTAAATGGTACGTGTCATGTGAAGATTTATTCAACTACATCAGGGGGATCTGAAGTGCGGCAAACTGAAATGATTGTTTAGTGCTAGTAGTGAAGAACTATTTTAAGAGGGTTCCATTGATAAAAAGCTACATTGACTCTCAGCAGACTTCCAGCAAGGCCTGAAATGTTTTCCCTTCTATCCCTCAAGCAACATGTGGCGCATTCAGACATTTTTCTTCTACCCAGTAGCGTTTGAACAGCCATTTAAAAAATAAAAAAAAAACCTGTGTAACATGATGGTAGAAACCATTTGTGTACATCAGTGGTTGTCAAACTTACCACCTCAGAAAATACTTGGC
The DNA here is from genome assembly GCF_033978785.1 of Entelurus aequoreus. Lineage (NCBI taxonomy): Eukaryota > Metazoa > Chordata > Actinopteri > Syngnathiformes > Syngnathidae > Entelurus > Entelurus aequoreus. Next base: position 4,543,278 of record NC_084731.1, read on the forward strand.
TCTCCAAGTACCACAATAACGACCAACATTAAAACCTAGTAGCATAGTAGACCTTAGTATTCATTAAAAACAAGGCAGAGGTTTTATTTAACAAGTACATTTAATATTTTAGGCCGCATTACACACAGTTTGAACAGTAACAATGTTGGAAAATAGAAAAATAAAACATTGTACTTCAATCAAGTGATTCTTTGGCATACCACTAGATGGGTACCTCAGTTTGAGAATCACTGGATTATGACACAGCGATGCTTGTCACTACCCCGGAGACTTACATCACTGCCTTTCTAGCAATCTTTTGCGACGTCACATGTGATAGTTGAATGTTTTGATTTGAATAAAAATAACTTATCTTGTAACAAAGAACAAGAATAAAAAAACGAACAAGGGGAAGATTTAACAAAAATCGCTGCTCTTTCACTCTTCTATCGTTACAATGAATGGGTACGGACTCCCATCGAGTAATTTCTTTTTCAAATGATGGACTTAAATCTACACCTGCAGACCTACCAAAATGTACACTTATTATCAGTTTTAGAAATTATGTAGGTAAAGTAATGAAAAAGACCAATTTCTTTGTAGTTTAACGCTGCTAAGCACATCGTTCGGGTTTCTGTACAGATCTGTATGGTTTCAAAATACTGTATTCTTAAAGAACGTTTGTTTTGCACGTTATCTTTTACATAACATTGTTACTGAAATAAAGATGACAAAAAAGAAAACCATGGTACGACCATAACTGCCGTAAAACAAGTAGACCGGAAGTGGCGTGGTCTTCCGGTGCTGATCGGGTAGTGACAATGCTCAATGCTAAACAAAGTTGGCGTCATACACATTTTGAAGGACATTAAAGACAATGTGAAAGTCTTTATTTACAATAAGAAAACATTGTAGGTGAAGGAGTGACGTCACTCAATGCCTTCTTGTTTGTCCTTGATGGCCACTCTGAAGCGCTCCTCCAGCAGGGACAACTCACTGATGAGGTCAGTGATGGCATTTGTGAAGGCTTCCTGTCAAAATAAAAAGTCTGATTGCAGCATGTTTGTGCGGGTGTGTGTGTTCCACTGTTACCTGTGGACTGTAGTCCGGTGTTGTCTGCACTCGGATGACAATCTTGTGTTCCAGAGGATGAGGAACTTTATAACCAGCAAAGAGAACCTGAGGATCTTTCAGCAGCTGTCTGTTCAAATCACACAGAAAAGTATACAATTAGGGATGTAAACAATAGGAACAGTTCATATCAGTTATTAACGTGATAATGTGGAATGTGCTCAGAAAATACTTACACACACACTGAAATATTTTAACGAAGTGTTTTTTTTAAATACTAAAATAAACAATATACTTTCTTAGGAAAAGAAACATTTGCGCCGCGCGGTTTATGCAAGTTGGCTGGCATGCATGACGTTAGCGGTCTTAATCCCACCCGACGTCCCGACCCGCCATCAAAACGTTTGGGAAGATGGGAGCATGTGTAAGGAGGTTATGACACTTATCATTTTTCAACACAAGGGGTCGGGAAATTTTTGACCCTCGGTCCGTTCCGTAGTTTGGGGAAATGTGTAATGGCGTACAGATACTGTTGAGCCACAGGCTCCAAAATGCTATCAGAACTGCACAAAGAAAGGGGGACCTGATGAAAATCTCAGATCCAAAGCCATGGCAAGTCGTTCTCTGGACAAGACAATTTTACCCTCAATCGCCGTGAGACAACATTATTGGAGCGAACGCTGCTGGTGCACATTGCTGCTTGGAGTGAGGAGAAGCTTCACGTCCGTGTTTAGATTACAGTTAAGTGCATTAATAACATGAAAAAATGTATATTGATAAACTGCTTTAGAAGGATGAAATACAAGCTGAGCAGAAACAAAGACGGTAGAGAAGAAATCTAAAGTCGCTTATGTGAGATTTTCTTCAAAACTTGTCAAGTCTTTTCTCATACCAATCACACACGCCCGGTTGGCGGCCTCACAATAATAGTGCTACGCTTCACACCCGGTCCAACCGACAAAACAACGAAAAATCGTCTTACAATACGATCATGCTGTTTATAAATGTCATACATTTTTGACTTTTGTCGAGGCTGGAACTAAATTATTCATGTTTAGATTGATTCTTATGGGAAACCCTGTTTCACTATACAAAGTCTTGGGTTGGCGAACCATGATGAAGAACCAATTAAGTTCGTAAATCGAGGTTACACTGTTGTATAACATTCATTGACCATCACACTAATAAAAAGTTCAAGTTAAATTACCACTGATAGTCACACACACACACACTAGGTGTGGTGGAATTACCCTCTGCATTTGACCCATCCCCGTGTTCCACCCCCTGGGAGGGGAGGGGAGCAGTGAGCAGCAGCGGTGGCCGTGCTCGAGAATCATTTTGGTGATTTAACCCCCAATTCCAACCCTTGAGGTTGAGTGCCAAGCAGTGAGGTAATGGGTCCCATTTTTAAAGTCTTTGGTATGACTCGGCCGGGTTTTGAACTCACGACCTACCGATCTCAGGGCGGACACTCTAACCACAAGGCCACTGAGCAGGCAATTAAGTTATAGCGTATTCATTTTTCCCAACACATTCCCTTCTTTCAAACAGCAAGTGAACTTAATGTAAACATGTACAAGTTATGGTGTGAATTAACTATCAGTAAAAGGCATGGATAAGAGGTAGTGTTAAATATAAGCTTTACTTCTGCCTACTGCTTTTCAGATATGTTGAAATGTGGCAATCAAACCACATAATGATAATGCTTCTTCATGTATATCGTTAAACAGCTGAGATAGGCTACCGCACCCCCAGCGACCCCGAAAGGGACAAGCGGTAGACAATGGATGGATTGATGTCTGAAGCCTCCTCAGTGTCGGTAGGTAGGTTGTGAGTTCAAACCCCGGCCGAGTCATAGCAAAGACTATGAAAATGGGACCCATTACTTCCCTGCTTGGCACTCAGCATCAAGGGTTGGAAGTGGGGGTTAAATCACCAAAATGATTCCCGAGCGCGGCCACCACTGCTTTTGCTCACTGCTCCCCTCACCTCCCAGGGGGTGGAACAAGGGGATGGGTCAAATGCAGAGGGTAACTTCACCACACCTAGTGTGTGTGTGACTATCAGTGGTACTTTTACTTTAAATCACCAAAATAATTCCAGAGCGCGGCCACCGCTGCTGCTCACTGCTTCCCTCACCTCCCGGGGGGGTTGAACAAGGCGGTGGGTCAAATGCAGATAGTAATTTCACCACACCTAGTGTGTGTGTGTGACTATCAGTGGTACTTTAAATTTAACTGAAACAAATTAATCATAACCCTGACGACCAGATGGTAGTTATCTTGTTAGGTTAGCCTCTACTTACGCGCGGATGATGTTGCCCAATGTGTGGTCCTCCTTGTTCAGCGTGAATAGACACGAGTTGGGGACTTTGGTGTCTTTTGTGATTGTGATCTTCTTCTCCCCCTCAAACAACAGAAATGACTCAAAAGCTGGAGGAGCATTCATCTTTGTGGAGCGTGCTGAACACAACAAACCGAAGAGGAAGCGCGCCGACTACTACCGGTCATCTTTATTTCCGCCTCACGTCCTCGTCGTCATCGCATGCGTGATTAGCGCCGTGCTGCGGGTCGGGGCGGTAGTGCATCAAACATGATCTTCGCTAGAATGGAAATATTTAAACATGTTTGTCGTTTTTCTACGGGTTTCACTTTTTCAGTCCGAAACAATGGTCCATTTTGAAGAATTACGAATATATTGGTCCTGGACAGAAAAGTAATTACGTCATAACATCGAAGCGTTCGGGGTTTTGTTACCCTAGTTCCGGGATAATGCTCCAGTCCAATCACAACACACGGCCCTCGTTAAAGAGGCTTGTTATTGGCTATCAGCGAAGGTTTGTATTTAAAAGTCAGTCGCTGATTGGCTCAAATTTTGAGTATCGGTCCGTTTAAACTGGGGGCGGCAGTAGGCTGATTTCAAATCAAGGACATAACATATTTTTCTTGTCTTATCTTTTGTGTCAGAGGGTGAGTATAGCAACACATTTTATTCGGTCTAAACGTACATTGCGTCTACTTTACCCGACACCAGGAGCTTTTAATGTTTTTTATGTATTGCGGCATTCTTGCCAGAACCAACACGCTAATACTTGTTAGCCGCCAGAGCTAAAGGAGTAACAACACGATGGAATGTCAAATTATTGAGGATTTGATCCTACAAATATCAGATTAAACTTTGAAGTAATGGTCTGTAAGTTATTAATGTGTGTAGAGTTGTTTAGTGTAACATTCACAGTCAGTAGTGATTGAATTTCCGCTACTAAAATGGCTCTTTTAGATTTTGTGTTGCATAAACTGATTGATTACCAAAATACGTGTAAAGTAATTTTATGAAGTACAAATATGACGTTTTTTATTGTTGTATTAATGTGCTCAACATAGAGCAGACTGCTACAAAATATATAAAATAAAACTAAAAAACATCAACAAAGACCCATCTCATGCAAAAGGATGTTATTGTGTGTGCTTGTACATTTCCCTCTATTTACAGGGAAACTGATTTTGTTTCCTGCAAATTTGTGTAGCAACCTGATCATGTGCGGCTTTAACAAAAAAAACAGACATGAAAAGAAGAAAAAAATGACCTATTCACTTTAAAGAGCGCGCTACTGTCTTTCACTTCAAAGAAATAACCATAACAACCCATCACTACCAGCCAGTATTAGTACAGTACAAGTACTGTAGTGAAACTGTCTCTAACGACACCGGTTTTCTTTATTACAAAGGCCTACTTGGAACAGTGATGGCATCCCAGAATGTGGACCCGGCAGCTGGAGCATCTGCGGCGGCGCTGAAGGGAAGCGAGGGCGGCATCACCCTCGCCAAAGGCTCGGTGACAAAACGGTGAGAAGCAAAACATGGACACAGTTGGTGGCCAAGTCTGTTTTAGTCATCGAAGATGCACCCTGTGATGTCAAGAGTCCCCTCATGTCCGTCCCTGCCAGTTCAGAGGTCGTAGGTCATGTGTCATTATTAACACTCTCCTGTTTGAGGGGGAGCCCATTTTATGTGTTTTTATTAGGGAAGGAACATATTGAGGTTAATAGTAATACTCTCTTTAACATCTGGACTGATTGTTGTGTATTTCATTTTAAAATGTGTTTTTGTTGTGTGCAGGCTGCAAAAGGAGCTGATGACTCTGATGGTGAGCGATTTTGATTGCATCTTTATCAAAAGGATATAATGTTCTTAAGCTAACCATTCCATTCTGTGTTTACTTATTGTGCTTGAAAGGATCCACACCAAAGTTTAGAACGTGTAACAATATATATTGCGGTTTCAAAATCTTCTCAATAATGCTGCGACGCGTTACGATATCAAGCGAAAACTTGGTGAGTAGTCTGTTTCCTGGCACTTTTGGTTTGGCAGGTTTGAAAAAATCAATTTCATCGCCCAGAATACTCTGCACAGCATGGGACTGCAATGTGGGGGGGGTTGAGTGCCATAAAGGAGGGTGAAAGAGGAAGCAGGGGATGAATTGTATACCACTTTGTAGTACAGTACATAAGAAAGAATTGTTTCTTTTCAAAATCCTAATAATAACTGTTGCCAACAAACAAACCCTGGCAAAAACATAACCTCTCTGTCTCGAGCATTCCAATCCAAAACTGACTTGGTGAAGGTGCACCGTGCCAAGGGAAAGTATTTGCTGCACACCGAAGCTACTAGGAACGTAACAAAATGTCATTATATTATTATCACGGTATTAAGGCCACGGTACGATGTTATTGTGGCATATGTTTACGCCCCCACTTCCCCACTTAAATAAAAAAAAAACACTCACAAATAAATGACTTAAACATTCCATAATATGTAAAATGAAGTGGCAGGAATGTTTAGAGTAATTGAGCACAAACATAATGCTAAAATGTTCTAATCATTTAGTACTACAAACAAGTATTTTTAGTGCACAGTATTGTGCGGTACCATCCTCTGTGTCTCTCAATTTTTACTTTCCGAGAAGTTAGTCTCAATGGACTTTTTTTTTTAAACGGTTTTGAAAATCAAGCAATCGATCAATCAAAGTTTATTTATATATCCCTTAATCACAAGTGTCTCAAAGGGCTGCACAAGCCACAACGACATCCTCAGCTCAGATCCCACATCAGGTCAAGAAGAAACTCAAACCCAGTGGGATACATTGAGAGACCTTGGAGGGTACCGCAGATGTGGGGACCCCGGCCCTGGTCGACCGGTGCAATGGACGTCAAGTGGATCTAGTTAAAAGTGTGAGAGTCCAGTCCATAGTGGGGCCAGCAGGGGATCGTCTTGAGTGGAGACAAGTCAGCAGCGCATAGACGTCCCCAACTGATGCACAGAGGAGTAGTCCATCCCGGGTCCCAACGTTGAAGAGCTAGCGCCTCATATGTGGTCACCTGATAACCTCTCCACGCAGAAGAGGAGGGCAGCTCAGAAAAGAGACGGCAGATCAACTGGTCTAAAAGGGGGTCTATTTAAAGGCTAGAGTATACAAATGTGTTTTAAGATGGGACTTAATTAAATGCTTCTACTGAGGTAGCATCTCTAACTGTTACCGGGAGGGCATTCCAGAGTACTGGAGCCCAAATAGAAAACGCTTTATAGCCCGCAGACTTTTTTGGGGGGCTCTGGGAATCACTAATAAGCCGGAGTTCTAAGAATGCAGATTTCTGGCCAGGACATATGGTACAATACAATCAGCAAGATAGGATGGAGCTAGACCGTTTAGTATTTTATACATAAGTAGTAAAACCTTAAAGTCACATCTTAAGTGCACAGGAGGCCAGTGCAGGTGAGCCAGTATAGGCGTAATATGATCAAACTTTCTTGTTCTTGTCAAAAGTCTAGCAGCCACATTTTGTACCAACTGCAATCTTTTAATGCTAGACATAGGGAGGCCCGAAAATACATAATGGAAAATACAGTTTCTCTGAAAAGTTAACTCACATTTGAACTTTTAATAATGTAAATGCCTCACAAATTGTCGTCTAACTTTGCTGGCTTCATCTTTTCTGGGTGATGGTAGCTTATTAAGTAGCTTCGGTGCGCAACAAGTGCTTTCTCTCCGCGCGCCGTGAACGAGTCTGTTTTGACTTGGAACACTTGACGAACACAGCGCGCTTTATTACCGCCGCCACAGAGGTTAGGTTTTCGCCAGGGTTTGTTTCTTTGTCAGCAACATAACTTAAAAAGTTATGAATGGATTTTGAAAAAAACAATTCCTCTTATCCACTATGAAGTAGAACACACTTCACTTCCTACTTTCTCCTTCGCCCTACGTCTCAGGCCCCCCCCCCCCTCGTTGCGGACCGCTGTAGTGCACAATCTCTTGGATTCTGAGAGATGTATGTTATTTTCAGAACCGTCAAAGTAAAAGAGCCAGAAAAAAACTACACACCAAGTTTTGGTGTGATGCGTCACGGCATTAAGAATATTTTGAAATACCACAGTAAAATCGTCCCGTGGCCTTAATACCGTGATAATATCATACTGTGAGATTTTGATATTGTTACATCCCGAGTAACAAGCGTTATTACACAGACTGTAGTTACTAAGGGTGGACTGAGCTACAGTATTTGAATATTCATACCAAAGGTAGTAACATGTCCAAATACTGAATACAGTTGCCAAGTAAAGTTAAACAATTAGTTTTTGTTAGTGTATAGTGCAAGAAGACATTTTAATGACTGTCGCTATTTGTAATTGTGAAGTCACCTGTGCTAATAATGCAGATGGCTGGTGATAAGGGGATCACGGCGTTTCCCGAATCGGAAAACCTCTTCAAATGGATCGCAACTATCAACGGCGCTGAGGGGACGGTACGAGACCTCTTTCTGGATTGTCTCTGTGTCCGTCAGGAGAAGCTGTCTACGCTCACGCTTGTGTGTGCGTGTGTCTCAGGTGTACGAGGGTCTGTGGTACAAGTTGTCTCTGGAGTTCCCAGCCGGCTATCCCTACCAGGCTCCTCAAGTCCGCTTCTTGTCTACGTGTTTTCACCCCAACGTAAACGAGCAGGGCTACATCTGCCTGGACATCCTTAAGGACAAATGGTCGGCGCTCCTGGACGTCCGCTCAGTCCTGCTGTCCATCCAGAGCTTGCTCGGAGGTACCCGCTCGCTGAACAAGTTCCCAACGCTTTGTTTGGTCGGCCTGATGCAAGTTTTGTTTGGTCCTTTCAGAACCCAACACAGAAAGTCCGTTGAACACGACTGCTGCTGAGCTTTGGTCAAATCAAGAAGGTGAGAATCTGTTAGAAGATGCTGATGGGAGTTGTGCCTCTTAACATCTTTTTCATATTTATTTTCCAGCCTACAAAGCTCATTTACGCTCAACCTTCCAGAAGTGAACTTGCCCCACTTTTTTTATTATTTGTATGTCTTCTGTTTGTACAATATATTTGTTTGTTTGTTTGCCTTTGCCGTTTCAATAAAGTTCCTAATTCAAAAACACACAAAATCACATGCCTTGTTGTACCATAAGAGTTCAAACACTGTCATTCAAGAGAACTAAAAGGGCACCTTCAGTTCAGTTTCAGTTTATTTCAAACTTGCATACAGTACAATGTAATTCATCACATATTTCCAGTTGTCTCATTACAGCACGTCCGAAAAGGAGTAGGAAGAAGCTGAGCTTACTTAATCCTACTCCTTTACATACCATAGCAATTTTATCCTATTTTCTTGTTCTCTGTAACATAAGAGTGAACAAATAAATAATATACCATAGTAAGTAAACAAATATTAAATGCATAAATTATCTTAGTCCAAATAATTAAAAAAAGGGTTCAAGATGTTCATAATTCTTGTTCTGTGTACTTTGTGAACACTTGTAGTTTGGACAGTCTCTTAAACTGAATCATATTGCTGCTTTGATTTCTTTGGTTAATCCATTCCATAATTCCACATACTGATATGCTAAAGGTTTTAAGTGTTGTACGTGCATACAAATATTTTAAATTAGATTTTCCTCTAAGATTATATTTCTCTTTTGTTGAGAAGAATTGTTGTACATTCTTGGGTAGCAGGTTATAGTTTGCTTTGTACATCATTTTAGCTGTTTGCAAATGCACCAAATCGTTGAGTTTCAATATTTGTGATTTAATAAATAAAGGGTTTGTATGTTCTATATCCAACATTATGTGTTATTCTCATTGATCTTTTTTGCAACACCGTTAGTGAATGAAGCGCACATTTGTAGTTATTTCCCCATATTTCTACACAAAAACTCTGATATGGTAACACTAGTGAGCACTAAAGAATATGAAAGGATTTTTGGTCCAGAACATGTTTTGCTTTGTTCATTATTGACGTGTGTCTTGCTACTTTATGTTGTATATTTTTTACATGAGATTTCCAATTGATTTTATCATCAACCTTGGAGTTTTACCGACAGCCTCTCATTTGCTTCAAGTGATTCCAGAGGTAATACAGTACTGACTGTTACTTTAGAGCGGGGGTCGGCAACCTGCGGTTCTAGCGCCGTCCTAGTGGCTCCCTGGAGCTTTTTCCAAAATTCATGAAAAAGGAAAAAGATGGGGTGGGATATATATCCATCCATTTTCTACCGCTTGTCCCTTTTGGGGTTGCGGGGTGTGCTATTTAAAAATAAAAAAAAGATTTCTGTAGAACAAACATGACACAAACCTTCCTAATTGCTAGAAAGCCCACTTTTTAATGTTTATGCTTCACTGATGAGAGTATTTGGCGAGGGCCGTTTTGTCCTATTTTCGGCGGCCTGTGAACGCACCATAGTTGAGTGGCCTGTGACGCTGCAGTTTGTTTACATCAGGGGTGTCCGTTAGAATGATGGCGAGCTACCGGGCGATTGGGGAGGAGTAGACTTAAAAATCACTGATCATTAATCTACACGACGTCACTCGGTTGACATTCAAGAGAGAATCTTATGAGGTGACGCTGGCTGCTGTGAGCTTAGTATGAAGAAGAAAAAAAACGACCGTCAGGAAGGAAAGAGGCACTCTTTATTTCAACAGACTCTCTCCGTACTGACCGCGCAGTCCCTGTTTTCACAATAAAAGTGCTGCTCCATCCTGCCTGCGTTAAAAAAAAAAAAGGCTCAGTAAACTAGCTCATACAAGCTAGCGAGCTACGGAGTTAACCCCAATGTACCGCTGGTAAAGTGTATAAAAACGAGTATGGCAGTTGGACAGATAAAAAGCTAAAATCAATCACTTTCATGTGGTGTTGGAAATAGGACTTTTTCCCCCCTCCACAATTCAAAGTTGTGTATCTTAACAACTACTGTGAATCCTGTCTGATTCCAATCAATGCAAGTCATCAGAATAAGGTAATACACCAATTTATATTCTTGTCTTCATGAAAGAAGGGAATATGCACGTGTTAAACATGTTTGTATTTTTATCAAACACCTTTAACATGTGAACAAAAACATCTATATATATACTGTATATATGTGTATATATATTTTTTCTATATATATATATATATACATACATGTGTATACATACATATACAGTATATGTACATATATACACGTATATGTACATATATATACGTATACATATATGTATATACACATATGTATGTATATGTATATTTACATATATATGTATGTATATACACATATACTGTATGTATGTATATATATATATATATATACTGTATATGTATATATGTATATACATATACAGTATATACAGGTATCTCATTTTGTCCACCAAAAGTTTAATTTCTCAACGAGCTATTGCAAGGAATTTAGGGATTTCATCATCTAATATCATCAAAAGGTTCAGAGAATCTGGAGAAATCACTGAACGTAAGCAATGATATTACGGACCTTCAATCCCTCGGGCGGTACTGCATTAAAAAGTGACATCAGTGTGTAAAGGATATCACCACATGGGCTCAAGAACACTTCAGAAAACCACTGTCAGTAACTAAAGTTTGTCGCTAGATCTGTAAGTGCAAGTTATAACTCTTACTATGCAAAGCAAAAGCCATTTATCAACAACACCCAGAAACGCCGCCGGCTTCGCTGGGCCCGAGCTCATCTAAGATGGACTGATGCAAAGTGTAAAAAATGTTTTGTGGTCTGATGAGTCCATATTTCAAATTGTTTTTGGAAACTGTGGACATCGCGTCCTCCGGAACAAAGAGGAAAAGAACCATCCGGATTCTTATAGGCGCAAGGTTCAAAAGCCAGCATCTGTGATGGTATGGGGGTGTATTAGTGCCCAAGACATGGGTAACTTACACATCTGTGAAGGCACCATTAATGCTGAAAGGTACATACAGGTTTTGGAGCAACATATGTTGCCATCCAAGCAACGTTATCATGGACGCCCCTGCTTATTTCAGCCAGACAATGCAAAGCCATGTGTTACAACAGCATGGCTTCATAGTAAAAAAGTGCGGGTACTAGACTGGCCTGCCTGTAGTCCAGACCTGTCTCCCATTGAAAATGTGTGGCGCTTTATGAAGCCTAAAATACCACAACTGTTGAACAACTTAAGCTGTAAATCAAGCAAGAATGGGAAAAATTCCACCTGAAAAGCTTCAAAAATTGGTCTCCTCAGTTCCCAAAATTTTTACTGAGTGTTGTTAAAAGGAAAGGCCATGTAACACAGTTGTAAAAATGCCCCTGTGCCAACTTTTTTGCAATGTGTTGCTGCCATTAAATTCAAAGTTAATGATTATTTGCAAAAAAAAAAAAGAAGTTTCTCAGTTCGAACATTAAATATCTTGTCTTTGCAGTCTATTCAATTGAATATAAGTTGAACATTATTTGCAAATCATTGTGTTCTGTTTTCATATACCATTTACACAACGTGCCAACTTCACTGGTTTTGGGTTTTGTATTACTGTGTTTAAGTGTGGTCGTATGACTGCTAAGCTCTGTTTGGTTGGTTAGAAAGCAGTCGAAGGTCACTGATGCTTAAGTTAGATTGGTGAAACAGAGTCGCGAATGTTTTTGCAAGCAGTGGTCATTAGGTTATAAATACATATGATGATATGAATAAGTAGCGATCAGGTTGAAACTCAGACCATGTCCACATGAACATGTATCATTTCAAAAACGCATATCCAGTGTTAAAACGATCTCCATCCACTCAGATGTATTTTTCAAAACTGTCTCTGTTTACATACGAACGCACACACCTGTTGTCATGCACATTTTGTCCAATCATAATCTGGAAAAGCAACCACAGCTGACTTGGCACTACACCTCTGTTATGTTTATTTTGATATACTGTACCAGACATACAATATATCTTTACTGCACTTACACGTAGCCCTGGGAACATTATGAACACTTGTGGAATTACAACATGTTTTATCAGAAACATTGTGATAAATTAAATGTGATAAATTAATGTTGAGGGAGTGGAAATAGCAGCATGTTTGCATTCAAACACACAGTCAGTGTTGCCAACTCCTCATAAGGAAAGTAGTTATAGAGGGACTCTTTTTTTTTTATACATTTCCCACAATGCATCGCCGATATCCATATTGAAGGGCGGAAGTTAGTGAAACGCTAATTGTCGCCAATAATTTATCCAAAAATATTCATATTCATAAGGCCGACGACGTGTGCCATTGTCAACTGCCACAATCAAGGTTGGAGAGATATTCCTAGCTTGTATAGAATTTCTAAGCGTGTTTCTGGACACACGGCAAAAAAAAAAACAAGTTAACGGCGAAGGCGAGCATGGATTGTTACAATCAACCGAGATGTGACGTGCTGACGACCTCGTGTTTGTTCGGATCATTTCCGATAAAACATTTTTGAGGTAAAAAAGAATCTAAAATAAATAACAGCCCCACACAGACCACAACAAGGTACTTCGTCTTCCAGCCGACTTTGGAAAGTGAACGCTTTCTTTTCATCATCTTTTTTAATGCAATCGATTACTGCAGGTAAAGACAAAGATGATGATGATGATTATTATTGTTATATGATATACAAACCCCAAAAGCAGTGAGGTTGGCACGTTGTGTAAACCTGAAATAAAAACAGAATACAATGATTTGCACATCCTTTTCAACCTATATTCAATTGAATAGATTGCAAAGACAAGATATTTAACTTTGGAACTGGAAAACTTTGTTATTTTTTGCAAATATTAGCTCATTTGGAATTTAATGCCTGCAACAGGTTTCAAAAAAGCTGGCACAAGTGGCAGAAAAGACTGAGAAAGTTGAGGAATACTCATCAAACACTTATTTGGAACATCACACAGGTGAACAGGCTAATTGGGAACAGGTGGGTGCCATGATTGGGTATAAAAGCAGCTTCCGTGATATGCTCAGTCATTCACAAACAAGGATGGGGCGAGGGTCACCACTTTGTGAACAAATGCGTGACCAACTTGTCAAACAGTTTAAGAACAACATTTCTCAACGAGCTATCATCAAAAGGTTCAGAGAATCTGGAGAAATCACTGCAGGTAAACGATGATATTACGGACCTTCGATCCCTCAGGCGGTACTGCATCAAAAAGCGACATCAGTGTGTAAAGGATATCACCACATGGGCTCAGGAACACTTCAGAAAACCACTGTTAGTAACTACAGTTGGTCTAGTTTGCAAAGCCGAAGCCATTTATCAACAACACCCAGAAACTTTGCTGGGCCCGAGCTCATCTAAGATGGACTGATGCAAAGTGGTCTGACGAGTCCACATTTCAAATTGTTTTTGGAAACTGTGGACGTCGTGTCCTCGTGACCAAAGAGGAAAAGAACCATCCCGATTGTTCTAGGCGCAAGGTTGAAAAGCCAGCATCTGTGATGGTATGGGGGTGTATTAGTGCCCAAGGCATGGGTAACTTACACATCTGTGAAGGCACCATTAATGCTGAAAGGTACATACAGGTTTTGGAGCAACATATGTTGCCATCCAAGCAACGTTATCATGGACGCCCCTGCTTATTTCAACAAGACAATGCCAAGCCACGTGTTACAACAGCGTGGCTTCATAGTAAAAGAGTGTGGGTACTAGACTGGCCTGCCTGTAGTCCAGACCTGTCTCCCGTTAAAAATGTGTGGCGCATTATGAAGCCTAAAATACCACAACGGAGACCCCCGGACTGTTGAACAACTTAAGCTGTACATCAAGCAAGAATGGGAAAAAATTCCACCTGAAAAGCTTCAAAAATTGGTCTCCTTAGTTCCCAAAAGTTTACTGAGTGTTGTTAAAAGGAAAGGCCATGTAACACAGTGGTAAAAATGCCCCTGTGCCAACTTTTTTGCAATGTGTTGCTGCCATTCAATTTTAAGTTAAAGATTATTTGCAAAAAAAAATGTCGTTTTTCAGTTGGAACATTAAATATCTTGTCCTTGCAGTCTATTCAATTGAATATAAGTTGAAAAGGATTGGCAAATCATTGTATTCTGTTTTAATTTATGAATTACAATATGTGCCAACTTCACTGGTTTTGGGTTTTGTATATTATTATGCCTCTTAGCCAACACAGCTAAGTCCAAAGCACGGCGGCTGACAGCAGCCAGCCATCTTGTCGCTGGGGACCACCTCAACCTTCATCAGGTCCTCCAAGCTGTCGTCGGGCTCAACGGGTTCCTCTCCACCTTCCACCCACGCCGGCTGGGTGGCCTCCACGGACCAGAACAGCACCGGCACCTTCAGCTGCATGTCGCTCAGCATCACCTCCAAGCCGTCAATGTGCTGATCCAAACCAGGACTTGGCTCCTCCTCCAAGCTGGGCCAGGGGGTCTGGACGGAGGCCGCCCGGGCCGCCACTCCCACCACGCCGTCAAAACATCCTGCAAGGTAAAGAAACACACTAACACTCTTGTCATAACATGGACAGAACTTGAGTGAGGAGCTGGATAAGATTGTGGGCGGGGCAAGAGACACAGACTGCCAATCACAGCAGACATGGGTGAAAGCTTACCTGTTTTGACCAATGAGCGCCTGTCGTTGCGCTGTGTCAGCGGGAAGTGTCCAATCAAGAAGCTGGCCTTGCGTAGGTCGGACAGGAAGTTCTCTAGTGCGGACAGGAAGTGAACCCACAGCCGCTCCAATGCCTGCCTGTCCTCTGGCCCGGGGCGGGCAGAGTCATCTTCTGAAAGAAGCGCCGTGAGACGTCGGGAAAGCCCTGCAAAGAGCGAAGACATCAGTAGCTGTTGGCGAGCTCTTTGCTCGCTCATGTTTTGCTGTTACCTCTGCACATTCCGTGTGTGAGACACCTCGTCTCGCCCAGCTCCTCTCGCAGGAAGCTGCAGTCGGCCGAGCTGCCCAGCGACGCCACCAGTTGCTGGAAGCAGGAGGTCGCCTTGACCAGCGCATCCTGAGCGCGCTCGCACTCCCCGCGGTGACGCCGCCGCGCCGCCGCCATCTGGTCCAAGGAACGCCGCCACTGACTCATGACGTCTTCGGCCACCTGCTCGCAGGGTTAAAAGGTCAGTCATCAGATGAACCTCGGTGGAGCCTGAACATCTTCTTCACACCATCAGAATTTGGCGCGCCATGTCTCTTCTAACAAGCGAGCGTAGGAAGTATGAAATAAATAAGTTGTACCTGCGGGCGACGTCTCCAGGCAGCTTCTTGTTCTTCTGGTGTCATGGCGGATGTGCAGCATCAGGTTTCTGTCAACTTCTTTCGTCTCATCCCTGGGGGCCACCATTTCTTTTAATTAGCAGATGAGCCCAGCTGAGCTCCCCCCCTTCACCAGACATGTTTACCCTGAGCTCCGCCTTGCAGGCTAAGCAGTCATTAACACATGCTATTTGAGTCAGTAGTGAGCATGTCGACATATCAATAACAAAGTGAGTATTGGATCGATACTAGCGTGATGAGATTGGTACTTAAATGACTCCAATTTTCCTCACAGAGTTCATGCGAGGGCAACACACCTTTCTCTCTCTCTCTCTGCTCACTCAGGGACACCTACCCCTCCCTCAAATATTCAGCCAGTTGAAAAAAATCCCAAATGTTTTACTGGAACACAAAAATATCCACTTATACCTTTAACCTGAAATATGAATATGGCTGAATAAAATAACCTAACCTTTTTTGCACCAGGGACCGGTTTAGGCATTATATTTATGGACCGGCCTTCCACGTATGGCAGATAAATATAGTCATGCTAAGACAGAAAAAAAACTCACCATAACGTTGACTTAGTGCAGGGGTGTCCAAAGTGCGTCCCGGGGGCCATTTGCGGCCCGCAGCTAATTGTTTACTGGCCCGCCACACATTCTGGAAATGCCATTGCAAAAAATAAAAATGAACATTAAAAAAAAGTGGAATGAGGTGAAATCTAACAAGAAAAAGTTGCAATGTTGACACAAAGCTGCCATGCAGGCTGTTTTTTTTCTTTTGTCTTTCTTTCTTTTTCTTTTTTTGCCACTGCTCAAAAAAAATAATAATGACAAAAAAATCCATGTTATAATTAATTATTTTCAAAGCTCCAATTAGTTCAAATATTTCACTTTAAAATGTTTTATGTGGTAAATATTGCATATATTGTGTAGTTGCCATATAAAAACAAAGTTTTCTTTGACAAAAGAGCATAAAACAAACAAAATAATAGTTATAACGTAAAATCGACAGATATAACTGAAGTTGATCTCGTAACTTAAGTGTTGAAAGTTTAAAAAAAAAAGAAAAAAGTATCACTTTATGAGTGGGGCACCTTTTGGATCCCAAATATATTTAGTGGTATTTTATTTATGTTTTCCCTGATTACTCAAAAATATTAAAGAATTAAAATCAATGGTGTCCTGCATTATTGATATTTTAGGGCTCTAATTACTAAATACTGCATATTTCAGTTTTACTATAAAAAAAAAAATAAGTTGTTTTTGACAGAAAAGCCATAAAACCTTTTTTTTTTTTAAGTTGATATAGAGATTTACTGTAAGCGTTAAATAAAAAATAATAATACAAATTAGACTTATTTTTAACATTTTAATAACTGAGACACTTTATGGTCCCCGGGACCCCTAAAGGTAAAATAAAATAAAAAAAATCCATATATTTTGTTATGGTTTGAAAATGAAAAATATCAAAATGGCCCCCACATGCTTTAATTTTTCCGTTTGCGGCCCTCAGTGGAAAAACTTTGGACACCCCTGACTTAGTGGGAGGCCCTGGCCTTTTCCCTTTGCAAAAAATTTCTCCATAAACTTTTGTTTTTTACTCATTTTTGCTTTCTCACCGGCACTCATCGAGGGTGGACGCTCCCCTTTCCTCTCCCTTATCTCTCCTGCTTGCTTCTTTGTTTTGCCTTGTCTCTCCAAATCTAAACATTGGAACTAATTAACTGGCCTCAACGAAATGTACAAGATTTGGGGTTTTCAGGGAACCTGCCTGTCTTGACGGAGCAGTTGTTGCTGGACACACGACGGACTCTTGGGAGAAGAAGGAGTGTCGCGTGCCTGGCGACCCTTTCAGTCGAGGACGTGAAGATATCCACCTATTCACAATTATGACAACTGGACATCTGCTGATTGGAGTAAGCGTTGCTCTGGTTTGTCGACAAATTGGACGTTTCTGGCAGTCTTCAAAGTACCCCAAAGCTGCCACAAATAATTGGAGGGTGCAGGCAGAACTGTGGACACTCTTGTGATTTGGATAACATCGGACCGTCTGCCCTGCAGGATAAATTTGAAGACCAGTCATAGACAATTTAGAGTGAAAAGTAAATTGTATTTTCACTCGCATGCAAAACATTCTAACTTGGATTGTTTCCCTGGCTTCGAGACTCTCCTGAAGGACAGTGTGGCGAAGACACAACAAACTCCCTTCTTGTCTCTCATGGACACACACCTGTTGTTGTTGACTTTGGACTGACTGGCGGCTGCAACAACACCAGATACACGCGGCAGCCATACACACACACATGCATCCACAAAAAATATACGCCACACACACATACCCCACACACCCATCCAACGCCCTTGACGCGAATCCCTTAGGGGTGATGGACAAGTGGTCAGCGCCTGAAGAGCTGCAGCCTGCCTCCGTAGCCCCCACTCCCTCCCCTCTGTTGCAAGTCTCGAGTTGTATGTTGTAATATGTATATGTGCTTCACTATGGAGTTTTTTTCCCACTCCAGACTGGGCCCCCTTAGGAGCCCAGTCTAGATTGTATTTATTTACTCATCCTCCCCCAGCGTTGACCTTTTCCCCATCTTTTACGGGGCGCCTTGTGGCGACCCATCAGCGTTCCTGTTCTGTAACCCTGTACACTGTTTGTTTGTCTAATCTTGAACGGGTTTGTGCTGAAAACAAAGTTTCGTTGTACTTGTGCAATGACAATAAAGACCTACCCAGTAGTAGGCTCTTTTTTTGGCTTCAGTACCTGATGAGTTATAGGTGATTTATCACATTCAAGGACAAAAGCTTGTACAGTATATACTGTATAATTAAGTGAGAAATACTTGCCATTAGTTCCAAAAGATTTCTGTGGATTTCTATTTCCATTCTAAAAGTTATGTATTCATATTTTGT
This sequence comes from Entelurus aequoreus, assembly GCF_033978785.1. Classification (NCBI taxonomy): domain Eukaryota; kingdom Metazoa; phylum Chordata; class Actinopteri; order Syngnathiformes; family Syngnathidae; genus Entelurus; species Entelurus aequoreus. The sequence goes on from NC_084731.1 coordinate 4,561,759, forward strand.
GCAATATTTCATACGTAGATACACTAATGTTAGCTTTTTTTGGTTTAATTTTCCATTCGTAAATACATCTGTTTTGCTAACTACTTGTGTAATAGGACTATGTGCAAAAATACCAGTTTAACTTACGAGGTCAAAGGAGATGTGTATTTTCTTCCTTCAGCACAATCATTATATGCAACAATTAAGCACTTCTCCGTTTGCCTTATGCACTTTACCTACTATGGTCACTTTGTTCCTGATCTTAGGTCATCAACCTTTTGGCTACGATTTGGCACCTTTAAATGGTAAATGGGTTATACTTGTATAGCGCTTTTCTACCTTCAAGGTACTCATAGCGCTTTGACACCATTTCCACATTCACACACTGATGGCGGGAGCTGCCATGCAAGGCCCAACCACGACTCATCAGGAGCAAGGGTGAAGTGTCTTGCTGAAGGACACAACGGACGTGACTTGGATGGCGGAAGAAAAAATACAGCAAATGGTGACTTCCTATCAGGAGTTTTATAATAAATCTATGAACAAGCTTATTGGTGTGTCCGGTGGGACTGGCGAAAGTTAAGTAGAAGAAAATGCAATCGATTATAAATTATTTAATGTCTCTGTGCGGCCAGGTAGCAAATTCATCACGGACCGGTGCCGGTCCCTGGGGACCACTGAGATAACCCATTTTGTTAATTGTTCATGCGGATTACAGACTTATTGCTAGTGTCATTAATAACATTACTACCATTTTATTAATAGACTTACTTTATTTTTCAATTGTGTGTAGTAAAATGAAATAAGGGAATCATTGTATTTTTTGTAAATGCACCACTTGTTCAGGGGTCCGTCAAGGATGACGTCACACGCAGTAGGCGTGCCCTAAACTGGATTTTAAACCGGAAGTAGGTATACATCATATCCGGCCGCCATTTTTTATTTTTTTTTGTAGTTTTCTCAACTTTCTAAGTCTTTTTTGCCACTTGTGCCAGCTTTTTTTTAAACATGTTGCAGGCATCAAATTCCAAATTAGCTAATATTTGCAAAAAATAACAATGTTTTCCAGTTCGAACGTTAAGTATCTTGTCTTTGCAGTCTATTCAATTGAATATAGGTTGAAAAGGATTTGCAAATTGTTGTATTCTGTTTTTATTTACGATTTACACAACGTGCCAACTTCACTGGTTTAGATTTTTGTACTACCTCAGATCGATATCAAAATTCCTGGTACCGCCCACCTCTAATTTAAGTACAATGTCTCATCAATAACATGTAGTATTTTACTGTTTGTGTCAGGACTAACTTTTACCTTCAGAAAAAAGGCTATTTTTTACTTTGCTGCATTTTCAACAAGCTTTGTCACCACTCTGTACTTTTCATATTGTTTAGCCAATGGCTGCCAGAAGTATTGTGATGTTGCGCGTCCGTCAAGCTATAGAAAAACAAGATGTATGATTGGTTAGTTGTGTGTGGCGCCAATTCAAACAGGAAGTAATGCTGCGTTTCAATTACCTCGGAGGTTGTCACGGGCTCCTTCAGCATTAGACTGTTACATGTTACATCCACAGTGCAAGAAAGGCCTACAGAAATGAATTTTTTAAATTTAAACGGGGATAGCAGATCCATTCTATGTGTCATACTTGATCATTTCGCGATATTGCCATATTTTTGCTGAAAGGATTTAGTAGAGAAGAACGACGATAAAGGTCGCAACTTTTGGTCGCTGATAAAAGAAAGCCTTGCCTATACCGGAAGTAGCGTGACGTCACCGGAGGAAGGATTCCTCACATTTTACCATTGTTTACAATGGCAGCAAGAGAGATTCGGACCGAGAAAGCGACGATTACCCCATTAATTTGAGCGAGGATGAAAGATTTGTGGATGAGGAAAGTGAGAGTGAAGGACTACAGTTCAGTTCAGGACGTATCTTTTTTCGCTCTGACCGTAACTTAGGTACAAGGGTTCATTGGATTCCACACTTTCTCCTTTTTCTATTGTGGATCACGGATTTGTATTTTAAACCACCTCGGATACTATATCCTCTTGAAAATGAGAGTCGCGAACGTGAAATGGACATTCACAGTAACTTTTATCTCCACGACAATACATCGGCGAAGCTCTTTAGCTACTGAGCTAACGTGATAGCATCAGGCTCAAATGCAGATAGAAACAAAATAAATAAATCCCTGACTGGAAGGATAGACAGAAGATCAACAATACTATTAAACCATGGACATGTAACTACATGGTTAATAATTCCCAGCTTGGCGACGCTTAACAATGCTGTTGCTAACGACGCCATTGAAGCTAACTTAGCAACGGGACCTCACAGAGCTATGATAAAAACATTAGCGCTCCACCTACGCCAGCCGGCCCTCATCAGCTCATCAACACCCGTGCTCACCTGCGTTCCAGCGATCGACGGAAGGACGAAGGACTTCACCCGATCATCCGTGCGGTCGGCGGCTAGCGTCGGCTAGCGTGTCTGCTATCCAAGTCAAAGTCCTCTTGGTTGTGTTGCTACAGCCAGCCGCTAATACACCGATCCCACCTACAACTTTCTTCTTTGCAGTCTTCATTGTTCATTAAACAAATTGCAAAAGATTCACCAACACAGATGTCCAGAATACTGTGGAATTTTGAGATGAAAACAGAGCTTTTTTGTATTGGATTCAATGGGGTACCAATACTTCCGTTTCAACGATTGACGTCACGTGCATACGTCATCATATATAGACGTTTTCAACCGGAAGTTTAGCGGGAAATTTATAATTGCACTTTATAAGTTAACCCGGCCGTATTGGCATGTGTTGCAATGTTAAGATTTCCTCATTGATATATAAACTATCAGACTGCATGGTCGGTAGTAGTGGGTTTCAGTGGAGCACTACAGCAGGTCCTTTCTACCCAAAACCATAAGACTTTACAACGCACTTACGTGATTACTGTGATGATTTTTTCGGTGGTGTGCAACACGGATGTTAGTGGTTTTTTGTTGTATTTTGTCTTCTATCTATACATAGTGAAGTAGTATTTAGTACTATTTTTGTTTGTTTTTATCATTCTTTACTTTTGTTCCTGTATGTAAAAATCTGCACTGAAACCTTGTAATTTCCCTATTGTGGGATGAATAAAAGTCTATCCAATCCTAGTTAAACCTTAATCCCTGACAACTTCAAAGAGTGTGCTAGCTACTTGATTTGCAGCTTGGGCTTTCAGCCTAGTGGCTGGCACACTAACCTCTACTATGGCGGTGTCAGTAAGGGAAGACCAGAAACACAGTGCAGGTCCAATAGACTTGGAATTACGTCCCAGCCAAGTTACGGTGTCGAAAATCATGATGGCCACATCCACGAAAGCAATTTTGCGCCTGCCTTGTCTGAATATAAACAACTGGGAAAAATCCACTCTTTCCGCAACCTTTAAATACGATGGATGATAAGGAAACACAGACGCTATTGCTTGCGATGTACAGCGTATTTACCACATGATATAAACGTAATTTACACTACCGTGACGTTAGCACAGTGGTTCTTAACCTGGGTTCGATCGAACCCTAGGGGTTCGGTGAGTCGGCCTCAGGGTTTCGGCAGAGCCTCCGCCGCGGAGGTCAAGACACACCCGACTCATTGTGTAAACAAAAACTTCTCCCTGTCGGCGTATCATGGATACCCCCAAACAATGTTCCCTCTAATTTTCCATATGCGTGAGCAAACGCAAAAACTCCTCGAGCATTCATGTAGAGCACATGTGGAACACATGTGAGCGACGTCAGACCTGCAGCACACTTGTCCCAAACCTGACTAAATAACAAGTTCAATGTTTTATTATTATAATCAAATGACAGCAGTCATTTCCATGAGATTATTTTCTAATATAAGTGTTTTGGCCCACTTACAATGACTATAACATATTGTTTTTCATGAGCTGTGTACTAGTATTATATGTCTGGGTCGGGGTCCTGCTTTGGAAATAATGTGTACCCCTTTCAGATATCTCATTTAGTTCCCACTAAAACATTCACATGTTGCACAATGAGATGTAAACATGGGATCATGTGTACATTCCTGTAACTTTCTGTTTGTAAAATATATCTTCATTATTATTTCTTTAATATAATAAATCATTTTATGATTGCGGTTCGGGTTTGGTGAATGTGCATATGAAACTGGTGGGGTTTGGTACCTCCAACAAGGTTAAGAACCACTGTGTTAGCATATACAACGTACAACAAAAGATTGTATCTGGCTGATTTAGTGTGACAAAAACAAATCAGACGTGCTAATAATTGATATTGTAGCAGCGGATATCATTGTTTACATCCAGAGCAGCCATCTTTGAAACAAACTCGGTGTCACGGCCCGGGCGCACTCCAGTACGCATTCATCTGTGTGCTGCGCTGCGTGCGCCTGCACACGCCACTCCGGCTGCAGCAGGCGGCTGCATTCAATCGCCAGTCAGTCAGCATTGGGCTTCTTAAGCCATCTCAAACATGCGTTCCGGGCCAGAACGTAGCGACCTGTTCCAGTACAGTAAGCCGAATATCTCTAGCTCTGTGCACTCTCTCTCTCTCTGTGTTTCTCCCCCTCCGTGTTCATTTGTCTCGTGTCCCTTGTCGTCTTCCAGCATCATTCCTCCGTTCCCGCGTCACGAGCTGTGTGTCTTGTCTCCCCCTATTCCCTCTGGTTCCCTGGCTGCCTCTTGGATCTCGACCTTCCGCCTGGACACGGACTCTGATGCCTCGCCTCGCCCCTGCCCTTGACCTCACGCCTGCCCGCGGACTTCCGCGCTTGCCTTGCCCCCTTGGAGTTCCGCACCTCGCTCAACACTTCCGGTAACACTCATCAGATAATCGCTACACATAGTCACACACCATTTTGGATTTGTTTCACATTCCATACTTTTGTAAATATAATAAATAGAGCTAAAACTATGTCCCTGCATTCTGTGCCGTCTTCTTCCCCGCTGTACCGTAACACTCGGGGTTGGTGAGAATGCTCCGACTTTCCGAGTCGGAAGTCCGACCTTGAGGGGCGTTCCAGTAGAAATTTCGACTAGGAACTCTGATATTCCGACTTCCCAGTACAAATGGAAGGCACAAATACAACCTGCGGCTCCCAGGACCTCCGGGTTCTTTTGCACCACAGGCAACAACCAAAGTTATTTTCCTGTGAGATATCTTTACTTTGACTTAGGTTGGCTTTTGACTACTTTATACAAGAACGAACTGCCCTCGTTTTTTTACTAGATAAAAAATAAATTCCAACTCAATATAAATGTTATTATTTCGTTTTATTCTATTTATATTGCACATAAACAAGCAGTGAATTGTTGCAGGTGAAGATCCACTGTTTAGCTTAGCTTAGCACAAAGGTTAGCAGCTAGCGCTCTTGTTTAATACTGAAGTGTACACTGCTAGCGTTACCTCCTGAGCTGATACTGCTAAGTTTCCTATGTAAACATACGACGTGTCAATCACATCGCCAAGCTAACTTCCTGTCTTTATGCTAAGCTAAACTAGCAGTCTTCTTGCAACACTTCTGCTAAGTTAGCGACAACGAATGAAGTTTAACGATTGATGGCTCAGACACATTTTGGAATGAATGACAGTCTGCTTCCCGTTGTCCTGAAGGCATCTTCTCTGATTGGCTGGCAGCATCATGAAGTTGCCAAGTTGGCGGCGGCGCATTGTTTGTCAACGTCACGGCAGCGTGCCTCTGCGTGCGGTGAGCGCCTCCGTGACCTCTTGGCAGAGACACTGGCAGAAGCCGTAGAGGACAAGCAGCAGCAGCGTGGACGGAACCAGGCTGACTAGGACCACGCCCAACCACATGTGGCCGATCATCAGCAGGTAGATGCCCAGAGGTAACGAGCTGAAGTAAACCTGCGCCGCAAACAACAACGTCCGTCAACGCTCTGGCACCGCCTGCTTCCGTATGTACAACAGCACTGACCAGACACAGCGCCCCCAGCAGGCAGCGGGGGAAACTGTGAGACGTCCAGGCGCGACACTTTTGAGCAGGCAGGTTGCAGGGCAGCGAGTCCAGGCTGGAGGGGCGGTACAGACCCACCACGTTGAGCACGCTCAGTGAGTCCGATGACGGCGAGTCGTCAGGCAGCTCCATGATGGTGATGACGAGGCAGTCCGAGGAGCGATGCGCCGAGTCGGCACCTGGTGAGACGCGGTTTTAACTTGACGCTAACTCGGAGAGATAATCAGAGCAAGATGGCGGCTTGTCACCTGTCAGCCCGCTGGGACTCAGCACAACCTCGCCGTGAACCCCCCGACGTGCTCGGTCCTGACACGACAGGACCGCCAGGATGTGTCGGTCGTCCTCTATCAGCCACACCTGAAGACGACAGGAAGTCGGCAGGAATAAGGGGGAACATTAGCGACCATCAACACGGTGAAGGAAACAAACAACAACGGCACCTCTTCATCTGGGACGCGGGTCTCGTGGCGGCAGAAAGGGCAGCTGATGATGGATGGGGAGGACTCGCCTGCACAACAAGACATGGCCGTGACGACGATGATGGCGGTTGTGCTTGATGGAGGTGGACTCACCCATGTCCACCATCCTCTTCAGACACTTGGCGCAGACTCGGTGCAGACACGCTAGCAGTTTGGGTTTACGGCTGCGAGTGTCATAGCGGTTGTAACAGATTTTACACTCCAGCTCCTCCAGCGTGTAAACCAGCGACTGAGCCCACGTCTGCACCTGCACATGTCCCACAGCGTCTACGTTACGGCGCAGTCACATTTGGAGGACCGCGTGGACGTCTCACCTTGCCTTCCATCTCCTGACTTGGCACCGCCTTCTTTGCTTGGCTCATCCTATTGGCTGTCGGAAGCAGGAAGCGGCGACGGCGGGGATTGTGACGTCACTTCCTGTGACGACGACACGGGACCGCTTTTCACTGAGGTGGTCCTGGGTGACAGGACGTCCAGCGTCCAACACGGAGACACGCGTCCATCTGCAGGCACACTTGGGTCAGCGAGCTTCCTGATTGGTCCTCATCACAGCGATACAATGTAAACAACAGCACTGCATCACACACACAATTCCGTGTCAAGGACATTTTTTTCCTCTTTTCATTACACAGTCGTACACAGCAATACACATACACACTTTATTTATAGACACAGGCTGCAGCTCTTACGTAACAGACTGGAGTTGCTATGGCAACAGCTTCACTTGAATGGCTGATCACTCAATGTGATGATGTCATGTCGCTGGCTATCGCGCATATAGGGTCTGGACAGACACGCGTGTGCGTGGCTAACTAGAGAGCTCGACAGATATGACACGCATGCAAACGGGTGTACCTAATAAAGTGGGCGCGTGTTGACTCGGGCGTGTCACGTGACTATACGCAGCATGTCGCTCACCTGATGCGCGTGCAAGGACGGCTCGTTCGGCAACTGTCACTCACTCGACGTCGCCCATGTTCGACTGCACGGTCAGTTCGGGTGACGTGACGTCATCTTCATAGTCCGCTCGTGACTCACTGCAGCGCGGTGCACGCGGCCAGCCAAGTGGCCACCGGGGGGTGTGGGGGTCGGGGGGTTATCCTGGGTTACCATGGCAACTGGTCCCCGGAGAGATCAAACAAGTGGATCATGATTGCGTTCTGATCGCTCTTGGGTACGTCATGTGTTTGTCCTCCGTGGTCACGTGACTGCTTGATGACGTCGCCTGCATGCAGGAGATCGCAAATTTCTTCCGGCGTGAGATAATTATTATGCAGAGACAAATAACAAATAAAATATTAAAATACTGTCTTGGGATCAATTGCATGTGTACATAAAATACAATACATTTTTACCATGAATTTACTCAACCTTTTCTACTTAAAAAACCCGAAAAAACATTTTCCTTAAAAATAAATAAATTGTACGTTAGAGTGTGAAATATGTTTTAGCTCTACGTGCTTGACTGGGTGAAATCTGACAACGAGTTTAATGACGTCGCATGGTAGGAACAAATGTTTGTTCGTTTCTGGGGCAAGCTTTTCATGTAGCACCACCGGTCGCTACGTTACTTCCGGTGAAGGTCGAATAAAGAAGGGGCTGGCGGGACAACCGCGGTTCAATTTTTTGGGTTTTGTGAGGTGAATCCGGCGGTAATCGGAGCCATCAGAACCGCAAACATGGTTAGTATCTTCACAAGTTAGAGCTGATGTGTTCACCACCTCGATGCGGCTACTATTGGCTTTATTTTGCAACATTTTTGGGGATGAATGAACGCCACTGTGTTGTCTGAAAGCAGGAGTCGAATGCTAATGCAATCACCGAACCATAAACCTCAACATTCAACGTACATACTCCTTTGCTGTATTTGTTGCTAAAAGTCATGTGTGATTTAAAACATTTTATTTTTGTGGTAATAAGTTTTTTTAATTCCGGGCTAGCATAACCGCTAGCTAGCTAGCACTACGACGTTGTGGTAACGTAAGTTGAGGGGCACAATGTTAACCATTTTTGCCCCTCGTATTATAGTATTATTAGGAACGGTTATGAATGTATTATTTCTAATTAAGCAGGAGTTGCCTTGTACTGTGATTATTTAGTAAGTAAACAATATGTAAAGTGATCAGAAGTCTCGCTATGCTCTTAGAAGTACGTCTTATGAGGTCATAATCATGGCGGCGTGTGGGTTTGCCCTCAGACGGTGGGCAAGAGCAGTAAAATGTTGCAGCACATCGACTTCAGGATGAGGTGCATCCTGCAAGACGGTCGCATCTTCATCGGCACCTTCAAGGCATTTGACAAACATATGAACCTGATCCTGTGTGACTGTGACGAGTTCAGGAAGATCAAGTATGCACAGGGACACTCCTTAAGAAACTTCCCAGCCGTAGTGGTCTGTGTCAAAGCGCACGAGCAATGTTGTCTTTCTGACGCAGGCCCAAGAACTCCAAGCAGCCAGAGCGAGAGGAGAAGAGAGTTCTGGGACTGGTCCTGCTGAGGGGAGAGAATCTGGTGTCCATGACTGTGGAGGGACCACCCCCTAAAGACGTAAGAATGCGCGTACACACACATTCACTGTTTCTTGCAAAGTAAAGTTCTAATAAATGGTGATGTCTTGTCCCTTCAGACCGGCATCGCTCGTGTTCCTTTGGCAGGTGTGGCAGGCGGTCCAGGTGTGGGTCGGGCGGCAGGTCGTGGCATTCCGGCTGGTGCACCGATGCCTCAGGCTCCTGCTGGACTGGCGGGGCCTGTGAGGGGTGTGGGCGGACCGTCGCAGCAGGTAACCATGGCGATCACACCTGCCATGTCAAGTCTCCACAGTTGCTGAAAGTAGAGTGCATCTCCTAGGTGATGACCCCGCAAGGCAGAGGCACCGTCGCCGCAGCCGCTGCTGGCGCAAGCATTGCTGGAGCGCCCACGCAGTATCCACCTGGACGAGGAGTCCCGCCCCCAATGGGCCGTGGCGCCCCGCCTCCTGGTAGGGTTTAAACTGATGTTCCCGTCATGTCTGTTGGAAATGATGGATACTAATTGACTGGGTCCTTGTCCTTCCGCAGGAATGATGGGACCACCCCCTGGAATGCGGCCTCCCATGGGACCTCCAATGGGTATGCCTCCTGGCAGAGGAGCACCAATGGGGATGCCCCCTCCAGGCATGAGGCCGCCTCCCCCTGGCATGAGAGGTAAGCACTTCCCTTGATGAAAACATGAAGTGGATTAAATGAATGTTTGCTCACCTGTAATCTCCTTTTATTGTTGCAGGACCACCACCTCCTGGCTTGAGACCACCTCCCCGTCCTTAAAAAGGAAGCTCATCCACTGTATAGATTTTTTTTTTTTTTTACAATTTTTTCAAATAAAGTTACCGGTTTTCTTCATGCTGGGCTGATTGTCACCGTGGTAACGGGTTCAATAAATGTGTCTAAAAAAAGCCAATCAGTTGTGAATGTTTGTGTCAAATGAGCATGTAAAACTTCATTTATAGCTTGACTTAACACTTGACTGTTGCTGTAAATTTAAACAATATTTACTGCCAATGTTTGTAAACATACAGTAAGGTCAAGGACCGTTGACAAGTTCTTTACAATTTTGCCTTTATCATATGCGATAGATTTGAAATAAGTCAATGAAATCTGCATGTGTTGAAGGAAGACTTTCATCTTTGAACAACTTTAACAAATACAAACCCTGTTTCCATATGAGTTGGGAAATTGTGTTAGATGTAAATATACACAGAATACGATGATTTGCAAATCCTTTTCAGCTTATATTCAATTGAATGCACTACAAAGACAAGATATTTGATGTTCAAACTCATAAACTTTTTTTTTTTTTTTGCAAATAATTAACTTAGAATTTCATGGCTGCAACACGTGCCAAAGTAGTTGGGAAAGGGCATGTTCACCACTGTGTTACATGGCCTTTCCTTTTAACAGCACTCAGTAAATGTTTGGGAACTGAGGAGACACATTTTTTAAGCTTCTCAGGTGGAATTCTTTCCCATTCTTGCTTGATGTACAGCTTAAGTTGTTCAACAGTCCGGGGGTCTCCATTGTGGTGTTTTAGGCTTCATAATGCGCCAAACATTTTCAATGGGAGACTGGTCTGGACTACAGGCAGGCCAGTCTAGTACCCGCACTCTTTTACTATGAAGCCACGTTGATGTAACACGTGGCTTGGCATTGTCTTGCTGAAATAAGCAGGGTCGTCCATGGTAACGTTGCTTGGATGGCAACATATGTTGCTCCAAAACCTGTATGTACCTTTCAGCATTAATGGCCCCTTCACAGATGTGTAAGTTACCCACGTCTTGGGCACTAATACACCCCCATACCACCACAGATGCTGGCTTTTCAACTTTGCGCCTATAACAATCCGGATGGTTCTTTTCCTCTTTGGTCCGGAGGACACGACGTCCACAGTTTCCAAAAACAATTTGAAATGTGGACTCGTCAGACCACAGAACACTTTTCCACTTTGTATCAGTCCATCTTAGATGAGCTCAGGCCCAGCGAAGCCGACGGCGTTTCTGGGTGTTGTTGATAAACGGTTTTCGCCTTGCATAGGAGAGTTTTAACTTGTACTTACAGATGTAGCGACTAACTGTAGTTACTGACAGTGTGTTTCTGAAGTGTTCCTGAGCCCATGTGGTGATATCCTTTACACACTGATGTCGCTTGTTGATGCAGTACTACAGCCTGAGGGATCGAAGGTCACGGGCTTAGCTGCTTACGTGCAGTGATTTCTCCAGATTCTCTGAACCCTTTGATGATATTACGGACCGGAGATGGTGAAATCCCTAAATTCCTTGCAATAGCTGGTTTTTCTTAAACTGTTCAACAATTTGCTCACGCATTTGTTGACAAAGTGGTGACCCTGGCCTCATCCTTGTTTGCGCATGACTGAGCATTTCCTGGAATCTACTTTTATACCCAATCATGGCACCCACCTGTTCCCAATTTGCCTGTTCACCTGTGGGATGTTCCAAATAAGTGTTTGATGAGCATTCCTCAACTTTATCAGTATTTATTGCCAACTTTCCCAACTTCTTTGTCACGTGTTGCTGGCATCAAATTCTAAAGTTAATGATTATTTGCACAAAAAAAACATTTATCAGTTTGAACATTAAATATGTTGTCTTTGTTGCATATTCAACTGAATATGGGTTGAAAAGGATTTGCAAATCATTGTATTCCGTTTATATTTACATCTAACACAATTTCCCAACTCATATGGAAACGGGGTTTAGAATTTGCCACATAGGAATTACAGCTATGTGGGTAATTGTTTTATTTTCAGTGGCTTAACTGACAATTGTGAATATATTGACATGTTTTCTCTGACTACAAAGTGTTCACAACATGTGTTTGGAAACACTTGTTATGAGATTAGCCTATATGTGTGTGGCCCTTTAACTGCTGCGAGGTGAGTGACGTCAGTGAGAGTGTGGGCGAGAGAGAAGAGAGGGAGCGGTAGCGTGAGTGTGGGCGAAAACTAGTTGTGGTGGATTGGCTGTGTGCAGACATTAATAAAGTTACGAGTTGCCACTAATCGCCGGACTCATTATTCACCCTGGAGTCCGGAGCTAAGGAGACCCACTGCCGGGTAGAGTGAAGGGTGTTGCCCCCGAGATACATCGGCCCTGGAGGAGTCTCCCCTGCGCCCCTCGACTACGGTCTGGGGAGCCGGAAGCAGGAAAGGTGCAACACACTCAATAATGCTCACTGATATACAATAGATGTGTCCAAGCTTTCGACTGGTACTATAGTTACTGAAAGCTATTTATAGCTATGTCTTCGATAAAACCAAGCATGTTTTTTCTCCGTTTTTAAAATAGAAATGGGTATTGAATCTAAAACGAACGACAGGGAGGAAATGAAAGCCACTGAAAGTTTCCCAACAAAGTCATGTGACCCCATCAAGTGACGCACCAGGTCACGTGACAAAGCATTTTCAGTAGCTGCGAAGCTCCGGTGCAAGTGTCCCCACACCAGTGACACCGTGAGACGTCCACGCAAAGAGAAGGTGAGAGGACACTTGACACCTAACAAAGTAACTCGAGACATTGAATTCCCTTTTTTGTTGTGTTATTTTGGCAGGATGCGCGCTGTCGTTAGTGATTAGCTTGTGCTGCTCGCTAGCCACTCATTACGTCACTTGATTGTTAAAAGTAAACATATCTATTTGATGTATTTTTATACTGCTGTGACGTATGAACCACTAAATGGCTGTCCTAACCAAGCTGTTAACGCTGATAATTCACGCTTCCTCTTTTTAAAAACGTCTAAAAGTTGTCATTGGAGAAACATGTTTGGTAATGACAACCTTTTTGGAGGTTCCTTTTCCTCTTTCAACTTCTGTGCTTAACAATGTGGTTGCTTTTACATAAAATGCTATGGTTTTGTTACTTTGTAAGACATTTGACCTGAACGCCACATGAGTAGTTAAGTGGCCGCCTGCTGGTCATTGGGTGATACTGCAACGCCGCGTTGCCAGATGGCAAATGACAAATTATCGCACCAGAAGCTTACAATCACTGTATCTTATTTTGAAGAAAACTATCATACATGCAACTGTAAAACTTTGCCTCAGCTGTGTGTCTGGAAATGAATAGGAAAAAGGAAAGTTTTTGTTGTACAACCTTTTTCTCCATGTTTATTACTGTGATAATGTAGTCACACCACAAGCTTTACAAAGTTGACATAACATGTTGTTCACTTCCTACATAGGGAAGGTGTTTTAATAAATAAAGTATCAATAAACAAATGTCTATCTCACAACACCCAAAAGGGACAAGCGGTAGAAAATGGATGGATGGATAAACAAATGTCTTTAAAAAATGGAGTAAAAGTGTAACAAAAATAAGGATGTCATTAAAGTAAAGTTGGACTACTTTAAGAAATAGGTTAATAGGAATAAGTGGAACCATTTAGGACAAGTAAATCAAAGAGAATAAAAACAACTATGGACATACTTGAGTATCATTTTGGCTTAATTAGAAGTCATTTTTGGATATAAAGTATGTAATGGTTTATTGGGAATGATCAATGAATGACATGATTGCTTAAAATTGTGAAATTTGGCATAGTCTTCATGATCCGTTGTTTTAGTAGAGTTATTGTTGATTGTTGATGACTTCAAGCTGGTCTTTGGGATTTTTGTCTTTTCATCTCCTTCCTCGAGTCCTGTATTTAATTTGATGCAGATTTTGCAGTGGGTGCTTAAGGTGTGTTGAATTTTCTCCTGTTTCTTTATTTTTCTTATTTCTCTTTATATTTTATTGTGGAATTTCTTTGCAATGTCAGCGTTTCCTTTTGTCAGACGGTCATTCATATAAAAGTGTGCAGTATAGCTTATAATGCCGAATGTGTGATAAGGTGGGTAGTAATATTTACTGAGGTCACTTTTTAGAGCGATTGTACATGTCAGAGTAGTTTTAATGTGACATACTTTTCCCTTTTGCGTCAGTATTTTTGTAAAACACCATTTTACTTCATTACATTGAGTTTCAATTTGATTGCTGCATTTATTCATATCATTGTATTTAACTATAATCTATTGATTTCTGCTTGCAAAGGTGTATTTATATGGCTCATTAGGGACTTCTGTCACATGACTGTTTTGAACAATCCAACTAAGTACAGTGACCTTTGACTCCATTTCTCCAATCAAACAGAGCCTTGAAGTCACATGACCGCACTCGAAGTACGCACTGTAAAAAGTGACATGACGTCATAACTCTTCAATGTTTACTTACAAACTAGGAAAAATAACATTATATCATCATCTGTGTCAGCAGAAATGGTCACATTTCAGGCTACAAGAATTCCACTTCCAACTAACTGATGTGCTAATAATTTTCTGGCCTTATAGCCATGTTCAAAGAACTTTGATCTTGAGCGGGCCATTTTTTCAGTGGCACGGTCTGTTGTAACAACATTCAGTTGTGCCTGCCGAGAGAATATTTCCTTGTAAACATCTGGGTTTTGAGAGACAGCATAAAAGTTGTCTAGTGAGGATATGCATAGTCAGCTTAGTCAATTTATTCTTCCTGAGTCTTTTCTCATGACTTGTATAAGAGATTATCACCCCGCTAATGTGCACCATCAGCGTCTCCGAGAGCACAGAGGTCGACACTCTGGGGGTCTTGTTCAAGAGTATATAGAAATCTATTTGACTCGAAATAAAATCAACAAAGTCCTTATTTAAAAGTAATCGTGTTTAAGACGCCACGGCGCATGTGTGGTTGTTAGGTTTTTAAAGCGTATAGCCATTAAAATTGGTGCATGATCCGAGATAACCATTGCATCGTATTTACATGTAGGTAGGGATGAAAGTAAATTTTTATCAACTAAATAGTAATCAATACGGATAAAGGTCTGATGGGTGTGAGAAAAGAATGAACATTGCCTTTTAATAGGATTCATAAAGCGCTAGACATCTGAGACTTAGACAAACTTTATTGATCCACAAGGGAAATTGTTCCACACAGTAGCTCAGTTACAAAGGATAAAGACTGAGACAGAAAATTCCTCCATAAAAGACTGGATTACTTAGCCGATCTTGATGGTTTTGGGTGATGAGTGATCAAGCTGGGGGTAAAGCCAACAGTTAACGTCTCCTCCTACTGTTCTGTAGTACATTGATTAATCAGGAAAATTCAGAAAAAGGTGTCATCATCATAGTTGGGAGCGTAAACATTTACGAGGGCTACTGGGATGTTTGAAATCCGACCAGTGACGATAACATACCCTCCATTGGGGTCAGAAATGTTGTTTGAGAGTATAAAAAGAACAGATTATGGAGCAGAATAGTGGCACCCCTCGATTTACCCAAAAATGAAGAATGAAAGATCTGTCCTACCCGTCCTCGTCAGCAGGTTTGAAATGAGTCTCCTGCAGAAAGATGACATGAGCGCCCATATGCGAAGATGGTGTGGCACCTTACTTCACTTTATAGGATTATTATGGAGCCAGAACACTGCCAGTAAGATTTGGTATCGGAAAAAAGTTGACATTGTACCAAAACTTATATTGGCAACAAATAAATACAAACATTAAAAAATACTATTTTTGGAGGATTGGATGGATATTCATATTTTAGTTGACATTTTTTTTTTTTTTTTTGTGTATCTTTTGTATTTCAAAGGTTTTATGATTGCTTCTCTTTTTTACGTTTTTGTTTCTTTTTTTTTTGGTTTCGCTTTATTTTATTTACGGTATCTAAATAATGGCAGTGTTTTAGAATGAGGGGCGGGCTTATAACAAGTTTACCAGGAAGCAGTTTTACTGGACTGTAAAAACACAGTAGAAGAAAAAAGGAGGAGAGATGGTGTCTAAATCAAGTGTAAAAGTTACAATATATTTGTGTTAACTGAGCCATACCTTGAGGATGTAGTATAAGCGGTACAGAAATTGATTTGTGTTTTTAAATTATCCATGTTTGTCTCAATATAGCTGTGATATTTGGGGAAATTCCGTATAGAACAATACTTTGTTACATTTCCACGTGGAGAGAGATAAGAGTGACTTTTAAAATGTAAGATTAGCTGTATTTATTCATTTAAAACATTTAACACCAGACATGTAAAGCATGGTGTGACATGAGTAACCAATTTGTGTTAAAATACGAGTGTTTGACTGTCATAATGTTGAATGACCTCCGGCGGTTCTTCCTCTTGTTCCCCCGGGAGGTAGTGGATCATATCCAGGCTGTGGAGACAACTTCATGCATGCAACTTTTTTCAGCGTTTGGAAGTAAGGGGTTAGTGCGTCTGCCTCACAATACGAAGGTCCTGAGTAGTCCTGGGTTCAATCCCGGGCTCGGGATCTTTCTGTGTGGAGTTTGCATGTTCTCCCCGTGACTGCGTGGGTTCCCTCCGGGTACTCCGGCTTCCTCCCACCTCCAAAGACATGCACCTGGGGATAGGCTGATTGGCAACACTAAATTGGCCCTAGTGTGTGAATGTGAGTGTGAATGTTGTCTGTCTATCTGTGTTGGCCCTGTGATGAGGTGGCGACTTGTCCAGGGTGTACCCCGCCTTCCGCCCGATTGTAGCTGAGATAGGCTCCAGCGCCCCACGCGACCTCAAAGGGAATAAGCGGTAGAAAATGGATGGATGGATGGAAGGAAGGAAGGAAGTAAAACCTTACATCTGATCTGTCTTTTTCTTTCTATGTTCAGTTCAGTTCAGTTTCAGTTTATTTCGAACATGCA
The DNA here is from genome assembly GCF_033978785.1 of Entelurus aequoreus. Lineage (NCBI taxonomy): Eukaryota > Metazoa > Chordata > Actinopteri > Syngnathiformes > Syngnathidae > Entelurus > Entelurus aequoreus. The sequence goes on from NC_084731.1 coordinate 4,578,428, forward strand.
TACGATACAATGTAATGCATCACCTATTTGCAGTTGTTTCATTACAGCACGTCCGAAAAGGAGTAGGAAGAAGCAGAGCTTATTTAATCCTACCTCTTTTCATACCATAGCAATTTTATTTTATTCCCTTGTTCTCTGTAACAGAACAGTGAATACATAAATGATAAATAAATAATATACCATAAGTAAACAAATACATCAGTAATCATTATCTGATAAAAAAAAAAAAAGGGTTCAAAATGTTCATCATAATTGTTCTTTGTACTTTGTGAACACTTGCAGTTTTAACAGTCTCTTAAACAGAATCATATTGGTGCTTTGTTTAATTTCTTTGGTTAATCCATTCCATAACTTAATTCCACATACGGATTTGCTAAAGGTTTTAAGTGTTGTACGTGCATACAAATGTTTTAAATGAGAGTTTCCTCTATAAAGTTACATTTCTCCTCTTTTGTTGAGAAGAATTGTTGTACATTCTTGGGTAGCAGGTTATAGTTTGCTTTGTACATAATTTTAGCTGTTTGCAAATGCACTAATTAATTGAATTTCAATATTTGTGATTCAATAAATAAAGGGTTTGTATGTTCTCTGTATCCAAAATTATGTATTATTCGAATTTATCTTTTTTGTAATGCTGTTAATGAATGAAGCGCCCATTTGTAGTTGTTTCTCCATATTTCTACACAATAACTCAGATATGGTAACACTAGTGATCAGTAGAGAATATGATGTGATATTTGGTCCGGAACATATTTTCAGATATGGTAACACTAGTGATCAGTAGAGAATATGATGTGATATTTGGTCCGGAACATATTTTGCTTTATTCATTTTTGATGTGTTTCTTGCTACTTTATGTATTTTTTACACAAGAGGTTTCCAGTTAATTTTATCATCTATTATTTACACCTAAATAGGTGGACTCATGTCTTATAATAAGTATTATTCTGACTTGTATAAGCAATGTGCTGAAACTACAGCTATTGTGATTAGTTCCCTGCCTTAATTGCAAATAATACAAAGTAGGGGAATGCAATGCAGATATCCTAAAGGATATTCCACATATTTACATGTACATTCAAAAGCACAACGTACAAATTTTTAAAACATCAACTGCTATAATGTAGAGCTGAGAATTATTTAAAATTAATTTAAAAAAATAGACTGGACTTTTAGAGGAGACATTTCTATTGTCCTTCAGCTAGACACTTCACCCTTGCTCTTGATGGGTTGTGGTTAGGGCCTTGCATGGCACCTCCCGCCATCAGTGTGTGAATGTGGAAAAAGTGATGAAGCGTTTTGAGTACCTTGAAGGCAGAAATACGCTATACCTATACTAAGTATAACCCATTTACCATATTAACAGTTACATTAAAGCATCTTTAAGATAATATCTGAGTAGTACTGTGGGATGTTGGTGTATGTAATTCAACAAGAAAGACAAATAAGATGTCCCCCTTTGTGGGACATCTGGACTTCCTACACAAGCGTGTTTCTGAGAGGACATCCAACATACAGTGCATCATTATCAAGTGAGCGATCATAAAACCTTTGAAACCCACAAAAACAAAAGTGTACAAACATATGAATATTGGCATCGAAAACATCCACCAAAAATGTAGTATTTTTTTCAATGCTTATTTATTTGTTACTAAAACTTGTTTCGGTGCCAATACAACTTTTTTTACAATGTCCTTTTTTTTCCGATACCAAATCTTACTGGCAGTCTTGTGGTTCCATAGATTGTTAAATCCCAGAGTTAAAACTAGTGAACCTGATGCCACACCCACCGGATGTTGTTGTTGGATTAGTGTCATAAAACAGAACACAAGTATGCAAATTTGTGGTAGAATTTGAAAAGAATAAATAAAATAAATAAATCGATAACAAGATCAACTTTACTGATGTAAACAAAAGGAAAACACACAAACAACCCCTACACCAACCCCAAAACACCTGCAGAAGCAGGGTGCACACACCCTCTCCTCCCCACAAGAAAAACCCTCATGCCTTACTGCAGTGGTTCTCAAATGGCGGTACGCGTACCCCTGGGGGTACTTGAAGGTATGCCAAGGGGTACGTGAGATTTTTTTAAAATATTCTAAAAATAGCAACAATTCAAAAATCCTTTATAAATATATTTATTGAATAATACTTCAACAAAATATGAATGTAAGTTCATAAACTGAACATCAAATCAAGTAGGCTATTCCATTAATTACAATGCAACAATGCAATATTCAGTGTTGACGGCTAGATTTTTTGTGGACATGTTCCATAAATATTGATGTTAAAGATTTCTTTTTTTGTGAAGAAATGTTTAGAATTAAGTTCATCAATCCAGATGGATCTCTATTACAATCCCCAAAGAGGGCACTTTAAGTTGATTATGATTACTTCTATGTGTAGAAATCTTTATTTATAATAAAATCACTTGTTTATTTTTCAACAAGTTTTTAGTTATTTTTATATCTTTTTTTCCAAATAGTTCAAGAAAGACCACTACAAATGAGCAATATTTTGCACTTTTATACAATTTAATAAATCAGAAACTGATGACATAGTGCTGTATTTTACTTCTTTATCTCTTTTTTTCAACCAAAAATGCTTTGCTCTGATTAGGGGGTACTTGAATTAAAAAAATGTTCACAGGGGATACATCACTGAAAAAAGGTTGAGAACCACTGCCTTACTGCACTAAGCAGCTGTGAAAAAACAAACTGCACGAAGGGAAATCGAAATGTGACATGTCGTCAACAAGTTAAGTGTACTGAGGTAAATGTTCAAACAAAAAAAGAGAGAAAAAAGGCCATATAGTTACAGCTTAATATCAGCAAAGAGCTCTTATATACACATTCGAATAGTAGTCGTTTTGACAAAACCGACAAGGAGTAACCATACAAACAATACTGTCTGAGTGAGGCAGAAAAAAATCAATAAGCAAGGCAAGACTTTCACAAACTCAAATAGTAGTCATGTTAAAAAAAATTACCCAGAGCAAACTCAGTAGCAACACTATCCGAGTGAGGAGAAACAAGTCCCAACAAGTATCCAGATAATTTATCTTGCGCTTCAAGGATTTGCAGTCCTTAAGGCCTTAACAGCAGCAAACAGCAAGCATGTTAGCGTGACTCTTGGACGGAGTCTGGTGCAACTCCCATTTTTAAATGATTTTCTACAAAGTCTGCTGCTTGTACTGGGTCCTCAAATCTGTGAGTCTGGCTGTTGGATAAAGTGATCCGCAGCGTCGCTGGAAAGAGAACGTCTCTTCACGTTGGGACATGAATGCAACTTTTTCTTCACCGAAGCAAAGTCTGCTCGTTTCCGAGTTACGGCCGGAGTAAAGTCGGGAATAATAGAAACCCTCTTGCCCATATGGCCGAGAAGCCTCACACGCTGTTGTAGAATCTGGTTCCGGACTTGAAATAAATTCACTCGTACAACGAGCAGCCGAGGAGGTTCGCCATATTTAGGCCTAGAGCAAGCACGATCCAACATGGGCTTGTCGTCGAGCTTCACCACATCCTGCAAGAACTGAGCGGTGAACTCAGTCGGACGGGGGCCCTCACAGCCCAACACTAGGATATTATTTCACCTCAAGCAGCCCTCCATCACATATTTTAGAGAGGAGATCCACAGTTGCAGTTAGCTTGTTGACACAAGCACAGAGATGGGTTAGCTTGTTTGCATTAGCATTAGCAGTGAGTTCAAGGCGAGCGATGGCCCCGCCATGGGACGAGAAATTGCTCTCGAATGGTTCCATTCCAATTTCTCCTGACAATGAATTTAAGATTGTCGAGGATGTCTGCTCGCACTTCATCCCTCTTCCGACTTATGCTCCTAAAAAGGACCAAGTCGACGATCGACTCCTCCATGATATCTGGATCCGGAGACGCACAAGGCTTGGAGCGGCCTGGCTTGTTGGATTTCCCTCGGCCAGACATTGCATAATACACAGGTGCGATGACCGGAAAAAAAGGCTTCACATGACCGGTTCGTAAAAGTATTGTAAAGTTGACAGCTGGAGTTGACAAAAGTCCCAATAAAACAAAAAAGGTCACATTTCTACAGAGCCCCTGCTAAGCACGCCCTACAGCGTGTATGCTCCATACTGTTTTTACCTTTTAATGAACTAACCGCACAGCTGGGGATAAAAAGCTGTCACTGGCACAACAATGCCCCCCACCTGGCTATAAAAAGGGCATGTGGGAGAATGGGTTATACTTGTATAGCGCTTTTCTACCTTTTAAGGTACTCAAAGCGCTTTGACACTATTTCCACATTCACACACTGATGGCGGGAGCTTCCATGCAAGGTGCTAACCAGGACCCATCAGGAGCAAGAGTGAAGTGTCTTGCTCAAGGACACAACGGACGTGACTAGGATGGTAGAAGGTGGGGATTGAACCAGGAACCCTAAGGTTGCTGGCACGGCCACTCTCCCAACAGCGCCACGCCGAATGCACAACATCAGACGCAGTGCAGGATGTATCCTGTTTGCTAATAGCCATGTATTGAAGGGGTGAACTTATCCTGCATAGTGAGATTTTTGGAATTATCGATCGCACACCGAGTGAAATTAAAGGATAAATATCGTCTGTCCAGCAACATAACTGCAATCTGTGTTCTTTACTTAATCAATAATTATAGATATATGTGATTGAGAGCTGTTTAGAATGGTCTATGAGAGGTTAAAACTATGATTAATTTAAAAAGTTGTCCGTAGGATGCTGTATAATTGTATAAGCCCATCAAATGTGCTAAATATTTCCTGTCCAATGATGTCAGTTCCTGTGTGCTTGCAGATGCTGCGGCTGTGGTCGGGCTACATCCTGTTCTGGCTGGTAAGCGTCAAGGCGGCGCCGGCGGACCACGAGGTGGTCACGCTGCCCGGCCTCCACAAACAGCCTGGTTTTAAACATTACTCGGGTTATCTGAGTGTGCCGGACGGGAAGCACCTGCACTACTGGTCAGAACCAGAATTGCCATGTTCGCTGTGTCCCTCTTTGCTAATTTACTCTCTCACCCGCTTGCAGGTTTGTGGAGTCCCAGAATTTGCCCTCATCCGACCCAGTGGTGTTGTGGTTGAACGGCGGTCCCGGGTGCAGCTCTCTGGACGGACTACTGACCGAACATGGACCCTTTCTGGTACACCACTCCCCGCATTTTCATTCCAGTCTTCCGTCACCAAATGTGCTGAATTTTGACCTGTGCTTCAGATTCAGGATGATGGCTTTACGCTGCTGGAGAACCCATACTCTTGGAACAAGGTGACTGCTTTGCACTCCCTGACCTGTCTTGTGACCCGTCACGTAACCTTTCCCCTTTTTGAGCAGGTGGCGAACATGTTGTACCTGGAGTCTCCAGTAGGGGTGGGCTTCTCGTACTCCGACGACAAGAGATACGTTACCAATGACACAGAGGTCCGCAGCACGCCCCAGCCAGCTCAGCTCTTGATTGTTCTCCTCAAGGTTGGCTGTTTAAAAAAAATTAAAACATAAATTCCTCCTCACAGGTGTCCATGGTCAACTACTTGGCTCTGAAGGAGTTCTTCAATCTCTTCCCCGAGTTGAGTAAGAACGAGCTTTTCCTGACCGGAGAAAGCTACGCAGGAATCTACATTCCCACGCTGGCTGAGAGAGTGATGGAAGACGACAGCCTCAACCTGAAGGTTCTGCTTTATGGCCGCACTTTCTTACCTTGTTTACCGTTACATCCCTAGTCAATTAACAAGTAAAAAGTCAAGGGCGGTCACGGCATGTTCTTGCCTCGGATGTTGGTAAAATTTTTAGGGCATTACGGCAAATGACGAGGGCTGTGTGTGTGTGTGTGTGTGTGTGTGTGATTTTGCTCGACGATATATATCGACCTACAAATTATTTCCCATAAACGATATTGACATTTCTTTTAGACCAAATTAACCACTGAAGTAATGACAATACATAATAATTTCAAATGCATTATTTTCAACATTGTAATTGATATGTAAACATTTACATCTCAAGTTAAATAAAACAAACAAATAATAAACTAAGTATACTCTGTTTGTAAGCAAAACTTTGCACTTATATTAAAATTACAACCAAAAGCAATAAAATAGGTTCTGTCTTTGTTAAGGAGGGTGTTATGGACCCTTAAATATAAATAACCAAAACAATAATCAAAATGGCTAAATAAAGTAACCAAAATGATCACGGTTATTATTATTACCGTGGTATTGTTGAATGTGCTCAAAAAGTACTTATATACACACTAAAATATTTTAACCAAGTTGTATTTTTTAAATAACTAAAATAAATAACCACACCATACTTTATTGGCAGAGAAAACCTGAAATATTAGTCTGGCTTCATAAGAGCCATATAATTTTTTATTTGTGTGTTTAAATGTTTATCTTCTTCCATTTTAAATTGTAAAGGTTGATCACTTGTTTCACTTCCCGTTTGTGACATCACGCAAGTTCACTTCCTGTTGAAAAGACGTTTCAACTCAAAACTGTCAAGTTTATTGATAACTTCAATCAGCACAAAACATGTTCAATGTGAATACTGTAGCTCAGTTGTTTAAACAGCAATGGGTACAAGTTTAATTAGGGGAATGATGTTTCGAAATGGGAAAAGACCTTTAAAGGCCTACTGAAACCCACTACTACCAACCACGCAGTCTGATAGTTTATATATCAATGATGAAATCTTAACATTGCAACACATGCCAATACGGCCGGGTTAACTTATAAAGTGCAATTTTAAAATTCCCGCCACACTTCCGGTTGAAAAACTCCTTTGGATATGATTTATGCGCGTGACGTCACAAAAGCAACGGAAGTGGTTGGACCCCATCGGACCCGATAGAAAAGCCTCTTGTTTTCTTCGACAAAATTCCACAGTATTCTGGACATCTGTGTTGGTGAATCTTTTGCAATTTGTTTAATGAACAATGGAGGCCGCAAAGAAGAACGTTGTAGGTGGGATCGATCTGTGTCTTAGCGGCTAAGTACAATACTTACAGCAACACAACAAGGACTACTTACCCTGATAGCAGACGCCTAGCCGATGCTTGCCGCCAAACCCACGGATGAAGTCCTTCGTCGCGCCGTTGATCGCTGGAATGCAGGTGAGCACGGCTGTTGATGGGAAGATGAGGGCTGGCTGGCGTAGGTGGAGCGCTAATGTTTTATCATAGTTCTGTGAGCTTTAGCCTTAGCGTCGTTAGCAACAGCATTTTTAAGCCTTACCAGGATGAGAATTTTTAACCGTGTAGTTACATGTACATGGTTTAATAGTATTGTTGGTCTTCTGTCTATCCTTCCAGTCAGGGGTTTATTTATTTTGTTTCTATCTTCATTTGAGAACGATGCTATCACGTTAGCTCGATAGCTAAGTGTGTCACCGATGTATTGTCTTGGAGATAAAAGTCACTTTAAATGTCCATTTCGCGTGCTCGACTCTCATTTTCAAGAGGATATAGTATCCGAGGTGGTTTAAAATACAAATCCGTGATCCACAATAGAAAAAGGAGAGAGTACATAGTTCTGTGAGGTCCGGTTGCTAAGTTGCTAAATTAGCCTTAGCGTCGTTAGCAACAGCATAGTTAAGCCTTACCAGGCTGAAAATTTTTAACCGTGTAGTTACATGTACATGGTTCAATAGTATTGTTGGTCTTCTGTCTATCCTTCCAGTCAGGGGTTTATTTATTTTGTTTCTATCTTCATTTGAGAACGATGCTATCACGTTAGCTCAGTAGCTAAGTGTGTCACCGATGTATTGTCTTGGAGATAAAAGTCACTTTAAATGTCCATTTCGCGTGCTCGACTCTCATTTTCAAGAGGATATAGTATCCGAGGTGGTTTAAAATACAAATCCGTGATCCACAATAGAAAAAGGAGAGTGTGGAATCCAATGAGCCAGCTTGTACCTAAGTTACGGTCAGAGCGAAAAAAGATACGTCCATCACTGCCTCTCAAGTCCTTCACTGTAACGTTCCTCATCTACGAATCTTTCATCCTCGCTCAAATTAATGGGGTAATCGTCACTTTCTCGGTCCGAATCTCTCTCGCTCCATTGTAAACAATGGGGAATTGTGAGGAATACTAGCTCCTGTGACGTCACGCTACTTCCGGTACAGGCAAGGCTTTTTTTTATCAGCGAGCAAAAGTTGCGAACTTTATTGTCGATTTTCTCTACTAAATCCTTTCAGCAAAAATATGGCAATATCGCGAAATGATCAAGTATGACACATAGAATGGATCTGCTACTCCCGTTTAAATAAAAAAAAATCATTTCAGTAGGCCTTTAATGTCGGTCATTTACATGTTGGCATTTAAGCTAGCTAGCAAGCTAGCGCCAGTCCGTTCGCCCGTACCAAAGTGCGGTCATGAATGAAGTTTTTTTGACCCATTTAATTTAATACAGTAATACTAACCGTCGGGAGTTTTACAGCGGTTATCTACCGTTTATTTGTAGTTCAAACGCCCACAGCCGAACACGCACATTTAAAAAACACAAAAGACAAACTTTGATATGAACGTAAGAGCTGCATGAAACTGGGCAAAGAGCCGCGGTTTGGTCAGACCTGCACTATGTTATGCTAACGGGCCAGCAGCATCGCTTCGCCGCACAAACAGTTTAAAGACACTTAATGAAGGACAAACGATTCACGCCCTTCTTTTAATTCCGCTGGTGCACAAATGCGCGCAGCTGCTGAAACCGATGAAAAGCGTGAAGCAATTTATCGGCGCTGGAAAACTTACCCACTTAATTTTAAGGACTTCATTTGACATATCAAATATCGGCCCTGGGATAGTTACCGTATTTTCCGCACCATAAGCCGCCCCGTGTTATAAGCCGCACCTTCAATGAATGGCATATTTCAAAACTTTGTTTACCTATTAGCCGCCCCGTGTTATTAGCCGCACCTACGCTACGCTAAAGGGAATGTCAAAAAAAACAGTCAGATAGGTCAGTCAAACTTTAATAATATATTACAAACCAGCGTTCTAACAACTCTGTTCACTCCCAAAATGTAATGTGCAAAATTGCAATCACAAAAATAGTAACACTCAAAATAGTGCAGAGCAATAGCAACATCAATAACTCAACGTTGCTCATACGTTAATGTCACACAACACACAAAATAAACATTTAAAGCTCACTTTCTGAAGTTATTACTCATCCACAAATCCCTCGAATTCTTCTTCTTCGGTGTGCTTCACTTGTTTTTTGACACCATCTGTGATGTGGACGCGCATGGACTCGTAGATCAACAGGGACGGAGCTGCGTGAAAAAAGTCACCCGGTCTCTTCGCTCATTTTTTCTTCATCCATCCATCCCTTCGAGTTAGCTTTTATGATGACGCCGGCTGGAAAGTTCTCTTTTGGCAAGGTCTTCCTTTTGAATATCACCGTGGGTGGAAGTTTCTGGCCGCTAGCATGGCAAGCTAGAACCACAGTGAAGGACGACTTCTCATTCCATGTGGTGCGAATATTCACCGTACGTGCTCCCGTTGTATCCACAGTGCGGTTCACATGAATATCAAAAGTCAGTGGAACCTTGTACGCGTGTCTCTTAGTAGGAGCCATTTTGTGGTCTTTACAGAAACACACAAATGAAATGAAACGTAATATCCGCGCGCTTCTTCTTCTACGGGGGCGGGTGCTCACCTTGGCGGTTGCTTACAGTAGAAGAAGAAGCGCTTCCTCTTCTATGGGGCGGTTGCTCACCGTAGAAGAAGAAGCGCTTCCTCTTCTACGGGGAAAAAAGATGGCGGCTGTTTACCATAGTTGCGAGACCTAAACTGTATGAAAATAAATATTAATATTAATCCATATATAAGGCTCACCGGGTTATTAGCCGCACTTTCAGCTTTTGAGAAAAATTGTGGTTTTTAGGTGCGGCTTATGGTGCGGAAAATACGGTAACTGGCTCTCCAGCTTTGCAAATAAACATGCTGCAGGACTGCTTGTATCTTGCATTACATCACACATTTTAGATGCAAGCCGATATCCTTCAATACTTGTTTTTTTTCGCTGATATCGGACCAATTTCAATATCAGACGGGAAACTCCTAGTGCCAAAACAGGTAGTGAGTGTGCCACACACTCACTGCTCCTGACTCATGGTGTTGCTTTTTGCCCCTGGAGGCAAAAAGTGTGGGCATCCCTGATCTAGTCCAAGAGGGTCAAAGACTTTCCATGATACTCTTTGATATTTACATTTTATTTCACTAAACACTCCAGAATCATTCCAATAATTTAAAAAAAAATTAAGTCATGTGTCTGCAGGGCATGGCGGTTGGGAACGGGATGTCGAGCTATGAGATGAACGACAACTCTCTGGTCTACTTCGCTTACTACCACGGCTTGCTGGGACATAGCTTGTGGAGCCAACTGAAGGCGTTCTGCTGCAGCGAGCAGAAGTGCAACTTCCATAACAACCAAGACGTCAAATGCTCTAACAGTGTGAGTGTCACCGTTTCTTTCCTTTTTTTTTTCCTGCTGACTTCCAAGGTCCTTCAGGTGTTTGACGTTCGCTCCTCTTCCTTAGCTGGCGGAGGTTCAGGACATCATCTACAGTTCTGGACTCAACATGTACAACCTTTACGCCCCCTGTCCAGGTGGCGCCCCCCAGAGGTTCAGGTGAGTTGAAGCGGCCGAGCGGGTTGAGACCTCAGAAGCAAGCCTCTGTTATAAGGGTGAACTTGTCACGACCATAGGCGATCTACATTTCTGCCAGTGGGTGCTTAGTGTGTGTGTATTAAAAAAAAATAGAAAAAGATGTTCAGCGAAGTTAATATCCCATATGATTTGTGGCTTTATTATTTTGTAAAACGGACCAAACTCGCCACAAAATTAACTACAACAAGATTGATTTTTCAAAAATTATTTTAAAGATTGAAAGTGGGTGCTCTGCATTGTCCGTGGATGCTCGGGCCCCGAAGCAACCACGGGATCGACACCTATGGTCACGACAACAGAATTTCAGATACTTCTGATACAGTACTTATTCGATACTGCAATCAAAAAAAGGAACCTCTGTACTTCTAAATTCTAAACATATATATATAGCTAAATAAATGTTAAATAAGTACATTTATGGAAATACTGGATATTTTTTAAGACTGCAGCATTCTTCTTTGGGGGCTGACTTATTGCTCACATGCCGAGAATAGATAAAGTCTTGTACCCACGATACCGGGGGAAAAAACAGGTATCGATGTATTTTTTGCACGTTGGTATCAATACTGCGCATTTCTGTTCGCAGTGTTGAGCGAGGCCAGCTGGTCATCAGAGATTTCGGACACTTCTTTATTCATCATGAGTGGACTCAGCTGTGGAAGCAGGTCTGGACAACCCACCTCAGGACATGTGTACCTGGGGCTCTCTCTCAATGTGTGTTTGTGTGTATGTGTGTTCGCTTTTCAGAAGCTCCGAGGTCTGGCGTCGCTTCATCGATCCTTGCGGCTGGAGCCTCCCTGCACTAACTCCACCCCTGCGACGCGCTTCCTGAATGACCCATACGTGCTAAGTGCCTTGCACATCAGCCCCAAGGCATTGGCCTGGACTATCTGCAGGTACAACACACAGGAAGTTGTAGTGTTTACCACTTCCTATGAAAAAAAGAACATAAAAACACTTGCTATGACCTTTTTTTGATAGCTCCGAGGTGAATCTGAACTACGGTCATCGTTTCATGGACGTCAGAAAGCAGTACCTCAAACTACTGGCTGCTCTGGTCTGACAACTTCCTTCACGTCCACACTTCCCGTTGATTTTCAACTTAAAGGTTGGTGTTTGGTTTTGTAGAAGTACCGTGTCCTGGTGTACAACGGCGACGTGGACATGGCATGTAACTTCATGGGGGACGAGTGGTTCGTGGAGTCGTTGAACCAGCAGGTAAGGCGATGTCCTCGAGTGATGGACACACCGGTTGCTAACACGGCGTCTCTCAGGTTGAGGTGAGTCGGCGTACGTGGCTTTACGAGGATCAAGGCGGACGACAGGTGGGAGGCTTTGTCAAAGAGTTTGACAACATAGCCTTCCTCACTGTGAAGGTAAATGCTAAGCGAGACGGTGTTGTGTTTGACCACTGAGTCGCTGACCTTTGGTGTCTTGTCTGCCCGCAGGGTTCGGGTCACATGGTACCGACAGACAAACCGCTGGCGGCGTTCACAGTCTTCTCCAGATTCATCAAGAGGCAACCGTTCTAACCTCAGCTGCCAGTCTTCTAGCATTTGCTCTCCCGGTTACCATGGTAACAAGCACTGCCCAGAGCTTTTTTTATGTTGCTGCTGTTTATTTTTAAATAATAAACTTTGACCTTCAATCAATCAATCAATCAATGTTTATTTGTATAGCCCTAAATCACAAGTGTCTCAAAGGGCTGCACAAGCCACAACGACATCCTCGGTACAGAGCCTACATACGGGCAAGGAAAAACTCACCCCAGTGGGACGTCGATGTGAATGACTATGAGAAACCTTGGAGAGGAACGCATATGTGGGTAAACCCCCCCCCCCCCCCTCCTCTAGGGGAGACCGAAAGCAATGGATGTTGAGTGGGTCTGACATAATATTGTGAAAGTCCAGTCCACAGTGGATCCAACATATCAGCGAAAGTCCAGTCCATAGTGGGGCCAGCAGGAAACCGTCCCGAGACGGGTCAGCAGCGCAGAGATGTCCCCAACCGATGCACAGGCTAGCGGTCCACCCCGGGTCCTGACTCTGGACAGCCAGCACTTCATCCATGGCCACGGACCTGTGTAACTCCCCTTCCACAAGGGAGAGGGGAGCAGAGGAGAAAAGAAAAGAAACGGCAGATCAACTGGTCTAAAAAGGGGGTCTATTTAAAGGCTAGAGTATACAAATGAGTTTTAAGATGGGACTTAAATGCTTCTACTGAGGTAGCATCTCTAACTGTTACCTTGACCTTTTTGCATCTTGATTATTATATTCCATCCATCCATTTAATACCGCTTGTCCCGTTCGGGGTCACGGGGGTGCTGGAGCCTATCTCAGCTGCATTCAGGCAGAAGGCGGGGTACACCCTGGACAAGTCGCCACCTTATCGCAGGGCCAACACAGATAGACAGACAACATTCACACTCACATTCACACACTAGGGACCATTTAGTGTTGCCAATCAACCTATCCCCAGGTGCATGTCTTTGGCGGTGGTAGGAAGCCGGAGTACCCTGAGGGAACCACGCAGTGAGTGATATAAATTATGATATAATAGATGAGAGTTCATAAATGTCGTTAATTTCCTACGAAAGGAAAGATGGAGTCTATCCCAGTTTACTTCGAATGAGGCGCATTCTTTTTGATGGCGTTCTGTCAGTTCCTATCTCAACCACAAAGTGGCGGGCAAAGCCCAGTTGGTCGGACGCCAATAAATACATTGAAAGGGGTTAATTGTGACGTTTGCCTACCAAAGTCCACACAAGTTGTAACAACGCGTCGGGAAGATGAGCGTTCGCAGCATGGAGCATAAAGACAAGAAGGTCCTTTGCATCGGCCTTGTGTGCCTCGACATCATCAGCGTGGTGGATAAATATCCAGAAGAAGACACTGACAGCAGGTTGGCATGCAGGCCAGAGCTAGCGCTGCTAAAAACACTAACTAGCCTAGCATAGACAATGGAGAAGATAAACTAGAGGTACTGCAACATAACTGAACTCATCAGACATAGATATCAATCAATCAATCAATTCCTTTATTGTCATTGTCATAATAACACTTAAGTCATACATGTCAACGAGATTTTGTTTGAGCTTTGTCCAGCGGCATAGAAACTGCATTAAAGTGCAGGTTGACCATATAGTTCACAGTTTAGCATTGTCAGGAAGATGGCGAATAAAGGGGGTGGGAACAGTCAGATGTCTGATGGGTGTTACGTTGATGTTGCAGTAATGCAGTGTCCAGAGCACAATTATTGAGGTGGTGAAGAGTGAGGTAATGAGATGGTCCGGGGCAGCAAAGGGGCAGGCTGTTCATTTAGCAGTCTCACAGCCTGGGGATACAGACTGTGAGACATTCTGGTGGTCCTGGCGCGAATCGATCTATACCTTCTTCCAGAGGGTAGCAGGTTGAAGAGGCCATGTGCTGGGTGGTATCTGTCCTTCAGGATGTTGTGTACTCGCTTTAGGCAGCGAGTTGTGTACATGGCACTCATCTCTGGGAGTATCGTCCTTGTAATTTTCCCCGCCGCTTTACCACTCGCTGGAGGGCCTGTTGGTTCGCTTTAGTGCAGCTAGCAAACCACACTAAAAAGCCGTAAGTGAGGACACTGCTGATGGCACAGTTGTAAAAGTTAACCATTGATTTCTGCGGAATGTTTGCGCATTTTAGTTTCCTCAAAAAAAAAGACGTTGTTGGGCCTTTCCGACTGTAGAAGCAGTGTTAATGTCCCAGCATAGATCTTCTGTTATGTTCACCCCTAAGAATTTGAAATGCTTGACCCTTTCTACTAGATTGTTATTAATTAAAAGTGGAGGGTGTTTGCTCTGCCCTTTCCTGCGGAAGTCTACAATTAGTTCTTTGGTTTTGTTAGTGTTAAGAACCAAGTTGTTGTTAGCACACCATGAAGCCAGCTGTTGGACCTCTGCATTGTATGCTGTCTCATCATTATTGCTGATGAGCCCAAGTACTGTGGTGTCGTCGGCATATTTGACAGTGAGATTGGATGTTGAAGAGGCTATACAGTCATGTGTGAAGAGGGTGAAGAGCACAGGGCTTACACAACCCTGTGGAGCGCCGGTGTTGATGGTGAGCGTGGCAGAAATGTGCTCGCCTATTTTCACATACTGTGTGCGATTTGTTAAAAAGTCCAAATCCAGTTGCAGAGGAAGGTGTTGAGACCAAGGTTGTGAAGCTTAGATCTGAGTCTGTTTGGCCTTATTGTGTTAAATGCTGAGCTGAAATCGACAAAGAGCAGTCTTGCATAAGTGTCCTTAAGCTCAAGATGTTCCAAGAGTCTATGGATTACAATAGCGATGGTGTCTTCGGTTGATCGGTTCTTCCGGTACGCAAACTGATATGGAAGTAAACGTCCTGTTTTCATTCATTACAGTCGCTTTTCAAGCTAATGGACAATGCTTTGCTAAAGAACTCCTGTGTTTGTGTGTTGTGTTCAGGTGTGTGTGGCACAGCAATGTATTTATGTGTTGTGTTCAGATGTGTGTCTTAATGTCTTGGCACTCACCATCAAGGGTTGGAATTGGGAGTTAATAGAGCTGCAGCTATCGAATATTTTAGTAATTGAGTATTCTATCGAATATCCCGATCGATTAATCGAGTAATCTAATAAATCATTTTTATTTAATTTATAAAAATTTTTTTTCCTGTCCAGCTTATTAGGCAAATCATATTGTTGATGTGGATGCCCATATTGGCTGTACAAATTTACACGCACAGCTGAAATGCGTCCGCGGTTGATTGTGCCAATTTGTGTAAAAACAGGTGTTGTAAATCATGTACAATTTATTTCAACATGATTTCTCTAGTTAGAAAATGGGTTCTTGTAGGCTGAAATGGGAACACTTATACTGACACAGATGACAGCAAATAGTGATGGGTTGATGAGGCGTCATGAAGCGTTTCGACACATTGCAAAACTGTATTGATACTGTGTCACTAAATACTGACATCTGCTGGACATTTAAAATCCCTACAGGCAAAGACCCGCTCACAGGGCACAGAGGAGGCGTCAGTGCGACACAGTTCGCGCATCGGTCACGTGACCGAAACAGCTCAAGATCGGTCACGTGACTTTCTAAAAGCGGTACACAGGGTTTTGCTCTATGAGCTCGACGCATGCGCCGATGCATCTGTGTTGCCGGACCCATCACTAACAGCAAATTATATGGATGTTCTTTTTACTAGTTTGAAAGTAATCATTGAAGATTACTGTATGTGTGTGTATATATATATATATATATATATATATATATATATATATATATATATATATATATATATATATATGTATATATATATGTGTGGGAAAAATCACAAGACTATTTCATCTCTACAGGCCTGTTGCATGAGGGGTTTCCTCAATCATCAGGAGATTTCTGATGATTGAGGAAACCCCTCATGAAACAGGCCTGTAGAGATGAAATAGTCTTGTGATTTTTCCCACACATACATATTACGCTCTACCACGGTATCGAGCATTATTTTTTTGGATAATCTAATTGAGACATATATATATATATATTTTTTTTTTAAGACAAAGCTTTGTGTCGTTATTGGCTGATGTCAACATTTGGGGTTTTTCTCATGGTGTTTCTTGCTGTTTTCCAAATTTTTGCCGGTGTTTTTTTTTTTGTAATGTGCTCAGGGACAATGACAATCAAGTCACTGCACGGTCCACATATGGCCCCTGTGCCGCACTTTGGGCATCCCTGCTGTAAAAGCTAACTGCTTATGGCCACTATAGTCTTTGTACAGTAGTATATTTGTTCTGGTCACATATGGGATGCGAGGCACATGTTTTTTACGTCAGCACCGGAATGAGTAAAATCAGCTGTTCAACTGGCGGTTTTTCCTGTATGATAAAAGAGGGGATAAATGCGGAAGTCCTTCTTTAGCTGTCGCCTTATTACTGTCTTTGCACATGTCAATGTTTAGTTTTGTATTCACAATAAATCAACACAAAATCCATACTTGTGCTTCCCGTCGCAATGACGTGAGCGATAAGGGTCAGGGGTTCAAATGCGTGCCTGTTTGCGGGTCTGTTGGTCATTCTCCGGGCGGGGGTTTCACTGATGTTATATTAATACTTTTTTTCCCTAATATTTTTGCAAAAGGGCGGTAGGGTTCAAAGAGCAACTGGTCGATCGCTATGAAGGGGTGGTGACCCCTGCTCTAATGTGACTGATGGCCTTACGCAGTGTGCCACTCGTACGCTAAGGGGCAATTGTGGTCATTTCAGCTTGTTTAGCTCTGTGTAAATGTAAATAAAATAGAAGAAGGGTTGCTACATGCTAATAAGTTAGCGCTGGTAGCTTTCTCGCTCCGGATTTAACAGATAAGTACTTTTCACTGCTAATTGGTGTTGTTGGTAATGTTTTAATGTGTTTAAATGAGACTTGTGGTTATTAGGATCATCTGAGACGTACAAAAAATATCGCTGTCATGACACATAATTACATTGCGAGCTGATATAATTG
Organism: Entelurus aequoreus; assembly: GCF_033978785.1. Lineage (NCBI taxonomy): Eukaryota > Metazoa > Chordata > Actinopteri > Syngnathiformes > Syngnathidae > Entelurus > Entelurus aequoreus. The sequence continues at coordinate 4,595,596 of NC_084731.1, forward strand.
TTAAACAAGTAGGTTTCTAATTTACAATATCACCGGCAATTAAGTGTTAATTTTGACAGCAGTTTTAATGTAGTTTTAGTCATAGTCTTTTGACGAAAATGTATTTCAGTTTTGGTCGTATTTTAGTCATGTAAATTAATTTAGTTTTAATCCAGTTTTAGTCGACTTTTACATTTATCAACATTTTAGTTGACTAAACTATAAAGTATAACAGACCACCCACATTTGAAGTTGTCTTGAAAGCACTTTTATTAATTATTTACTATTGCAGAGCATCTCAAAAACTAAATTCACAACAAGACCTGTACTCCATGTATATTTCAATAAGCACATTTCACACTAACTTTACTGTGTTATTGTTTAGCTGAAATTAAGCATTTGTTTTTCAAATGTTGAATAATATATAACTAAAATAGTCAAAGTAGTTTTATTTTAGATTGGAGGGCAAGCTCGCCTATGGGTACTACAAAAGTAGTGGTTGAGTAAGCAGTCTTGCTCCTTCTTTACTGTCTTTAATAATAACAGTAATTCAGTACAGTATGAGTCATTTAGAAATATTAGTTTAGGTCTACTTACTATTGTGTAGATGTCCTGATGATTAGCCTGTAGATGGCTCTTCGAGTTGATTGTATTTTTACCGGAGAAAATTTAAGCCACAGGGTTTACAATGTGTCTTGTTGTCTACCGTTGAAAAGGTAAAATGTCGCCATATGTCTTCTTTTTCTTCCGGTTGTAGAAGACATTATGAAATGATGTGTGTAAAAAAATAAGAAGTAGGGATCATGTAACAATATAATAATTTCATATAACAGTTATTCTGACCCAAATTATCACCGTAATCATTATTATCGCAGTATTGTGTAATGTGCTCAAAAAGATGTCTATGAATGTTCTCATTCATCCAGGTCATTGTCATCTCAGGGCATTCAATCGATCGCAACTGGACTGTTTGGTTTGTCTTAGAAGACGTTTTACCTCTCATCCAAGTAGGCGTCATCAGTTCGTGCTCATAGACTTAGATTGGTCAAATGCAGTCTAGCGGCTGGTGCCAAAACCCCAAATGTTTATT